>NC_141055.1:51003726-51441226 GCF_041138505.1 Cibotium barometz
CGATGTCAGCTTGTGCTAGTTGCACTATGTGCTGGAATGTTAGGTAGTAACATGCGTGAGACATAAATGACCATCCTGCTGGTCCATGTTGACCATAATACGCTTTTGCTTCAGCTTGGCTTGCCTCACTTTGGCCTCTTCTTGCACAGTTTTTTTCATATCCTCATGGTCTTGTTTTCATTGTTTTTTATCATCATGGATGGCTTTCAAGGTGGCCTTGGTGAGAGGGCCATAGTAGCGTTTAAGTTTGCTACCATTGAAGTAACCAACCATCTCAAGACCATCAAGTGTTTCAATGTGCACAATGCCTTGTGGTGTGATCTCAGAGACTAGGAAAATCCCTAAGCCCCTGAGCTTGAGCTTTTTCTTGTGCGTTTTGGTGCTGAATAAGAGGACCATGTTACTGTTGAAATATACAAGTGAATAGGGTGTGTGCGGGAACAAGCCCTTGGTTAGAGGCTGTAAAAGAGAATCTGTAAATGTGAAAAAACCTGTGAAAAGGTGAGCAGATCTACTGGGAGAGAATAAAGGGTAGCATGAGAAGATTTAGGAAGTGTTGTGGAGATATTCTGGGAAAAGTGAAGAGGTGGAGAGAATCAAGTAAAAGAGGTGGAGTGAATCAAGGAGAAATCAGTGGGATTAGATGCTTGGATGTAAACTCCATAAATTGAGGCATTGGCCTAATGAGAATTTGCTGGTTTTTGATTATCCATGCCTACATTAAGCTATTTGTTAACTAATCACATCTTAATTATTTAATCACTTGTTAATGATGTTGATTCTAGTATTTGATCTACCATAGCTCATCACATTGCTGTAATTTCAACATGGTATCAGAGCCATGCCTAGAATCCATCATTTTGTGAGCCCATTATCTTGCTAATCATTTTGCTAATTAATAGCTAATTATAAAATTTCCCTCTTTTTTCAACTCACCTGTGTACCCCCAGCTGGTGGAGGATCTCTAGCTCCTTGCACACTCAACATTAGGCCAAACCCTTCTAGCCACAAATAGCCATGATCCCCACGATTCAGCCAGTCGAATCAGAATGTCAAACCGCCGCGTAGAACTCTAGAAATTCACTGATTAGTGGGTGCCTTTTTTCTGCAGAGCAAATCAAAGATCTCTACTTCATCAAATCAAATTAGCCGAATTCCTCTTAGCCCCGGGGGTTTTCAAGCATGCTCTACAAGCTGGTGAAGTCAGAATTCAATTTGATCAAGTCTACAGTGAGATCCAAGCTCTTCATCAAATCTGCAGGTGACTTTGGTAAAACAGAGATTAAGCATTCAATGTTTGGTCAAATCTTGTGTTTCTTGGCTTAATCCTCTACTAGACTCATTGCTACTGATGGCCTTGAAAGCATTTGAGCTCATTTGAAGTCTAAGGCCCCAGATCTGGACTCCCCGCGCATACTCTGTTTTCTGTACACAAAACAGAGGATTAATTTGCTAATCAATGATTAATCAGTGCTACTCACTATATTTTGGTACAATTGAGGGTTCAAATTAACCATTAGTATCTGATACAGATTCCTATAACTTCATATTGCAATTAGGAGTTGGTTTGATACTCTAACCATTCCGTACAAATTGGTTATCCTTGATTTAATGTAATTTTTGGTAAAAATATGCTGATAAATTTGTGATAATCATCATTTTGCATTTAACCCTTGGTTAATGCTTGTAAATATCACTCAAATTCAAGATTATTCACGGCCAGAGTTGCATTTGGGAATGTGCATAAGAATGAATGCCATATGCATTATGTATTGGGCACGTTGGATCAATGTAAAAATGGGATCAGACACTGCCCTTGTCTAGAGAATAAGGCAAGAGGTAAGACCTCCCATATAGATTTGGGTTTGCATTGCATAATGATACAAGATAAACATCAAAAGCCCAAAAGAACTGTCAGCAAAACATTTAAACATGCTGCTCACATGGAGCAAGAAGACCTGACGGACAAGCTCATGGCCCCAGCCATGAAAGAAGAACATCTCTTTCCAAGAGGAAGATCCACACCAAGAAGACCTAAAGGAAGCATTGAAGAAAGACATGGACACGAGAAGAGAAGCTGCCCCAAGAAGACTGAAAGAAGAGACAGATGCGTGAAGAGAAGCTGTCATGACAAGAAGACTGAATACAAGACTGAAGACAAGAGAAGATGTGAGGCTCCAAAGAGAGGAGCCATGTGAAAATCTTTGAGAGAGAGCGAGAGAGAGAGAGACCCCACAACCCAATGTAACCTGACCCATCAAAGTAAAACCACCTCTGAGCCACGGCGGATGATGCAGGCCACATGGTAGATAGATGTATGTGTGAGCACTTTAGTCAAGGTCGTGGGCACTTGTAGTAGCCTTGGATACATAGAGAGAGAGAGAGTGTCAAGGACTATGAGTCTAGGGACTTGAGGCACTGGTCGCGGGCTATCAAGTAAGAGAGAAACTTGGTACAGGGTCCAGGTGTGCTAAGTTAACTTGAGGGGAGGTGTGCTAGACACTGGTCGTGGACTATCAAGTAAGAGGGAAACTTGGTATAGGGTCCAGGTGTGCTAGGAAGTATTCACTTGAGGGGAGGTGTTGAAATATACAAGTGAGTAGGGTGTGTGCGGGAACAAGCCCTTGGTTAGAGGCTGTAAAAGAGAATCTGTAAATGTGAAAGAACCTATGAAAAGGTGAGAAGAATCTACTAGGAGAGAATAAAGGGTAACATGAGAAGATTTAGGAAGTGTGGAGATATTCTGGGAAAAGTGAAGAGGTGGAGAGAATCAAGCAAAAGAGGTGGAGTGAATCAAGGAGAAATCAGTGGGATTAGATGCTTGGATGTAAACTCTATAAATTGAGGCATTGGCCTAATGAGAATTTGTTGGTTTTTGATTATCCATGCCTACATTAAGCTATTCTAATCACATCTTAATTATTTGCTAATTACTTGTTAATAATGTTGATTCTAGTATTTGATCCACCATAGCTCATCACATTGCTGTAATTTCAACAGTTACCCTCCTTCATCTGTTTGTCCTTGAGCTGATCATTAAACCATTGTTTTCACCTCCTGAGCTTCTCTACAATCATGCTGTAGATTGCAAAGAGGGGTTTCATCAAGCTTTTCAAGTTCAAACAGGCGACAACTTAAGGCATTTTTAGTGAGTTTTTCATTCATTACGACACATAGACTTGGGACTAAGAACTCCATGGGCATGAGCACTTCAATACCGTAGGTTAAATTGAAAGGGGTAGCATTGGTTGCTGCTCTGTGCAAAGTTCTATAGGCCCAAAGTGCACCCGGCAACTTCTATTCCCAATTGTTGACTGGCCTCCACTGTTTTGGTGAGAATGGCACATAGGGTTTTGTTTGTGCTTTCGGCTTGGCCATTCACTTGAGGATAGTAAGGAGAGGACTTCTTTTGGGGTGACAAGGAACTCTTTCAAGAGGAATTTGATTACCTCGTTGAAATGCATTCCATTGTTCACTGACAAGCTCAAGAGGACATCTGAAGCGTGTGATTACAGACTCATAGAGAAATTTAGCCATTGATTGAGCATCAACTTTGCGGGTTGTACAAGCTTCTACCCACTTGGTGTAGTAGTCTATTATATATCTGGCTGAACTGATGGGTCCTATGAATTCTATGCCACATTTTTCAAATGGTCGTAAGGACACAATGGGGTTCAGGGGCATGTGATCCTTGAAACGAGGGATTGCTATGCGCTGGCATTCATCACATTGTTTGACATACTCAGTAGTGTCATTAAAGTAGGCCACCATAACCTAGCTGTGAGAATCTTATGAGCAGTGATATCTACTGCAAAGTGCCCGCCAGCACAAGCAGAGTGAGCTTGCTCAAGGAGGAAGGCATACTCGTCTTCTCTAACACAATGTTTTAGGATTTTGTCCTTGCCCTGCTTGTAAAGTTGACCTACACAATAAGTTGGTAAGGGGCCACATTTTTTATTAAATGACAGACACGGTCCTTGTTGAGTAGAGGATCAATTGGTAAGACATTGGCTAAGAAGTGAGATGCTTCTTCGCCCCATTCAGGAATTAAGCAAAGTTGGAACAAGGAGGCGTCTGGTAAATCATCGTCTATTCCCACTGGCTGTTTGCCATTGGGGATCCTTGACATGTGGTCTCTAAGAACATGCTGAGAGCCTTTCCTCACCGTAATGGTGAAATCAAACTTGAGAAAGATAAGTATTCACTTGGTGATTTTGCCTGTCATACATGGCTTATTGACCAGGTAGTACAAGAGGGCTTGATGGCCTTCGAAGAAGACAAACTTGGTTGCCAAAAGAAAATGATAGAACTTCTTAACCATGTAAACCATTGCTAATCCTTCTCTCTCATTTGTGGTGTAATTTATCTCAGCCTCATTGAGTTGGCGGCTGGAAAAACTGATGGGGAAGTCCATCTTGTGTTCACCTGGCTGAGGCAGCATGCATCCTATGATGGCAAATGTTGAGGCGTCAATATGGACATGGAAGATGAGATCCCGTTGGGGGATTTAAGGATTGGAGTGCTTGCCAAGGCTTTTTTGAGTGTGGCGTAGGCCCTTTGGCATTCTTCTATCCACTTAAAAACTATAAGGAGTCTGTATAGGGATCTAGCAATATCAGCGTGTACATAAAAATGAATCGCGGATAATAGTCGACATGTCCCATGAAGCGCTGGACACCCTTGAAGTTGGTAGGTGGGGGCAGCTTGAGAATGAACCGCACTTTGCTGTTATCAGTAGATATTCCTTATCTGGAGACAATTGAAAAGATGTAGGGGAGAAGAGAGCTTGAGCTCTTGCAAGCACACACACACACTCACAAAACCCTAAAAGAGAACACGCAAGGTGAAAGGCTGAAAATCTTCTTCTTCTTCACACAACACTCAACACACCATATACAAAGATAAGAGTACACACAATATGAAAAGGTACTCAACCAAATACATACTAGGGTTCTCTATTAGTGTGAACCCAACTAAATGAGCTGGCGCTATAACTATGCCAGTCTCAAGAATGGCTGTCACACAGCCTGTCATCCCAGTGGCCGCATATCACCCATGATCTCACCAACCATGCCAGTGTCCACCGCCTCACTAGATGAGCTCGATATCTCAACACCCCCCCTTGAGCTCAACTCCATGTCATGTACACCAAGTGAAGCGCTAAATCTGTGGAGCTTCTTTGTACCCAATGCTTTGGTGAGGATGTGAGCGACCTGATCCTGTGTGCTGACATAAACAAGGTCAACGTCTCCTGCCAAAACCTTCTCTTTGACAAAATGGTAGTGGACCTCTATATGCTTTGTGCGAGCAAGAAAAATTGGGTTCTTGGCCAACTGTATACTGCTAATGTTGTCACAGAAAATGACAACTTGTCTATCCACTGATAGACCCAAATCTGCAAGTAGCTTTCTCAAAACCAAGCTAACTCACATGCTGCCATAGTAGCACCTCTGTACTCAGCCTCTGGTACTGGATAGAGCAATCGTAGGCTACTTCTTGCTGCTCCAAGTCACAGCAGCACTCCCCAAAGAAAACATGAACCCACTAGTAGATCTTCTATCTGAGATACTACCAGCCCAATCAGCATATGTGTACCCATGTACACATATCTCTGTCCCAGTTTCATAAAATAGTCCACAATGCAAAGTAGACTTCACATACCTCAGTATGCATCTCAATGAATCCAAATGCGGCTTCCGAGGAACCTGCATAAACTGACTCACCAACCCAACAGCATAGCTCAAATCTGGCGTGGTGATCGTCATGTAGATCAAGCTTCCTACTATGTGCCTATACATAGTAGGATCCTCCAAAATCTCTCCTGAATCTGCACTCAACTTGCCATTCTGATCCAATGGCACTGAGATAGACTTACAGCCTGTCATACCATACTTGGACAACATGTCCAAGTCATACTATCTCTGCAGAGCAGTAATCCAATACCATGTGGTGACCTAATCACCTTAATGCCCAAGAAATATTTGAGCTCCCCCAGATCCTTCATCTCAAACTTCTGTCTAAGCAAGATCAAAGATCTCTGCATCATGGTCCCCCGTAATGATCAGGTCATCTACATAGATGACAACAAGCACAACCTCTCTACTGTGTCTCACATACAGCGAGAAATTTGCATTGGCTACAAGAAAGCCAATAGTGATAAGATATTCATTGTTCCTCAAGGAAATCTTCAGATTGCATGGCCTACCCCCCAGGAGAATAATAAGTGATCGAGTTCTCACCTCATCTGGCACATGCACATATGCAATGCATTTAAAGACTTTCAGATGAGACAAATCAAGTTTTTTGCTAGTAAACCTCTCCTCTAGAGTTACATCATGTATGGCTGTAGTTGGAGTCCTGTTCATGAGGATGCAAACTGCTGTAGAAACATCCTCAGCCCAATAGCTATGCGGCATATTCTTCTTTCCCATCAATGCTCACGCAATCTCAGCAATGTGCATGTTTTTTCGCTCAGCAACTCCATTTTGCTCTGCGGAGTGTATCTGCATGTAAACTGTCTCTAAATACCATTCTTCTGCAAAAGTTCAGAGAACTCATTGGAGAAGTACTCTCCCCCTCCATCTGACCTTAGGAACTTTACATGTTTTCCTGTTTGCTTTTCAACCATAACTGTGAAATTCTAAAAATGAGTGAACACCTCACTCTTCTCCTTTATGAAGTATACCCACACTTTCCTTGTGTGGTCATCTCAATAAATGTCACATAATACCTGCAGCCTCCCATAGACATGGTCTTTGTAGGATCCCATACATATGAATGCACAACATCTAGTGCATTTCTGCTCACATTTCTGTCACGTGAAAATACATGCTTTGTTTGCTTTCCAAATTGGCATGCTTCACATATTTTCTGCATACCTTCAACTTTAAACTTTGGCAGCCCTGTCACAATTCCTTTAGTCTGCATAGACTTCATTCTCTGCATCTTTTATGCCAAATGTCTGTGTCTGCAACAATTCTTGAACCATTTGCAAACATCACAGCACTCACTTCAGGCATGTTTACATTCAATGTAAACATTGTGTCCACTCTGTTGCCTTTTGCAACCAACATGCACTTGTCTTTAAAGTCTTCAACATAACAACCACACCTTATCATCATCATCTACTGAAACACCAATAGATGTAAGGGATTCCACAATACCCTTGATCTTCCATGCATAGTCATTCACAGCAGACATACTCTTTTTCTCCACAGTATGAAGTTCATTCTTCAACTATATCTTTCGCGCCTTGGTATTCATTTCATAGAGTTTTACCAAGGTGTCCCACAACTCCTTGGGAGACTTGGCATCCTGTATGTGCCCAATCATGGTGTCCTATATACTGATAGAGAGCTAATACATAACTTTTCTGGCTCCTTGGTTCCAATCCTTGAACTCTTTCACATCTGCACAGCAGTCGGATTGATCTCCGGTGCCTTATGTAGTCCCAGTAACCCTTTCCCATCAGGAAATTTGTCAACCTGAACCTCCAAGCATGGAAGTTGTTCTTATCAAGCTTCTCAGAAACAATATGGTTTATGCCATCATTTGACATCTTGCCAGACACACAAATTTACGAGAAATAGCACTCTGGTTTGTCCTGCACACAAACTGCTGTATTTTCTGTAGCGGTACTGTACTACACTCAAATGTCACAACCAGTGACCTCAATGTGCATACATACACCCAATGGCAACTGTTGACCTCCTTGTAGCACACACAATGTCTGCACAACCAATATGTCTTCTTGCAGTTCTTAAAACAGAGTTCTACATAGAATCGATGACTTATCCGCAGTGCTCGAAATCGCATGCTTTTTGAAAAACGGAGGTCCTAACGTGCCCAAAACGCATTTTCGACCCAAAAATTACTGTTTGATAGTCTGATATGACAGTATAGTTGCCCTATAGCTTTACTCCCGCGAAGAAAGCTCCTCAATCAGAGATCGTTTGCCGGTGCCTCTCGTAGAGCTCCCGACCAGGGTGTAGTCGTCAACACAAATAGGGAAGAGTAGATGAAGCTCTTTCCCTCGTACCGCTTCCTGTGCTTCTCTTGCTTGCAGCTCAGCCCTTAGCATGAACCAGGCTTTGATACCATGAAAAGATGCAGGGGAGAAGAGAGCTTGAGCTCTTGCAAGCACACACACACACACACTCACAAAACCCTAAAAGAGAACACACAAGGTGAGAGGCTGAAAATCTTCTTCTTCTTCACACAACACTCAACACACCATATACAAAGATAAGAGTACACACAATATGAAAAGGTACTCAACCAAATACATACTAGGGTTCTCTATAGTGTGAACCCAACTACATGAGTTGGCGCTATAACTATGCCAGTCTCAAGAATGGCTGTCACACAGCCTATCATCCCATTGGCCGCATATCACCCATGATCTCACCAACCATGCCAGTGGTGTAAGTGTGGGACCTATCCCCCAAGCGGGTCATCAGTGTCCACCATGTCACTAGATGAGCTCGATATCTCAACAACAATGTGTCCTAGGATTACTCCGTGTTGTCGAACCCAGAATTGGCATTTGAGATCCCAATTGGGGGATTTAAGGATTGGAGCGCTTGCCAAGGCTTTTTGAGTGTGGCATAGGCCCTTTGGCATTCTTTTATCCACTCAAAAACTATAAGGAGTCTGTATAGGGGTCTAGCAATATCAGCATACATAAAAATGAATCACGGATAATAGCCGACATGTCCCATGAAGCGCGCTGGACACCCTTGAAGTTGGTAGGTGGGGGCAGCTCGAGAATGAGCCGCACTTTGCTGTTATCAGTCTTGATATTCCTTGTCTGGAGACAATGTGTCCTAGTATTACTCCGTGTCGAACCCAAAATTGGCATTTAAGAGGTTCAATGAGATGCGGTATAGTCTGCATCGCTCTAGCACTACTGCAAACATGCGAGGTGCTCCTTCTAAGACGAATTGACACACAGGTCATCCATGAAGACTTTCAAGAATTTCGGAGATATTCCTTGTAATCCGTACACATTAAGAATTGGAAGGTTTCGGAGGCATTGATCAACCCAAAGGGCATGACTCTATATGCATATGTACCCCGTTCAGTAGCGAAAATAGTTTTGTGCTGGTCCTTGGGATCAATCAGCACCTGGTTGTATCCTGAGAATCCATCTAGGAAGCTGTAAGCTTCCTTTCTCGCTACTCTTTCTAGCACATGTTTAGTGAATGGTAAAGGATAGTGATCCCTTATGGTGGCGGCCTTGACCTTTTTGAGGTCAACGCACACCCTGACTTTTCTATTTTTCTTGGCCACACGATCAGTGATACCCACTCCATATGTTCAATTTCATAGATGAATCCGGCATCGATAAGTCTTTTAATCTCTTCGCAGACTATCTTGGAATATTTGGGGTTCATTAAGTAAGCTCGTTGTTTGCCTAGCCGACTGGCTCCATCAAACATGGAAATGGTGTGATGGACCACTTCTAGGGGTACACCCTTCATATCTGTGTACTTCCAAGCAAAGCAGTCTTGGAATTCAGTCAAGAGAGTAATGAGTTTGGCTTCTTCTTCCTTTGAAAGGTCTTTTGCAATGAATACGGGCCTCACGTCTTTAATCGGGCTTGCCAAGTTCACTTCCTTAACCTTGGCTAGACCGTCATATGTATTAAGAGACTAAGGTTATGTAAAAGGGGAGGAGAAGGGTGTGTGTGTGAAGGGACTTAAGGTCCACTAGCTCACCTATTTAAAGGTGAAGCTAGGAGGCATTTTGTATGGAGCAAGAAGCCTAGTTGTATTTTGAGCAACTTAATAAGCAAGATATTTTCTTGTATTTTGTGAGTCTCTCTCCTCCACATAATGATCTAGCATGAGCACCACGAAACTCTAACAATATGAGGTCCTAGGTTGCCCACTATTAGATGTTTGAGCCGAATCATATTGAACAAAGCAGTCGGCTATTTGAAAGGTCTTAAATTGCTTGGGCACCTGCCGTGTTTCTTTGGCTTTAACACTTTCCTCATCAATCAGCCTTTTGGCTTCTTTTTCCTGCGAGTGCCAACTTTTTGTTGTGTGCCTTGTGTGCAGAGCGGCAAAGATTTTTAGGGACTAGTTTTGGTTGAATGGGTTCAACTGGCTATGGGACAATAGTGTGGACCAAAAGAGAGCTGTTTGCAAACTCTTTTTGCCACATTTCATTGAAATGCTCATGTGCTTCCACGGCACCCACGTATTTCAATATGGCCTAGGGAATCCTTTGGGCCTGTGAGTTTTATGGGAGTGTGTACTCCTTGATGGCTTGGCTCGAACAACCTGTTCAAGCTCTTGCATGGCTATATTGGGCAAATATGATAAACTAAGCATATATAATGATGTAAGCTCTTGCCCATTCGTCGCTGGCAAATCTTGTACCAGTTTTTCTAGGCAAGATGTCCAGGGTAGTGAGAGGATACGCATCTAGTTCTTAGAGTCTTTTGGCTCTGGAAGTGGTGCATAATCCTCACTCTCATTTTCCTCTTCTAGTGTTTTATGGCACATCTGGCATAGATGAACTTCAGTAGTTCATGTAGTTGTGACTGAGTCCTTTGCAAATGGTCTGCCACTCATGGGGTGTACTTTTCACGTGCGTAGATTGATCTTGAAGGTAAGATCTTTTCTTCGAATGTAGATATGGTCAGTATCCCAATCATGGATCATCTTGGACTCTTGCATAAAGGGTCTGCCAAGGATGTAGTCATATGAAACTGGTTGGTGTCCAAAATTCATCATCACAAAAGTGTGGCGGTAGGTGGTTTCCACAATCTTAATTTTAAGATCCCTTAGTAGACCAATGGGTCTAGCACTGGCTCCATCAGCGAGAGTTTAACTAAAAATCAAGTGTTATCCAAGGCAGGTGTTCCCCATTTTTCCCAGCATTGTTTGGTCACAATGCTCACTTCGGCTCCTCCATCCAAGATTGCAGTAACTTGGTGGCCGTCATGGCCGCATTAAGTTCATCGCCTTCAAAGTATTGTTCACTCAAAGTTCACTCGAAGTTCACTCGAATGGTAGGAGTCCCTTTTACCTTAAGAGGTATGTGGAATTCTTCTTTCTCAGATTCATATAAGAGCTATTGCACTCCATGGTTTTGTGCATGCCTGCCCTGAGGTGTCCTCCATCCAGTCTTTTAGGTCGTTTCATAGGCTTGGGCTACCTTGGATCAAGGTGCCGATAGGAATTTGGACTTGAGAAGAGAGGAAAGAAGAGAGACCTGTAATGTCTCTTAGAATGGAGGTTGTCCTTTAAGGAAGCTGGGGTTTGCTTTGTCTTAAGCTTTTTGAGGTGTATGGGATAGGAACAGGGATTTCTGCATTGGTTTCCCTATGATGTTCATCTCCTAGGTCTCTAAGATATTCTGCCACCCTATCTTTTTGTTAGGGGGTAGCTTCTTCTTTTGTTAACTCTTGCAGGAGTGGTTGGTCTCTCTGGAAGCTCACAAGAATAAACTTGAGCATCATGCGTAGGTCTCTGGTTTGAGACAAACGAGCATGTTCAAGGTAGATAATAGGAGGATCAACTTCCAACTGAGCTTGGCACTTCTTGCGCGGCTAGGAGCCTTTCTTTTTCCTCAATAGGATTTGGATATTCCATAAGCTTTTTGGGTAGTTGATGGGGGTCAATGGGTTCTTGGGCATGGGCGATGGCACGTAGCATATCTTCTTCTTCGGATGAAGAAGTCAAAGGGTGAGTTGCTGGTCAGAGTCAGAATCGCTTTTGATAATCACTCGACTTTCTCCCTTCCCAACCTTAGTGGCTTTCTTTCGTGAGTGCCGAGTTACTTGGGCTTGTTTAGGGGCTCTTGCTTGGTACTGGTTTTGAGAGGTTGATGCCTCTCTAGCAGCATGTGTATAGCCTGGTTACTGCGTTGAGGGGGGCTGCTTGAGTGGAACCATTTCTAACACTCAGCAAGTTAAGGCTGGTGCTGGGATTAGCTTCATGAGCCTTTCTAGTTGTTCATGGTCTTAGCGGGTAGCCTTTGTACATATGATCGATACCACATCCAATGCACAGTGGAGTCATAGTGGGAGCACCTCTAGGGGCACTTGCTGTTCTATTCCTGTTGGGACACTCGCCACTCGGTGAGGTCTACCACAATCATAACATTGTATGGGCAATCTTCTCATTGTTTGATTCATATCCCTAGCCCGAAATATCGGGGCTACTAAGTACACAGGGTAAATTTGATCACCTTCCATGACATAGTAACTAAGAATTTGTGAGGGCAGGCTCATGGGCTCTTGGGTTTCATAAGTGGGAGTCTCCAGGATTTCTTCCTCATTCCCATCCTCAAAGATTTTTGTCAAGGTTATCTGACGAACTGGTGTGACTCTGGGTAACGGGGGCTACGGTGGAAGAATTGGGGGGCGGTAAGGGAATTTTTGGTACCCTAAGGATTCCTATTTGGGCCACTTCTTAGCTAGGTTGAGGAGCGTTATGATGTGCAAGAGCTGGCAAAGCTAGTGGTTGCTTGGGGTTTGCAGGTAGTAAGTACTTCAAGCAAAGCTCGAGCTAAAGCAGCCTTGTGATGGTAGCAGTTAGAGATCTCATGGGTGCCCTACTTCACACAACAATAGGTACAATAGAGACTTGGGCGGGGTCTCAGATGAGGACATTTTGTGCGAGTATTGTTTTCTTGATAGGTCGGGCACCATACAAGTTCCTTTCAAGGATAAAGATGTGGATGGCCCCCTCGATCCCGGCCTTGGTTGATTCTCCATTGCTGGGTCATTTGTTGCATTAGGGAGGCGGCCAATTGCTCCACACTTTGTGTAGATGTGGACTCCTTACCCTTTTCATTGGGCTTTGTGCTGGTGGTCTTGAAGGAGGCTTTTGATGCGCCTTTGTGGAGTTGTCGGGAATGTGTTCCCTTGAAGTTATCCTCAAACTTCAGAGCACTCGTGTAGTAGCATTGTTCAAAAGAGGTGTACAAACAAGGAGTTGTGCAGGGGAATATCTTCAAGTCCCTCTAGAAATCTCCCAATTAGTCTCTCATCAAAGAACTTGTCTGCAGTATTACAGCGTGAGTGGAGATATCTGACTCTGTTTATGTAATCTCTGATGGTTTTGCCCTTATTTTGTGTGACATTATTGAGCTGTTTAGTAGGGCTCTATCGGGTACCTTGACGAGAGTACCCTACTTCTTTTAGAGCCTCAAAGGAAACTTTATCTTTCACTTTCAGAGATATGAACCATTGGTTAGCTTTGTTATCCAAGGTAAGGCCAAAGGCACTTATCTTAGTCTGATCGTCTATATGGCCAAATGCTTTGCATATCTGATTAAACATCTCCAGGTGAGTAATGGGGTCACCTGTTCCATCGAACTTCGTGATCACCTTTGAGATGTTTGTTGGTTTGGTTTGTTCCTACCTAGGTTGAACTGGTGCAGGGGGAGTAATGCCGACGATGACTACCCCCCTCCCTATTTCCCATGGCAATCCTTAACATTTCAGGTGTCAACCCTGTCATGGCGGGAGCAGGTGGTGTAGGTTGGGGAATAGGTTGTGGAGGAGTAGAACCGGGCAGATAGTAGACTAGTGGGGGTCTTTGCCCTCTGGGAGGACCAGGTTGTGACCCACGTGGTCCCATTTGGTACACTGGTGGGAGGTGGGTACTGCTGATAGACTGGTGGGCCCTATTATGGCAATGGGCCTAGGTAGACCCATTCTCTTTGGTATAACGATGTCTCAGGCCTTTGGGGAGATGGACCTAGTTCTTGGTTTGGCAAGGTTTTCGGAGCTTTGAGTGAGTCTGCCACCCTCGAGATAGGTATAGCTCTCCAGTCTGGTAGCTGGGTCTGGGTTTGATGGCTCTCGCTCTGGTAGACTTCTATTCTAGGGTCTCGAGAAGGAGTGGGCCCACTTCCTCGAGGTTGGTCCATATCTCTCACTCTAGGTTGTCATTCTACTATGGACTGTGTGTTTCCCAGGATAAAATTACGAAGCCTTGATGCAAGGCTTTGCTGATGAGAATGAGTTGGAGAGATAGGAGCAGGTTCCTGGATAAAGAGAATGTGAGGGAGAGGGAGAGCTTCAAACCCTAGCAAGCAAACACACACACACAAGTGAGCAAGACACAAGAGAGAGATGGATAGCTGAATTTTCTTCTATCTTCTTCTTCTCTACTCAACCAACATAACATGAAGATAAGAGTACACACTATATGGGTTAGCACTCAACTATTACAACATACAAGGGTCGGTCCATAATGTGAACCCGAATAAATGAGCTGGTGCTATAACTATGCCAGTCTCTAGTAATCCAAAATGGTTTTTGGGTAGGTTCAACACCCACCCCGACTTGGTGACCAGTTGAGTCTTTCCAGTGGATCTCGAGGGGCACTCCAGTTCGTTATCTCGGTTTCCAGGTTGGCTTTGATATCTCTCCTAAGGAGTAGCTTGCTCCCGATGGTGAGCCCTGGAAGGATTTTCTATTGGTCCAGATTTTAGCGTGCACTCTGACCCTTGGGGGCCCATGGTCGCAGAGTACTAGATGGACCTTCACAAAGATGCGAACCCGTGGTTTTAGCCCAGCTTTTGAGGATAGATTTGCTTACTTAATGCTTGGGATCAGCCCTCAGACAGATAGTTCCAGTTGCCTCAGAGGAGCGGCTTTGGTAGCCTTTGGTTTGGAATCCCTTGATCCGTTTACCCAGTGACCACATGCTAGGGGCCCGGGGCGCCTTGAGCATGGGACGAGCCAGGTCTCTTATGTTGAGATATCGAGCTCATCTAGTGAGGCGATGGACACTGATGACCCACCCCTGGGGGATAGGCCCCACACTTACACCACTGGCATGGTTGGTGAGATCATGGGTGATATGCGGCCAGTGGGATGACAGGCTATGTGACAGCCATTCTAGAGACTGGCGTAGTTATAGCGCCAACTCATTTAGTTGGGTTCACACTATAGAGAACCCTAGTATGTATTTGGTTGAGTACCTTTTCATATTGTGTACTCTTATCTTTGTATATGGTGTGTTGAGTGTTGTGTGAAGAAGAAGAAGATTTTCAGCCTCTCACCTTGTTGTTGAAATTTGAGCAAAATGATGAGCTATGGTGGATCAAACACTAGAATCAACATAATTAACAAAGTGATTAGCAAGTGATTAAGATGTAATTAGTGAATAATTAGCACATAGATTAATGTAGGCATGGATACTCAAAAACCAGCAAATTCTCATTAGGGCTATGCCTTAATTTATTGAGTTTACATCAAGCATCTAATCCCACTGATTTCTCCATGATTTACTCCCAGAATATCTCCACCTTTTGCCTGATTCTCTCCACCTCTTCTCTTTTCCCTGATTATCTCCCAGAATAACTCCACACTCCTAAATTCTCTCATGCTACCCTTTATTCTCTCCCAGTAGATTCTTCTCACCTTTTCACAGGTTCTTTCACAATTACATCTCCTCTTTTACAGCCTCTATCCAAGAGCTTGTTCCCACACACACCCTATTCACTTGTATATTTCAACACCTCCCCTCAAGTGAATAATCCTAGCACACCTGGACCCTGTATCAAGTTTTCCTCTTACTTGATAGCCCGCGACCAATGCCTCAAGTCCCTAAACTCCATAGTCCTTGACACTCTCTCTCTCTATGTGTCCAAGGCTACTATAAGTGCCCGCGACCTTGACTAAAGTGCTCACACATACATCTACCACTTGGCCTACATCATCGGTGGCTCAGAGGTGGTTTTACTTTGTTGGGGCAGGTTACATTGGGTTGTGGGTTCTCTCTCTCTCCCTCTCTCTCAGAAAAGATGATCCGACTCCACTTCCCTTGGAGCCTCCATGAAGTTTGCCGATGTCGTTCCTTCTTCACTGGGTTTGCTGTAGCAGTCTCTCGCCATGTGTCCTGGCTTTCCACATTTGTGGCAAGTGAAGGTCCTCCCTCCTACTCTGCCTCTTCCTCGTCCTCGTCCTCGAGAGAATCCTCCTCGGGTGAAGAATGCTTTTTCCTCTCCTGCTGTGTTGAGTCGAGCTCTTTCTTCTCTTTGCCTCTGCTCTCTTGCTCTAGTAGAGCTGCTTCTATCTCGTGTATCTTCAGTTCAGGTACATTCTTTAGTGTTGCTACAATGTTTTCATAATCTCCTTTGTCCACACTTTTCAAAAGTACAGCTAATGCTTCATCATCTTCTACCTTTTTGCCAATAGCTGCTTAATGCTTTTATATTTGTTCAAGTGTGTGATTAAAGGTTCACTTTCCTTCATGTCCGATTTGTAGAATTGCATTAATAGATTTATCTTGGAATTTTTTGCTTGTGTACCAAATAATTTATTGAGTTCATCCCATGCATCTTTTGCCCACTGTATCCCTGTGATATGATGAATGATCTCATCATTTAAACTGAGTGCAATAAGTCCCAATGCTTTTTCATTCCTACTCTTCCACTCATTTTCCCCTCTCTCTGGGCATTCATCTCTCTCTTCAACTAATCCCCACAGATTTTTCCTCATCAGCAAATACATGGTTTTTGTTTGCCATGTATAAAACTGTTCCCCATTAAATTTGGCTATTTCCTGTGCTGAATTCATGGTGATGTGAAGGGGGTCTTACCTCTTGATCCAAATTCAAGATTCAAGGGTAGTGTCTACCCTTTTACAACTCAATCTGGTGTTTAATAGATGATTACAATAATTTTATCAGCATAAAATCACCAGAAATTACATTAAATTAAGGGTAACCAATTTGTACGGGATGGTTGGAGTATCAAACCAACTCCGATTTGCAATCTGAAGCTTTAGGGATCTGTATCAGATACTAATGGTTAATTTGAACCCTCAATTGCACCAAAATACAGTGATTAGCACTGATTAGCAAATTAATGCTCTGGTTTGTGTGCAGAAAACAGAGTATGCGGGGAGCCCAGATCTGGTACCTTCCACTTCAAAAGAGCTCGAATGCTTTCAAAGGCATCAATAGCAATGAGTCTAGTAGAGGATTAAGCCAAGAAACATAAGATTTGACCAAATAATGAAAGCTTAATCTCTGTTTTACCAAAGTCACCTGCAGATTTGATGAAGAGCTTTGATCAATGTAGACTTGATGAAATTGAATTCTGTCTTCACCAGCTTGTAGAGCATGCTTGATTACCCCTTGGGCTAGGAGGAATTGAATCAATTTGAACTGATGAAGTGGAGATCTGCAATTTACTCAGAAAAATCAGCGCTAGAAAAAACGTGAAGTTCTCCTGAACCTGCCGACGGTTTGCTACGTTTTCTTGATGGGCTTGAAGCTAAGGATGTTAGCTAGCTATGGTTGGAAGCTTTTGCCCTAATTTGATGTGTGCTAGGTGCTAGAGATCCTCCACTGGCTGGGGGTGAAGGGGAAGGTGAAAAACTCACTAAAAATTGATTTTTTTGCTCCTAATTAATTCACTAATGGGCTCATAAACCTGGTTGATTCTAGGCATGGCTCTGATACCATGTTGAAATTTGAGCAAAATGATGAGCTATGGTGGATCAAACACTAGAATCAATATAATTAACAAAGTGATTAATAAGTGATTAAGACGTAATTAGTGAATAATTAGCACATAGATTAATGTAGGCATGGATACTCAAAAACTAGCAAATTCTCATTAGGGCTATGCCTTAATTTATAGAGTTTACATCAAGCATCTAATCCCACTGATTTCTCCATGATTTACTCCCAGAATATCTCCACCTTTTGCCTGATTCTCTCCACCTCTTCTCTTTTCCCTCCCTGATTATCTCCCAGAATAACTCCACACTCCTAAATTCTCTCATGCTACCCTTTATTCTCTCCCAGTAGATTCTTCTCACCTTTTCACAGGTTCTTTCACAATTACATCTCCTCTTTTACAGCCTCTATCCAAGAGCTTGTTCCCACACACACCCTATTCACTTGTATATTTCAACACTTGTGTGCTCTCTTTTAGGGTTTTGTGAATGTGTGTGTGCTTGCAAGAGCTCAAGCTCTCTTCTCCCCTGTGCATCTTTTCATGGTATCAGATCCTGGTTCATGCTAAGGGCTGAGCTGCAAGCAAGAGAAGCATAGGAAGCGGTACGAGGGTAAGAGCTTCATCTACTCTTCCCTATTTGTGTTGGCGACTACACCCTTGTTGGGAGCTCCTACGGGAGGCACCGGCAAACGATCTGTGATTGAGGAGCTTTCTTTGCAGGAGTAAAGCTATAGGGCAACTATACTGTCCTATCGGACTATCGGGACATAAATTTTCGTGTTGCCGAAGACGCATTTCGGGCGCGTTAGGACCTCCGTTTCTCAGAAAGTAGGCGATTTCAAGCACTGCGGATAAGCCATCATTTCTATGCAGAACTCTGTTTTAAGAACTGCAAGAAGACAGATTGGTTGTGCAGACATTATGTGTGCTGCAAGGAGGTCAACAGTTGCCATTGGGTGTATGTATGCACGTTGAGGTCACTGGTTGTGACATTTGAGTGTAGTACAGTACCGCTGCAGAAAATACAGCAGTTTGTGCAGGACAAACCAGAGTGCTGTTTCTGGTAAATTTGTGTGTCTGGCAAGATGTTAAATGATGGCATAAACCATATTGTTGCTGAAGAGAAGCTTGATAAGAACAACTTCCATTCTTGGAGGTTCAGGTTGACAAATTTCCTGGTGACGGGAAAGGGTTACTAGGACTACATAGAAGGTGAGCATGAAGAGGCACTGGAGATACCGGGAGATCAATCCGACTGCAGACTTCAAGGATTGGAACAACCAAGGAGCCAAAAAAGTTATGTATTGGCTCTCTACAGGACACCATGATTGGGCACATAGAGGATGCCAAGTCCCCTAAGGAGGCGTGGGACACCTTGGTAAAACTCTATGAAACGAATACCAAGGCACGAAAGATACAGTTGAAGAATGAACTTCATACTGTGGAGAAAAAGAGTATGTCTGTGAATGACTATGCATTGAAGATCAAGGGTATTGTGGAATCCCTTGCATCTATTGGCGTTTTAGTAGATGATGATGATAAGATGGAAGTCTGTCTACGTGGTCTTGGGCCACAATACAAGGCATTCAAGACGTCTATTCAGACTCGGATAAACATTCCCAATTTCACAGATTTGGTGTCTATGTTGATTATAGAAGAGAAGAGCTTGGGTGAAGACCAACAGCCCTCACAAAACAAAAACAGTTCAGAGCAACATGCCTTCTACACAAGTTTAGGAAGAGGACGAGGTAGAGGAGGCCGTGGACGCGGTCAAGGAGGTGGCCGAACAGGTAATCAGAATTATGGCTAGCAGCAGCAACAACAACAGTCCCAGAATTTATAACAACAACAACACGCAAGTGGAAGAGGCCAATTTAGAGGTAGGGGGAGTCAAAGAGGTCGTGGAAATCAGCAAAGGCAGTATAATGATACACGTGGGTGCTTTTATTGTGGTAAGCCTGGACATGTGCAGGTATATTGTTATAAGAAGCAGGCTCACATGCAAAACGGGAAATTACAGCAAAACAACTATGCATCCTCGAACAGAAACAATGAGGATAATGAAAGGTTGTTTGTTATGCAAGATGTCGTTAATGAGGATAATGAAAGGTTGTTTGTTATGCAGCATGTCGTTAATGCCATGTCTGAAAATGTTGAAGCAGCACATAAAGATGATATATGGTACGTTGATTCAGGTGCTTCGAACCACATGACAAGTCATGAGGAATGGTTCAAGGAGATGAAAAACCTTGAAAGACCAGGTTTTGTGAAAACAGGGGATGACACTGCTCATCCAATTGCCCATGTTGGAGATGTGCCATTGTCTATGCAGGATGGCAAAGTGAAGTACCTTGCAGATGTACTTCATGTTCCGAACATAACAAAGAATCTGGTTTCAATTGGCCAGATGATTGAGCAGGGTTTGCAGGTTCGGTTTAATCCTGATGGTTGTTACGTTGAAGACTTTAAAGACAAGTGCAAGTTGGTTTGCAAAAGGCAACAGAGTGGGCAGAATGTTTACATTGAATGTAAACATGCCTGAAGTGAGTGCTGCGATGTTTGCAAATGGTTCAGGAATTGCTGCAGACACAGACATTTGGCATAAAAGAATTGGACATGTGAATGTGCAGAGAATGAAGTCTATGCAGACTAAAGGAATTGTGACAGGGCTGCCAAAGTTTAAAGTTGAAGGTATGTAGAAAATATGTGAAGCATGCCAATTTGAAGGGCAAACAAAGCATGTATTTCCACGTGACAGAAATGTGAGCAGAAATGAACTAGATGTTGTGCATTCAGATGTATGGGTCCTACGAAGACCATGTCTATGGGAGGCTGTAGGTATTATATGACATTTATTGATGACCACACAAGGAAAGTGTGGGTATACTTCATGAAGGAGAAGGGTGAGGTGTTCACTCATTTTCAGAATTTTAGAGTTATGGTTGAAAAGCAAACAGGAAAACATGTAAAGTGCCTAAGGTCAGATGGAGGGGGAGAGTACTTCTCCAATGAGTTCTCTGAATTTTTGAAGAAGAATGGTATTCTGAGACAGTTTACATACAGATACACTCCGCAACAAAATGGAGTTGCTGAGCAAAAAAATAGGCACATTGCTGAGATCGCACGAGCATTGATGTGAGAGAAGAATATGCCGCATAGCTATTGGACTGAGGCTGTTTATACAGCAGTTTACATCATGAACAGGACTCCAACTGCAGCCATACATGATGTAACTCTAGAGGAGAGGTTTACTGGCAGAAAACCTGATTTGTCTCATCTGAAAGTCTTTGGATGCATTGCATATGTGCATGTGCCAGATGAGCTGAGAACTAAGCTAGATCCAAAAGATAAAAAATGTATGTTTATTAGGTATTCCTTTGAGCAAAAGGGATACAAGTGTTATAACCATGCTACACGTGAGTTGAGGGTAAGCAGGGATGTTGTTTTTGATGAGATGAGCAGCTGGTATGCTACTGAAAAAGAAGCGGACCTCTATATGCTTCGTGCAAGCATGAAAAACTGGGTTCCTAGCCAACTGTATACTGCTAATGTTGTCACAGAAAATGACAACTTGTCTATCCACTGATAGATCCAAATCTGCAAGTAGCTTTCTCAACCAAGCTACCTCACATGTTGCCATAGCAGCACCTCTGTACTCGGCCTCTGTACTGGATAGAGCAACCGTAGGCTTCTTCTTGCTGCTCCAAGTCACAGCAGCACTCCCCAAAGAAAACATCTGTCCCAGTTTCATAAAATAATCCACAATGCAAAGTAGACCTCACATACCTCAGTATGCGTCTCAATGCATCCAAATGCGGCTTCTGTGGGACCTGCATAAACTGACTCACCAACCCAACAGCATAGCTCAAATCTGGCCTGGTGTTTGTCTTGTAGATCAAGCTTCCTACTATGTGCCTATACATAGTAGGATCCTCCAAAATCTCTCCTGAATCTGCACTCAACTTGCCATTCTGATCCAATGGCACTGAGATAGGCTTACAGCCTGTCATACTACCATACTTGGACAACATGTCCAAGCATATTTTCTCTATAGTAATCCAATACCATGTGGTGACCTAATCACCTCAATGCCCAAGAAATATCTGAGCTCCCCCAGATCCTTCATCTCAAACTTATGTCTAAGCAAGATCTTTACATCAAAGATCTCTACATCATGGTCCCCTGTAATGATCAGGTCATCTACATAGATGACAACAAGCACAACCCCACTATCACTGTGTCTCACATACAGTGAGAAATCTGCATTGGCTACATGAAAGCCAATAGTGACAAGATATTCAGAAATCTTGTCAGACCATGCTCTTGGTGCTTGTTTTAAGCCATACAAGGCTTTCTTCAACCTGCAAACATGCTCGGGGTGACTCACATCCTCATAACCAGGTGGCTGCAACATATACACCTCTTCCTGCAAATCTCGATGCAAGAATGCATTCTTTACATCCATCTGATGTAAAGACCATTGCTTTGACGCAGCCATCGCTATCACAACTCTCACTGTTGCCATCTTGGCAACTGGGCTAAAAGTTTCCTCATAATCAATGCCATATGTCTGTGCATATCCTTTGGCTACCAATCTAGCCTTGTACCTGCTTATGCTTCCATCACTGTTATGTTTTACTTTGTATACCCACTTGTATCCAATGGCTTTCTTGCGTTCAGGCAATTGCACTAAATCCCAAGTATCATTTCCATATAGTGCATCCATCTCCTCGTCCATGGCTTTCTCCCAACACACATTTCCAACAGCCTCATCAATGCATGTGGGCTCTACAACCTATACAACTTTTGCCATGTATGCATAGTGATGTGCCACATAACCATCATATAGGTAATGTTTTTGGCAGGAGACGTTGACCTTGTTTATGTCAGCACACAGGATCAGGTCGCTGACATCTTCACCAAAGCATTGGGTACAGAGAAGCTCTGCAGATTTAGGGCTTTACTTGTGTACATGAGATGGAGTTGAGCTCGAGGGGGAGTGTTGAGATATCGAGCTCATCTAGAAAGGCGGTGGACACTGATGACCCGCCTGGGGGATAGGCCCCACACTTACACCACTGGCATGGTTGGTGAGATCATGGGTGATATGTGGCCAGTGGGATGGCAGGTTGTGTGACAGCCATTCTGGCATAGTTATAGTGCCAGCTCATTTAGTTGGGTTCACACTATATATAGAGAACCCTAGTATGTATTTGGTTGAGTACCTTTTCATATTGTGTGTACTCTTATCTTTGTATATGGTGTGTTGAGTGTTGTGTGAAGAAGAAGAAGATTTTCAGCCTCTCACCTTGTGTGTTCTCTTTTAGGGTTTTGTGAATGTGTGTGAGCTTGCAAGAGCTCAAGCTCTCTTCTCCCCTACATCTTTTCATCTTGGAGATTGGATCGCACATAGGCAGTTACTCCCGGAGGTGTAGGAGAGAGGCTTGACAGGGATTCGGGTTAGAGATAGGCTCAGTATCAACATTGACTCAGCTATCAGGGGAGTAGCTGACTCCTATTCCAAACCTGACCCCCCAGTGTGTAAAAGAGAATCTGTAAATGAGAGAGAAGCTGTGAAAAGGTGAGAAGTATCTACTGGGAGAGAATAAAGGGTAGCATGAGAAGATTTAGGATGTGTGGAGATATTCTAGGAAGAGGTGGAGAGAATCAAGCAAAACAGGTGGAGTGAATCAAGGAGAGATCAGTGGGATTAGATGCTTGGCCTAATGAGAATTTGCTGGTTTTTGATTATCCATGCCTACATTAAGCTATCAGTTAAACACGTCTTAATCATTATCTAATCTCTTTGTTAATGATGATTCTAGCATTTGATCCACCATAGCTCATCACATTGCTGCAAATTTAACATGGTATCAGAGCCTAGCTTAGAATCCATCAAATTTATGAGCCCATTATCTTGCTAATCACCTAGTTAATTAGGATTAGGAAAAAGTCAAAATTTTAGCTCTTTTTCAATTAACCTCTGTACCCCCAGCTGGTGGAGGAGCTCTCTCTCCCTTCACACATAACATTGGCCCAAACCCTTTTAGCCACACATAGCCATACTCCCCATGCATAAGCCCATCAACTCAAAGCATCAAACCGCTGACTTCACCTGCAAAATTTTGCGTTTTTTCAAGCGTCGTTTTTTTGAAGCAAAACTGAGATCCCTTCTGCACTAGATATAATTGGTCTAATTTCTCTTAGCCCCAGGGGTTTTCAAGGGTGCTCTACCAGCTGGTGAAGACAATTTTTGATTTCATCAAGTCTACAGTGAGATCCAAGCTCTGCATCAAATTTGCAGGTGACCGGTAAAACAAAGATTAAGCATTCAATGTTTGGTCAAATCTTGTGTTTCTTAGCTTAATCCTCTACTAGACTAAATGCTATTGATGGCTTTGAAAGGAGTTGAGCTCATTTGAACTCTAAGGCCCCAGATCTACTCCCCGCATACTCTGTTTTTTGCACACAAAATCACTGTATTTTAATGAAATTGAGGGTTCAAATTAACCATTGGGTATTTGATACATATCCCTATAACTTCCGATTGCAATTCGGAGATGGTTTGATACTCCAACCATTCAGTACAGATTTGTTACCCTTTGCTTTATGTAATTTCTGGTGAATTATAAATCTGTTATAAATCTGTTGTAATCATCACTTAAACACCAGATTGAGTTGTAAAAGGATAGACACTGCCCTTGAATCTTGAAATTGGATCAAGAGGTAAGACCCCCTTCACATCATCTCATGAGCACGGCACAAGAGAGAGCCAAATTTAATGGGGAGCAGTTTTATACATGGCAAACAAAAACCATGTATTTGCTCATGAGGAAAATTTAATTTGACTCCCACCCCATCCATGAGGTGAGTTTGTATCTAGCCTTACAGGGTTGTATCTAGCCCATTATGGCTGTTTTTTCACATTAACTAATAGAAGGATCTTTTTCCCAGAAAAAAAACAACCAAGAGATATATAGCCTACCAAGTGATATATAAACCATCAAGAAGTGTATAGGCATTATTGAATAAATTGTGTCTCGTGTGATGGATACCCAATGTATATCCTCCTTGAATGCAATAATGAGTTATGTTAGTAAAAGAACTAGAATGCCAATGTGCTAAAAATATATTACTTTTCTCTTTAAATATATATTATAGCAAAGTCAACCACGACATACAACATTGCAACCTCAAAAAACTTCACTATACATTCTTTGAATTTCTTAGCGTTGGTCAAGGTTCATACCCCATAATGTTTGCACACATTTTTTTAGGGATCTTGGCATGAATTTGCACCTTGATTGAGATCCATATGATGCCTCATGGGTTACGAGGCTACCACATAAATGGGACTTCAAGCACCCCCCATGTCCACTTTATGCCTAGCTAGGCAACCATGTGGACATCCACCATACATGTGTTACTTATTATGTTACTTTCATAGATAATTACTAAAGGTATACATGAGTATACTTTCTAAAACAAAAATATGAAGTGTTTGAGAAGTTTTGAGAATTCAAGGCAGTGGTCTCATAGTTTTAGCAAACACTTTCGCTGACAGCACACATGTAGCTACACACCTCAACAAAATGGTGTAGCTGGAAAAACAATAGCATCTTGTTTGACAGATAGATGCATGTGGAAGAATAATGAGTTGCCAAATATATATTGGGTAGAAGCAATCAATATAGTATGCTGCTATATAGAAGCATGTGGAAGAACAATGAGTTGCCAAATATATATAAGGCATAAGCAATCAATATAGTATGTTACTTAATGAATAGGTCTCCTAGTAAAGCCTTGAAAGGTATGATATGTTTTAAAGAATTTAAGGGATTTAAACTAAAGGTATATCAATTGAAAGTTTTTGCATGTCTTACTTATCACACAGTTGATGAAACAAGGAAACACCTTGATGATAAATCAAAGAGATGCATTTTTTTTGGGATATAGTGAAGGTAGAAAAAGGGTGCCAATTGTTTGACCTATCAAAAAGCAATGTTTTGTGCCTAGAGATGTTAACTTTGATGAGGACACAAGCTAGAAATGTGTCAAAATAGAAGTTGCAAGGGAACCTACAACATCTACCTCAACTCCCCTCATTACAACATCCATAAAATAGAGCCTCAAGATTAAAGAGATTGATGAAAAAGATGAAGAGCATGTAGCAATCCTCAAAAGCTCTACAAGAGATATCAAACAAACAATCCCTAAAGTTTGACATACGAACGAGGTAATGCATCAAATTTCGAACAAAAGAAATGAATGCCAACTGCTAATATTTGTTATGCATACGTGCAACAAACAATTGGAGGATGATCAAGAAAAAGAAGATTGGATGTCTTATTAGCACACCCTCCCAATTATTCACAAGATCTAAGTGACTTCTAATATTTATCATAGTTGCAGAAATGTGGGCTTCGCTAACTAGATCCAAACGATGTGGTAGATTGGATGTTTGACAGCCTCCCAATTACTATCGGCACAATTTATGGATTCAAACTACAATGTAGTGAATGAGTGAGTGTGTCATCTTGCAAAAAGAACGTGTCACCTCAATAAAGACCAACTCTTCTAGGTTTTGGCTAGACTTTTGAGTTGGAAAGAAGGCAGGCACTCATCAATGTAGAAGCTAGGCATAATATTATATCATGGAAAACATGGAAATCCCTAGGCCAGCTCACTCTTCATTTTGTTAATACTCATGGCCGTGCCACAAATAAGCATAAGCTCAAGAGTTTGGGGTATTTCACTCAAGTTGTTCATACCATAGCTAATCCATTTGCATGTAAGTATTCTGTACATATATGATCAAAGATGAAGTCATCCTTGGAGGATGTTGGGTGAGCCAGTACCATTTAAGATCGGCTTGCCAACCAATATGGCAACATTATAGCTGCTACTTGATATGATGATTGGTACTCTACACACAAGGGAGCCTACAACCAAGCCTACTGATCAACTCATAAGGCCTCAATGAATGCCAATAATTCATAAGCCTCTCGCCACACTCTCTCAAAGTTGAAAACACCAAGCAAGAATTTGCACCTATTATGAGATTGTGGCTTCAATTTTCCACCAAGAAAGACATGCTATGCTCTTAACCAACCCAACCTAGACCAACATCAACCTGGAAGCTTCTGCCTCAAATGCCTTTCCATTAACTCCCAAGATACATGTCTACCATGCCACCCCATCATCAAAGAGATTCCTCCTCTCATAAGAATAATCAACGTTGGGTACAAAGTGTAAACTAATCTAAAATGGTGGTCACTGACAAAATGCAAGATCTTTCTCACAAACATAGCTAAAGCACAATAGAAGACAATGATAGATAGAAGAGTATATTGCACGACAACAAAGCTTAAAGGATGGTTGCATTCCACATCCATGCGCTCTGGAGGGAGCTTAGATGGAAAATTAAAACTACGAAGAGTGGTTTTAAGGTAAGAGGTAAACACATAGTGCTATCTAATAAACTCTGTAAAGATGGACTGAGGAGTACATCTATATAGGCCTGGAAATGTGTGATTGCCTTGACTAGACGGCATAGATTTGCAATCATAGTAGATGTCACCATTTGCTACATTGTAAACTGAGGCCATAGCGAACTACTAGCAACTGCTATGCAAATACCCCACCTTTGATTGCCATTTAGGCCCATCTTAAGCCCCTTTTGGGCCCTCAATATCAAACAAGGTATCCAAGAGTAAAGTTACCTACCTCAATGTGTCCTATCTGGCAATGTCCCAAGCCTAGCCTACCATCTAGTCACTAAGTCCACTGTCTGATATGTAAACTAGGCCAATGTATCGAGATACTCTCCTCATCATGGAGGCCTTAAAAAAAACACCAATGCCGTCCTTGTACCAAGCGGATCAAAGATCGGCATTAGATTTTACCTGACTCATGAACACACTTCCCCAATAGCTTCACCTTTTCCTCCCAGTATTAATTCCCATATGCAACTAAATCTTGTGGTGCAGGGTTGCTATTGTTGAATTAACAATGACCCTCTTAGTGTTACGTAAGCAATGTAATTTTCTCCCTTGCTTTTGGAAAAATTGCTCATTCAAATTCATTTAAATCTTACAAAGCTGAAGACTTCCTAATCTACTGGATGCTTTCATGCCACATGGTCCTGTTGACTGTTGATGGAGGATGGCCCATACATGGACAAATAATCTTGCCAGCATAGACTTGCCTAGACAACTAAATGTGTGTTGGAGAAGCATCTCCAGAGTTGACTATTTGATGTAGCCGGATGCTTAAGGAAGGGGACAATGGGCCATCATGAAAATATGGAGTCTACCACTGGGTCATTGATCAAAGTATAGTTATACAAGACCTTATCTGCATTAAGACACTCTCAGTGCAAGGAAACAACCCTTTAGAAGTGCAGAAGCTAACAATCCTGTACACTTGAATATGGCACAGTTTGGCATATAGCTCTTAATACACTTTTATGTTAGTAAACTGAGAACCATATAAGTCGTATGATGCTTCAAATGGACTTCAAATGGACATACACCATAAATAGGAAATAGTGCACACCTATTTGAATTTCATCATGCTCCACCACTACCCATTTACAGTTATTCTGGCCTTTCACACATGCCTCTACCTAGCTTTCTACTACCGCTCTGACTCGACATGCTGCATTCAACAACCCCAAGAAGCCCCAGTTGACAAAGCAAGACTTGCTTCAACAAGTTCAACCAGACCCACTGTCGTTCAAGATTTTCTTGATGCTAACCCTCTGATCTGCCGACAGCCGGGTGGGGAACTTGATGTCAAACTTTATCCTAAGGTTCCCCTTTTTGCCGTGTTCTTTAGCAATGGGCATGCCTTCTTTGGGAACAACCTTCTCATAGCCAGGATAGATGACTTCAGTCAAGGGGACACTGAGTATCTTTCCATTAAGCAAAGGGATGGACAGTGTGGAACCACCCAGAGCCTCTGCAAGTGAGATCTTCTGAACCATCACTAGATCACTTCCATCTCTTTTGAAGACCTCATGTGGTTTCTCGTCGATTACGAAGATCAAATCAGCTGGGACAACACCTGGCTGCTCGTTTCCTTTCTCTGGAAAGGTAATTTTGGTGCCCTTCTTCCAACCTGGCTTGATGTTAATGCTCAGAACTTCTTCCACTGCAGTCGTCTTCCTGTTACCAAAGTCCGCACAAGCAAACCCAAAAGAAGCTGATAAGTAGGCGCATGGTGAACCAAACCATTCAGACAACAAAAGCCAAACCGTGTATAGCTGTATATACACTCACCCGCCAGCACCCATTATGCTGCGGGATATCTTCATCTTCCGCACGGCACCATTGTAAAGATCCTCCAGAGTGCAAGGCAGCTTGTTCTCTATGGGCTGTACTTTCCTGAGTACACTGGAGCTTCCTTCATTGAAGTTGCTGTATGGCCCGTCATGAAATGGAGAGTGTGAACTCTTGCTCTTGTTGTAGGAGCTTCCATTTATGCCAGCAAATGGGTTTGGAACCCCAAAAACCTCCGAGAAAAGGTCTTCTGCATTCTTTGGATTGAACCTGTATGAACTTTGTGAGGCCTCGCCACTAGGATACCCTCCAGAAGAGGCATCTATTGGCATGTCTTTCAACCCTTCTTCTCCATAACGGTCGTAGATGGAACGCTTGTGTGAATCACTCAAAACCTCCACACGATAGAAAGGCTGGCAGCTTTAGTGTACATGTGGACAATAGAAATTCATTTTGAGGACTATAATGTACTCCATACTACAATGCACCACTATGATGGTGCTGATGTGATATACCTAATACTATGTAGCCCATAGTGTAATGTACCACTATTTTGTGCTGCTGTGATATTCCCCATAGTATTATGTGCCGCTGTGATATATCCAACATATTATACAATGAACCGCTATGATGTGCCTGTACAACCATGATGTGCTGCTGGGATATCCCATATTATAAAGTACTGACATGATGTGTGGCATTGATATAGCCCATGTTATGATGTACAACTATGATGAGCACTGTGATATACCCCATGTTATGATGTACCACTATGATGTGCACCCCATGTTATGATGCACCACTATGATGTGCCGACCTGATATACCCCATATTATGATACCCCGTTATGATGTGTCACTGTGATATACTGCGGACTATAATGTACCGATACACTCCATACTACAATGTACCACTATGATGTGCAACTGGGATAAACACCATTCTGTGATGCATCACATACCATGTACCCATGCATAAAATTTTTAAAACCCCTTCGAAAATGCTCAAATGAGCAGAAAAAAATTATAGTTACAATCCAACAAAGAAAATAGAGTTGTGCTTTTGACAGGGGGAGAAATAATGAGCTATGCAATTACCTCGTATGCCTCAGAGATTTTCTTGAACTTGGCTTCAGCCTCCTCCTTGTTGTTTGGGTTCTTGTCAGGGTGCCATTTCATAGCCAGCCTCCTGTACGCTTTCTTCAGGTCATCCTCAGATGCATTCCGACCCACTTTCAGAACATTGTAGTAATCAGCACCCATCTTCAATTTCAGAGGAAAACCTGCTAGCGCCTGTGTTTATTGTATTTTGCCTTCATTTAGCAAAGAAAGAGCATGTTGCAGCTGATTTTTGATAGCCGGAAACCCCACCTCAGAAGACCTAATTCGGAAGCCCCGATTCTCAACTCTACGTCAATTAGTAGGCAAGAAACCCTCACATGCGATCGCATGTGGTAAGCGCAGAGAAATGATGCTTTGCATTTTGAAGAGGGAAAAATGTATGTAGATTCTTGAGGGAGCTGAAAACCCTGTTTCTGCGTCAAAACCCAGATCCTCTGTGTGGATGGGCTTTGGAAACAGAAGAAAAATGCTACTTAAAGGGCAAAGGCTTCCTTCTTCTGGACGCAGAAGAGCTGCATGAAACCCTAATTTCATGATCGCTTACAATATTCAGCATTTGCAAGAAAATTCTAAGACACAGGCGCGATCTACAGAAGCTAACATTAGAAGGAGAAGATAGAAGTGTTGTGAAGAGAATTTTGGATGCGATCGAGGAACCCCATTTCCCCCCCGTGCCAAAAAGAACAAGCTCGAAGCTTTGGCGATATGATGGGAGATACTGAGGCGAGGAAGAAGAGACAGCAGCGGAATTAAAAACAAAACTAAGGAAGGCACCCTTGCTTTCGACGAGGTTTTGGCTATGGCGAAGAGGGCGATGGTGGTGGCCGGCTTGTGAACACACGAGAACGCGCGCGTGCGAGAGAGAGAGTGTGCGCCCGTGTGATGTACTAGTGCCCTTTATTCAAATGAATGAGAGAGACTGCGAGAGGAGAGAATCATAAAGTGCCCTTTAATAAAGAGTGCCTATTCAAGCTTAGTAATTACAAAGAAAGAGAGAGAGAGAGAGAGAGAGAAGGGGACTCTGATGATGATGATGATGAGCATTGAGTCTCTTAAAGTAGCTAGCCTAACTACCAAAACTAACTAACTAACTCTACCCAAAAGACAGACACTCAATAGCATTAAGTCAACTATCAGTGCCTTAAATTTATCCACATTGACATAAGAGTCCAAAACAAAACAAGATGTGAGACAAAGAGATGTATGTGATGATGACAATGATGAGTCTTTTAATGTAGCTAAAGCTACACACATATGCACACTACATATGAGACATATGAACGCATGGAAGTGCATGGAATGTGACTTGAAATAGATATCACTCCCAATGCGTAAATCGCAATGCCACCACGAAAGGGAGACATATCTATACACACAATATTGTCGATCAAAGTAGTACTTATTGATATCAAAAGGAATATAGTGCATACATTAACATTATTAGTGTTGGTACCTCTTTCAATCTTTTAGGCATTTTGAGAGAGAGAGAGAGAGAGAGAGGTTTGAAGAGTCCAAATATGGCCTATAGGCCTTGTTACCATAAATGTGGAGATGTTACCTTCTCTTACATGTAGAGGGTGGTGCCCTTCATATTTCTAGGATTGTATTCCTTTATTCCCTTGTGTCAAAAGTGATGGTCGCATGGCCATTCGGATGATTTATAAAATCAATGGCTTCCTCATTCCATGTAATGATCCATGTAATGGAGAGAGAGAGAGAGAGAGAGAGAGAGAGAGAGAGAGAGAGAGAGAGAGAGAGAGAGAGAGAGAGAGGGAGGGAGGGAGGTACTCACTAATCAAACCACTAAGTGGTTCCCACATATTAAACATTAAAATAATGTCATTTATCAAAATATCAACTATTGATATAAGTGCCACGCACACGTGTGTGTGCACAAGAGAGAGAGAGAGAGAGAGAGAGAGAGAGAGAGAGAGAGAGAGAGAGAGAGAGAGAGAGAGAGAGAGAGAGAACTCAAACCACTCCATATATTAATCAAACTTTCGTGTTACTCATAGAGCCGTTTTGCACTCACAATTTCAAGAGTGATCTCAAAAAATGTTTCAAGACAATAGGATGTCTACTTTATTACGTCCAATGCTTAATGGATTCTCTTGGAATTTTGCCACTAAAGAACTTACATTGCTAAACTTGTAACATTAAAAGATAATGATTTTCCCATTCATATGGCTTTACAAGCTTCCAAGTACATAAAGAACACAGTCAATAAGACAAAGAAGCGACAAAAAGAGCCACATAAATGATCATCACAATGTTATATAGCTCCATTAAGCAATGCAAATAATCCAATTTCTAAGTTTAATTTATAAACTTAGCCACCTTATGAGAACTTTAATAAGTTGTGATCTTGCACTTAAAGTTGTGTGTGTGTGTGTGTGTGTGATGTCTTGTTCATTCACATTCTTGAAAAGTTTGTTTTTTGTTCACAAAAATTCCACCCAAAAATATTATGTACGATAACCTCAAAGCATTGGCTATCACCTTTTTCATTATTTCAAGCATGTGGTGGTAGTTAAAGAATTTGGGATGAAAGAACCAATAGAAGTCTCTCAAGTGCATCTTTGTAAAAATAGAAAGGAACAAGTATTCCTCTGGATTTCAAACATCAAAATCAAAACAACCAACTAGTCACGATCAAATACTTCCATATTAACAAATTCCAATGCTTAAGGGGTTCCCACAATAGCAACCATTGGGAAAATTGCTCTTCCTAAGTCTTGATAATGTTCACCCACCACCATTCATTATTAGGGTGATTTTTAATGTTTAATAATATTCACCCATTCTTTATAGGGTGATGAGAAGCCAAATAAATGGCATATAGGAACCCTAAGGTTGTGTAGACAATTTTCTAATCCTTGATTAATGTGATGGAGATCGATGAAGTCCCTAAGGTGACACTTAACACTCTTTTTTTGAAAATTACTTTCAAAAGCTCTGAGTTTCCTCCTAAGAAACTATGCATAAGAAAATAAAGATATGCTTAAAATTGTGAATGCTACATGTTTTCTCCCACAAATAAAATGGTTGAGCAAATAATTGGTAGCTCTTTCAATTTTTAACTTATACACATATATGTCCCATGTATGTTACCAATAGAATTATTGGTTTTAATTTGACCAACTAATAAACACGTGTGGGTTTCATCCCTAGCAATTTGACAAAAGAAAATTCCCATGTATAACCTTGGTTAGTCTATTTATTTAATAAGTAATGCAACATAAAATCACAAAACACATTTTAGCACTTGAATCATCCAAAGAAGCTAAATTCAGTCTACTTCATTATAGGTTGATAACAAAGCGGTTCCTCCCCCCTATTTAGATTATTTGCATAGTGATTTACACAACAGCTCCTAATCAAGAGATTCGAGGTTATCCCATTCCTTGCATTTCTATCAATGGGATAACCAACATACATGATCAACAACATAATGAATGTTAAATCACAAAAGACATTGCAAGAATACATGGACAAGAGGGACTCCAAGAACAAAATGTGTATTAATATTTTCTACATGAGCACTTAATGCATCAAACCCTCCTTGGGTTTGGGCCATTGTTTTACAATGTGCTCCTTATGGTAGTGTCTCACTCTCCTTAGTGGGATATGGTGCACCAAAGAATATATGGCAGCACAACAACATCACAAAAGGATAGTTGTCAGGATCTTATGACACTTTGAGAAGAATTGCTCAAACTCAAACACAAAAAATTAATAGAACGTAGACTTTGTACAAATTGAGCACCAAAACCATATGTAAACAATTTAACAAAATAGCATAAACCATGAAAGCTTGAAAAAATAGAGAAGAGGTCACCATTGTTTGGTTCAATCTCCCCTAGGTGAGTGTGGTCCATCGTACCACTCACCCATATTTAAATATACTAATGCTTGCTTTTACAAAAAGATACTCCAAAAATAAAGCCTAATAGCTTTTTGAGTCTTCGAGCGTACAAGCTCCTTCCAAAACTATAGCAAGCCTAATTATAGAGTCTTGGGTCTACTAAAGCATAAAAATACTATTTGCTATGTACAAAGGTTTGAGGCTAAGGCCTTCCAAAAATATAAATGCCAAATATGAAAACCTAATAGGTGATCACATGTCTTCCAAGATATCTCACTCACTGTGGTCCAACACATGTTCCACCCACGGACTAACACATAGTACGCTACTCAATCATCACCTACATCAAAATAATATTAGTTAGCACACATAGTCGATTAAACACATTAATCCTAACTATATCATACCCGTGCACATAGCTGATTAAACATATTAATCCTGAAAAATGATATAAATAAAAGGTGCATCCCATAAAAATATTGACCCGATCTACATACTTCACATATGGAATTAAAATAATGGCATCACCCACATTTCTATGTGAAAGCAATGATCGTATATGGGCATCCCCACTTGACCATAGAGTTTATGACTAACATTCTCTCTTAATTAATCTTAGATGGTTTCAATTTCCTACTCTCAAAGGAAATAGGATGCTTGTCTTGCATAAGTATATCACCGATTTCATGTTCACTAGCATTAGTTACTACCATAAAGAATGGCCTAAGAAAATCATGTAGTGTCAATACACGCGCATGTGTAAGTGCGTACTTAAGAGCATTGAAAGTTTCTCATGCATATCAGTCCAATGAAAAATCAAGTAGTGTCAATACAGGAAGTAAGTCCTCTATTTGATTCTGGATCTTTTTTTGCTCTAAAAAGTTTACCCTACAAGGAGCTCTACAAGGTGGGATGCTACCAGGGATAATGTCTATCCTATGGTCTTTTGGTCTCGAATTAGGCAAACCTGGTGTGGTAGCTCATTCTCATGAAACAACCCAAAAATTATAAAATGAATTGTTCATGTAATGAGTTCTTAGGAGTTAATTTAGAAGCAATAAGCTTTGTTAACTAAGACTAAATAAGTCTTCTCCTTTTTCCTCATGGCTCGCTTAGCCTAGGTGTGGCTAAGGAGTGCACACCTCCCACCAGATTCCCTTAATCCTTTCAGACAGACATGCTCACAATTGAAAACAAATGATAAATCATGAGATTTGTAATTAATGCGAGGATTATGCTCATGTCTCCATGGCATACCAATGATAACATCATATAAATATAGGGGTGCAAAATGAGAAATGTGTGGGGTTGCTCATTAGGTGCAATGGATAATACAATATCTTTCACTTCCCTAGTGCAATGGTATTTAGTTCCTTGGAATGCAGTTTTAATCTTGTACTTAGAAGGAACAACATCTAATTTAAGATCATACACAAGATTTTTGGAAATAAAATTGTGTGTACTATCATCATCATGTAATATATTTATTCCCTTGCGCTTGTACCTTTCATTTTAAGAAGTATATGAGGAGAAAGATTTTCTTTTCGATAAGTTTAAGCATACTTGGATCATCGTATTCATCTTCTTATTCAGAATTACCCTCTTGGTCGAGAGAAAAGTCATCGTCTTCACCATAGATCATGTTGAATCGAGTAGTGGGTTGCTTATTATTCTCTGGGAAATTGATTACAATGTGTCCTCATTGTTCGCAATTATAGAATCTTGTAATTTTAGGTACAAAAACCTGCTTTGACTTCACATCTTCACTCTTCTTATTATTGTTGTTGGCACCTTGTTTGTCTTTGACTCGAGCAGCAGTGGGTTGCTTCTTATTCTATGGAAAATTGATTGCAATGTGTCCTTGTTGTTCGCAATTATAGAATCTTGTAATTTTAGGTACGGAGACCTGCTTTGGAGGAACAAACTTTTTAAATTTATTAGTAGAGACTCATGTGGTGGTTTGTTCTCCCTTGGTGCTCCATTCTTTCGCTCACAATTATGGGCCAAGCCGTGGGTAGAGAGTATAGTTGAAACATGCAGATCTCTGTCCCCTAAGTGCAGGTTTCAATTCGGCAATGAATTTATGCTTTTGATCCCTTGATCGCACTCTCTCGATGGCTTGAAGTTGAATAAGTGTTTTCCAAAATTTATCTACATACATCTACATAGTTTCATTATCAAGTTGTCATAGCATATCCCATTGTTGACGCACCCTAGCTTTGTATGGAGGTGGAAGATATATTTTTTTAATGAGCTTTTGAAATTCCTTCCAAAAGTCCTTGGTCTATCTCGTCCTTTCTTGATGGCGTTCCACCATAGAGATGCACTTTCAACCAACTGGTTGGCATCACGTTTAATTTTGTCTTTCTCAGAAAATTCTTCCCCAGAAAAGGAGTTATCAAGTTGACTAAGCCATGACAATACAATCTTTGGTTCCTTCTTACCATCAAGATTTTGAAAGGTGAATGCTTTTCAAATAATCTTCTTGTCTTTTTGTTCTTCTTGCTCATGAAAAGTCTCTTGGATGGTATGACGGATGTCAGGTTGAGGCTCGTGACTTCATTCACGTTTCTTGTTATTGACTATTTTTCCCAATCCTATTCTTTTCACGCTTTCTTGGTGAAGTTGAGCTTGAATAGATTGAAGTTTCTCCATAATTTTTGGAGTTACTCATGATACGGAATTGAGAAGACAAAATAAATTTGTAAAAATTTATAGTATTTAAGATAATCAAAGCAAACAATGTATGTGCAAAATAATACTTACGGCCTGGCTTCAATTTGTTGGAAGTCAAGTGTTGAATTCTTGAGCAAGCGAGAATCAACCTCTTAAGTGTTAAATAAATCCGTAAGTGGCTTTTCAAGCTTGGAGGAATCTTCAAAAAGTTGTTGAAGAAGCCCCTTCAATTGGTTCATCAAGATGGGTGGCAAACTTTGTTGTATGCAAGTGAAAGCCCTGAACACTTGTTTTTGTCCCAAATTTTAGAAATAGGAGAGTTGAGGATAAAGAAAAATTTGTGGCATGGAAACTCTTTCTTTCCCCATCTTTGACCAAAGCAAAATTTGAATTTTTGGAACTCTCTATTTATTGGTGCAGATTCTGAAATTCCAGCAAAAGGGTATTTGTAGCCTTTAATTGACTTGAGAAGAAAGCTTGATTTTTGGAGGGTTGAATGGTTGAAGGCTTTATGGTAAAGCTTAATAAAGAAGCTATTTAATATAGCTTATAGCCTTAGTAGCTTTAGAAGCTATATGGTAGGGTTATTAATCTTTGCTTAAACTCTCGAGGGGTTTGCCTAAAAATATGTAAGTATAGAACGTGAGTTCAAAAGAAGGGTTATTTTAATTTAAAATTTTAAGGTAAATTTACAAAAGAGGAGTCTTAAATTGATTTTGAAAAAAACCTGTAAGTTTACAAAGAAAAAGGGGTTATTTATTCATGAAAAATTCACAGGTAAAGGGTTTTTGAAATACCTCTTGAACGCACATGATACATGCTCTCTTTTGATGTATAATTCCATCATGTAATTTCAAAATTGTAAATGGCCTTCTTTTAGGAAGCAGTTTGCCACACGCTTGCTTTTTTGGTTCGCTCGAAAATACTCGCTCGGTGTATGCTAGGATTCAACAATCGATAACACATAACACACACAAAGATAGAAGGTTGAAATCTTCTTCTTATTATTACTCTCAAAAGAAGGCTACCAAATATAAGTGAAAACACAATATAAGTATTAGAGTACTATGTACAAGTGGTCCAAATATAAGTGAAAACCCAAAATAAGTACTACTGCTCCAAATATACGTGAAAACCCAAAATAAGTACTAGAGTACTAAAATCATTGGCAAAGATCCATAGTGTCAACTACCAAATACACCAGTGCTGCCAAGCGCATCATGAGTGTCAGCTCGTGTTGAGATTGACATCTCAACACCTCCTCAAACTCAACTCCATCTCCAAGACTCCAAACATAGTGAGGAATCTATGAAGTTCTCTACTCCCAAGGCCTTGGTGAAAATGTCAGCTACATGTGCTTCTCTATATATATACTGATATATATAAGGTCAACATCTCTTGCCAAGACCTTCTCTTTGATGAGGTGATAATGGACCTCTGTGTGTTTGGTTTATGCATGGAACATTGGGTTCTTGGCCAACTGTATACTACTCCAAGTTGATGTCTAGCTTGGTGACCATTATGTAGGTCAAGATGGCCCCCACTATCTTCATGTACATAGTGGCATTCTCTAAAATCTCGCTTGTGTTTGCACTCAACTTGCTATTCTGATCCAATGATGGTATAGCAATGGGCTTATCTTACCGATGTTTGCACTCAACTTACTATTATGATCTAATGGTACAGAAATAGGCTTATAGCCTAGGGGAGAGAGATAGAGGCTAGTATAGGTTAAGTCCTACATAATCAATAGAGTAAACTAGTCAAAAGAAGCCCAGAAAGAAAGCACACACTAATTAGTGTCAGGAATGCTAACTAGAGAGTCATAAGAGTAAACTAGAGCTAGTATAGGTTAAGTCCTACATAATCAATAGAGTAAACTAGAGCTAGTATAGGTTAAGTCCTACATAATCAATAGAGTAAACTAGTCAAAAGAAGCCCAGAAAGAAAGCACACACTAACTAGTGTTAGGAATGCTAACTAGAGAGTCATAAGAGTAAACTAGAGTAAACTAGAGCTAATGGTACAGAAATAGGCTTATAGCCTAGGGGAGAGAGATAGAGGCTAGTATAGGTTAAGTCCTACATAATCAATAGAGTAAACTAGTCAAAAGAAGCCCAGAAAGAAAGCACACACTAACTAGTGTCAGGAATGCTAACTAGAGAGTCATAAGAGTAAACTAGAGCTAGTATAGGTTAAGTCCTACATAATCAATAGAGTAAACTAGAGCTAGTATAGGTTAAGTCCTACATAATCAATAGAGTAAACTGACACACTAACTAGTGTTAGGAATGCTAACTAGAGAGTCATAAGAGTAAACTAGAGTAAACTAGTCAAAAGAAGCCCAGAAAGAAAGCACACACTAACTAGTGTCAGGAATGCTAACTAGAGAGTCATAAGAGCACAATGGAGCAGGCATGGAGAATGAAGGAATCTTAAATGGGGAAATGCGGTACCGCCATAGACAGGCTGAAGATGTAGAACAAGAAGCACCATTGCATCATCTGCGCTGTCCAAGAAGATTAGCAAATAGGATTCCACAAGAGCTGGAAAGACTGATTCTAGAACAACTAAGGAATTAGGAAGAAGATCACCAGAAACCAGATGGGATTCCTCAGCAAGCCAGAAAGACCAATTCTAAAACCACTAAGGAATCAGGAAAAGAAGATCGCCAGGAAACTACCAAATAGGAGGCAGGAACTCCTCATGAAGGGAAAGAACTAGTAGTTGTGGGCAGGATGTCCCTCAAATACCTGAAGTTCGAAGGCAAGAGTGAGGAGGATTTGGATTCCCACATCTTTACCTTTGAAACCACGTTCCAGGAAAACAAAGCTCCATTGGGGCAAAAGATAGAATATTTTGCTACAACATTGGGTGGTAAAGCCACCAATTGGTATGCCCAGTATGGTCTAGATAACTTCTAAACATTTGAGGAGCTGAAGAAGGATTTCCTAAAAAGATTTAGGAAAGACAAGGCCATAATGGAGGTACTAGAAAAGCTACACTGGTGGATGACACAGAAAAAGAGGCCAACAAAAGACTACACAGCCGAATTCAGAGCAATGTTGATGCACTTGGACTAGCCCAACTATCCCGCTCCAAACCACACTAAGCTAGTGGTTTGTGAGAGGACTGAGGGAAAATCTCGAGACACGATAGTAGCCTCATACGGCCTAGAAGTCGTAACCTTTGAACAAGTGGTGGCAGGAGCTGCCAGAGCTGAAGGAGTCCTGAAGCAAACAAACAAAGACTCCAAGAAGAAGAAGAAGGACAAGAGGAAGAAGAAAGAAGAAGAAACCTTAGAATCTGATTCTAGAGAAGATACCTCGGAGTTAGAATCCATTCAAGGAGTCAGATGCCGAAGAGCGGAAGCCCCGAAAAAAGAAAGGTAGGAAGCAGGCAGAGAAAGTTCAAGAAGAGGCCTCCCTAGCCAAGATTGCCAGAGGACACACAGGAGCCAAACTCAAACCAGATGTCTGGTGCACGAGGTGTAAAAATCAAGGGCACACGATAGAGGAGTGCCAGCTAAGAGGTACACAGCACAAGTGTGCACCATCTATGGAAGGGACAATCACTCTACAGAGACGTGTTACTATAACATACGACATAGGAATCCAAGGGTAGTGGAAAGGCACTAGGCAGCAAACCCTCGTTGTTAACCAGGTCGCCCCATAGGACCTCAAATCAACAAACCATATCGAAGAGGAGGTGGAAGATTCGGTCCAAAAGGAGCCTGCTCTTCTATTGTAATGGTCTAGGGAACATACAGAATGACTGCCCCATATTTCAGCACCATCAGCAGGAACTGTAGGAGGGCAAGGCCACCAAGGGAGGCAAACACAATAGGAAATGATGCGGCTGTGAATATGGTGAAAATAGACCATGGGGTAGGAAAGGAAAATCCACTAGAAGTGATGGACGTGACAAGATCAGAAGGACTTGTCAGGATGCCAACAGGCAAGAATGTCGAACTAGAACAGAGAGAGAAGCTAGAGCAGTGGGCATGACAGCAAAGAGTCCTTGACTAGATCACAAAACTAGTGCAAAGTGCACAAGGAATGGTGAGGACAATATAGGAAAGCCAGCGCGCCTGGGAAATTCTGAAGGAAATTTGGAAAGGACAAACGTGATCAAGAAGAGAGAGGAAATTGCGGTAGGAAAGAAGCCAGTTTGCAATGAGAGGGGAACCAGAGAATAGGCACTAAAGTGCCACCAACTGGAGCCAAACACAACGCAGATCAGTAGAAGCGTCATAAGAAAGGAAGTAGAGAAAAATTTGGAAAAACATTTGGAATTGAAAACTGACAAGGGAAAGTCAGGAAAAGGTGAGAGAAGTAAACCAGGTGGAAGAAAGAATATGTAGAGGCCAAGATGGGCCCACTAGCAACAAGGAGAAAAGTAGCAATTCTAGGAAGGAATATGACTTATGGGTGGATCTCAGCAAGATGAAATTTAATATCACCCTAGATCAAATGTTGAACCTAGTTCCCAACTACAGATAGAAGTTGTTGCTGTAGGACATAGCACCAAATGAAAAATTAGCACAAATGCCTTTGCAAGAATCGAAAAACCTGGCAACAAAATTCAAAAATGTGGAAATGATTCAGGACTATGACATGTTTATTCTAGAAGTAATCATCAGGATCAGAGGTGAGACAATGATAAGAGTCATTCTGGACGGAGGGTCACGAGTAAATATAATATCAGATAGCCTGGTTAAAAAGCTAAGGATTACTGACATGCAGCCTACTCCATTCTAGATTTGCATGGCTGACCAGAGAAGGGTCCGTCGACCTATCAGGATAATCCGGGGAGAACAAATAGAAGTGGTAGGATGCAGCTTCACTATTGTGTTCATTATTCTTAAGATGATTGAGATATCAAGTGCATATCCCATGCTCCTAGGAAGGCCTTGGCTTAGGAGTGGAAGAATAAAGCATAACTAGGAGATGAACAAGATCACGATCAAAAGAGACAAAACGAAAGTCTGCATCTCAGTGGTGGCAAGAAAGGATAGGCTAAACTTGGCAAGCCAACCAATGCATGTAGAAGGCCTAAACTACCTAGAAGGGGTAGAAGATGAAGAAGAAGAGTAGATCTTTAAAGGAGAATCCATATCTGCTATCCTTGTTTAAAGTAGACATAGAGAGGATTGTGCAGAGGTATGATCTAGAGGTCCTGTTAGCTCATCCTGAAGTGATAGTGAATGAGGAAAGCACTTGTAAAGAGGAAGAGGACACTCAGGATAATATGGAAGAGCTATAGGCAGAACACGAAAAAGCCATGGTGGCACTAAAGAGGAAGTCGAGCTCAAGAAAAGGAATATCAGAGTTCAAGAAGACAAGCTCAAGGAGGTGAACCTAGAGGATGATTAGGAACCCAAGACAGTCAAGATTAGTGCCAAACTTGATCAGGAATTCAGAGGGAGGCTCTTGGAATTGCTTAATTCCTATAAGGATTTTTTTCTTGGAACTATTTTGACATGAATTGGATTGATTCCAATTTCTACCAGCATAAAATTAACCTGAAAGAAGATGCAACCCCAATCAGGCAGAGCAAATACAGGATGAACCCAAACTATGCCAAAGATGTGAAGGAAGACATTAGGGGAAATTCGGGCTCCAAATGGGCCCTTTTAAAGCCCATTAAAATAATATAAGGCTAGACAACGAGAGTGCTTGGATTCTAGATCCATGTAATATGGATCTTTTTTGTTAGAGTGGTCCCCAAAATTTTGAGCTCAAAAAAGAGGAATAAAATATACTGGCATAAAACTCAAAAATAGAAGAATGTTGGGCCTGAATACCACCTACCAAAACATATGTCAGAAGGAATATCAGGAAAAGAGGTAAGAATGATTGAAAGCTAATCTCTCCTCTCTTACAACGTCACTTATTTTTGCCATATCTGCTTCATCTCTTCCTCTTCTTCTCTCTCAACCTCTTTTTTTATTCCATCTTAATAGTCTTATAAACTTCATTAAGCTATGTTTTCTAATCATGATTTCTATTTTGTTTGTTATGTTCGTTAATCTTCCTGACCATGATGTATGTCATTTGTGAAAACTTATAGGGTTTTTTGTCAACTCAACTAGAAGGAAAATGGAGCGCAAGGTTCACAACATTTCTTTAAAGTTTTATTTTTGTTATTTAGATTGTTGAGCTCAACGAAATGGTAATAATGTTCTCTTTTCCCTTTGTAGATGAGATCTAGGAGAAAACACATCTACAGCATTGAAAGTGTGGAGCTTTTCAACAAGAAGGATGCTGATGGTGGCAACTAGATCCCTCAGCGGTTTAGAAAGTCAACTAGATCACGATGAGTCCTAGCACTTGAGGAGCATTCAAGGTAAAACGAAAAGACATTGGTGATCCTAACAAGCATTGGAAAGGTAGAATCATGGAGTTTTGCATGCAGCCAAATGGTGCAATCGAGGTCCTTGTGCAACATGTTTATATGCACACGGACATAATGCTACATCATCATGATGAAAGTACAAGATCTAAGACAAATAGTAAGATTCAATAAGTAGTCTTTGTTTTCTATGTTCAATGCCTAATTGTTTTATGCTCTATAGCTAAGCAGGATTAAACTTTTCTTGTAGCTTTATATCCATCAAATGTGGAGGGGTAACCATTTAGCAACACATGGAATCTTCTTTTATAATTCCATGTATGTTTTGTCTAAAGCAAATGATAATGTTGGTAGACTAGAGTCTATCCCACTACTACCATTGTCTATCCAAGAACAGGTTTGTTCCTACACAGACATCATTGCAGCTTACAAGAATAAGATACGAACAGATATGCATGCAACAATGAAACCATCAATAGGTTCTAAAGACGTCCATTTGAGTTGGTTTATACCATTTAGCACCTTTGCATAGATGTTTGCATCATGTGAGGGTGTTAATAAGAAAACAAAGTTAACATATTAAGTGATGTCCCTTGGATGAACCAATTTTTGGGAGAGGGATGGGATGTAAAGATGACTTCTGTAGAAGATGCCATTGAATGTAAAGTAACAATACCAGATGCTACATTCAAGTGAAATAAAAACATAAAGTTTCTTTGTGTTTGTAGCAAATTCTGTTAGGGTGACATCCATTACTTTTAAGCATTGATTGTTTTTATGACTATATATTCATTGGAGGGCAAACATTATGCATGCAATTTTGTTAAAGAATATGGAGACAATGGAGAGGCGTCTAGCAAAGCTTGGATCAAAATCTCCTCCTGGGTAAGGGCCTCAATACTAGCTAATAGATCTGCATACCATTTTTTAATTGTCAATAATCTCTCTCTCTCTCTCTCTCTCTCTCTCTCTCTCTCTCTCTCTCTCTCTCTCTCTCTCTCTCTCTCTCTCTCTCTCTCTCTCTCTCTCTCTCAGTAATATAAAAAATGATCACGTGTGGACTTACTGCCTCACGTTGCCATGAAACCCTATAGTTGAATTGGCAAGATAGCATCGCTTTGCCTCAGTATCTACAATAATCAAACTCCAATGTCCACTACAAAAGTCAATAAGTAGTACAAGATGGTAAACCTAGCATCTATGTCATTAGAAGACCAAAAGTACAATTTAGGTCACATGACACTTACGCTTCATGGTAGGCCATTATAAAGATCTGGGCATAGTTCAAATCTACGTGCCTAAACCATGGACAAACATCCACGTAGAAAACTTTCTGTGAAACCAGAAGCGGGGATATAAGAGAATCCAAAATGTATACCATGCGCTGAGCATCTCGTTGGCAGATTTAATAAAACTAGACTGCACAGATAATTAACATCGTATTACTTTGAGAAATAATAACACTTTAAATTAAAGTTTAGGACATGGAACATAACAAACCCTAAAACAGCCTACATAACTCTGTTGTTGACCTCCTTGTGCATTCTGGATAACACCTCAATCGCTTCCACCTCGAAAGGGAAGTATTGAAGAGTGTCTCGCACACCGGCAACCTCACAAAACGAAGGAGGGGACAAAATAACTAAAAGCCTGGACATTAGAACTATGCAACTATTTAAATTTAGCTTCTCTCTCTTTGCCCTTTCAATTCTCTCCATATGAGCCTCCCTATCTCTCACTTCATTGTTAGCCTTTTGTACATTTTGCCATGTGTCACGCGAATGACTGCCCTTAGTCTCTTTAGTGAAAGTACTCCACCCTTTCCTCAGCGGGAGGATTTCCAAGATATCTTTTATCCTTGTGTTAGTGAGGCTCACTGGCTCTAGCGTCTTGTTATATCTGAACCTAAGAAGCCGTATAGCAAGTACATGTCCTTTGACATTATTGTTACTATGTGTGCATGGGCAGCTAGAATGTAGCTGTCTTGGAAATGCTTAATGAGCCAATCCTTAGCAACCTCATGCAAGCACCCCAACGCCGAGGCCTGCCAACGCATATCATAGTGGTTACTCTCACAAGTAGATCTGATAAGGCACTAGAATGGGAGCTTTGGAATGGCGCACTGCATGTGCCTTTGCACCTTTCGCAGCTCACGTAAGACGGAGCTATGCTGCTTGTACCTTCGAGTCCTCATTGAGCAAAGGCTGGAAATATTCTTCCCTAGTCCATCTTTCTGAGATTTCTGCCCTATTTTGGGATCCTTAGACGAGGAGACCCTTGCTGTCTTCTTTGTCCGCGCCATCTACAAAAGATTTAGACAGATGGCTCAAACAACTAAGTAGGTAAAATTTCACTACAATGCGATATGTAGAAAACAAACATACGCGTTGTACTGAATTCGTGTTAAAGGAAACTCTAACACATAAAATCGGCTCAAAGGAACAATAAGGATAGATTTTGAACAAAACTCACTACAACGCAATAAGGGGACTTCCGACACATTGAATACCCCATATCGCATTGTATTGCATTCAGAATCAAAGGAACTCCGACACATAAAATAGGCTTAAAGGACCACTAAAGATAATTTTTGAACAAAACTCACTACAACATGATAAGAGGACTTCAAACACACTGAATCCCCCATATCACATTGTATTGCATTAACAATGAAAGGACCTCCAATACACAAAATATTCTTAAAGGACCATGAAGGATAATTTTTTAACAAATCTCACTACAACGCGATAAGAGGACTTCAAACACACTGAACCCCCCATATCGCGTTGTACTGCATTAACAATCAAAGGAACTCCAACATGCAAAATAGGCTTAAAGTGTGAGGTGGGATTTCTATCCAAAGGGACTTGGTGCCTTGAGGGTATGCTAGCCCGCCCCGAATAGTTTGCCTTTATATGGGGAGGAGGTGCAAGGAGAGGCAAAGCACGGGCCCATGGTAGGCACCCTAGGAACGCACTCATGCACCAGGTAGGCACATTAGGCCTTCCTGGGTGCAGGAGAGGTTCCGTGGGTCCGTGCTTTACCTCTCCTTGAACCTCCCCATATAGAGGAAAACTATTCGGGGGGCGGGCTAGCATACCCTCAAGGCACCAAGTCCCTTCGGATAGAAATCCCACCTCACATAAAGGACCACTAAGGACAAATATTTAATAAAACTCACTACAACGCGATAAGAGGACTTCAAACACACTGAATCTCCCATATCGTGCTGTACTGCATTCACAATCAAAGGAACTCCGACACACAAAAAAGGGTCAAGTGACAAACAATGAAAACATATTCAATAAAATTCACTACAATGTGATAAGAGGACATCCAACACGTAGAATGTTCCATATCGCGTTGTATTGAATCAACAATGAAGCAAACCTAAACATGGAAAATTGGCCCAAATACAATGCGATATGCAAACAAACCTGTTCAAACCAGTAAATCGCGTTGTGTTGCATTCAAAATCAAAGAAACGCAACAACATATTTGGATTCAATGCACTACAATGCAATGGGAAGAGTTCCAACAAATTGAAACCCCCATATCGTGTTGTATTGACTTCATAAATGAAAGAAACTCGCTCGAGAGTCCACATCGAAAAGGAAGAAGAAGACATGGTGCAAGTCAATAAACATTATATTCAGAAATGGACACTTACTCATCAATAAGATGTCGTCCCACGAAGGGATGAAATGGTGTAGACGACGGAGAGCAGATCACGACAACGAAGATCGATCAAAAGATGATGTTGTTTATGCAGAGTTTGACGCTTAATTTGATAATTTAGGGTTTAACAGAAGGGGTCCGACCTTAAGTAGATGCAATGTTGCATGATGACATTGGCGTTAAGTGCACATGGCAGGCAATGATGATAATCGAATACATGAGTGACACATGTCTATCACTTGTGTAAATGAACATGGACAATCGCCACAATGAAATCTTGCCATGTGTAAAGACCGTCGAGTAACGCACACTCCCACATGCATTATTTATAGCGTGAGTTTCAAGCACACTTGGCTTTTTTTTGGGTGCAACTATTTTCTCGCTCTTGCTTGCTCCTCTTTGATGGTGCGACCGGTGTTGGTGATTCTCTTGATCTTGATCCGTGTGATAGTCTCCAAGCCTTAGGGGATTTTAATGTTAGTTGAATTCTCAAGTCTTATCGGTCTTAACATTTTTGTTTTCGTATGATTGTGAGTGCCATTCCTTATTTTCCTATGAAAATAATGTATAATTGATAAATAATTTTGAGTTTCATTACAATGTGATGTAGGGCTTCACTCGAGAAAGATCCCTACTTGAGAACATCCACCCTAAATCATGATGTACTGACTTACATTATACAAGGTCAGTATAATGCGAATTCGGAACCATATAGGAGATTTCCAACCCATATTCTCATTCTTAGAAGCCACTAGTAATGCAGACTTAGTATAGCTTGATTCGGAAACCCCATAGTTTGTGTTGTAATGAAAAGTTGTAGTATCGCTAGCTTCTAATGCATATATGTATAACATAGACCGTGTGTATTTCGGTTCAGCACAACGTGATATCAAGCTTCACTCGCCAACATCCATCGTGAATCACGTTTGCACTGTAGCTACTGATCTCCATTATTCTCTCATTGTTGTGTAGTTAACAATCATTTTGCCAACCTTTTTTTTGGTTGTAGATGCATCCTTTTGAGATCAAGGTCAAACCCAATACTGGGTTTGAAGAAGTCCCTAATGAGAAATTGTTCGATTTCCTTCACAAATTCAACCAGCACCAGCACCATCTCCAACCTCAGATTTCATGTATGTTTCCTTGTAACATCTCCATCGAGAGTATGATCTTGTCTGGACGCACATATCTCCAAGAGAAAGAGCAGCAATACCAGGGGACAACATCAAATGATGCAATCATCCCTAGACAATATTGAATACGTGCATGTGGAGGATATTATTTCTGCCACATCCTCAAGAGATAAGGTGAAGAGGGATATTTCAAAGGTATCGGGGGATAAGAAGAAAACACATAAGCGCCTAGTACACAAGTGCAAATGTCATCTTGTTGACTACCACTACAAGTTTATTTGCTATTTGCATCTACTTCTTGTGAGGATGAGAAAGGTTTAACAGAAGGAGATGAGGAAATGTCAGAGAAACCTTTAAGATCAGAAGATGATAAGGTTCATGAGGTTGTAGAGGAGATAGACTGGGCCGTGGAGAGGGAAGTCAGTGAGTAGTTTGATATATATGCCCTCAAAAGAGAAGGCACCCAAGTTGTTATTTACGGCTACTCATGAGAGGAGCCCGCTGTGGTAGAGGAAACAGGGCACGTTCCACCTCAGTCCTCCCTTTGTTTTTCCAATAGTTAGGTGACCACCAGTATGTCCTCCTAACAGATATTCAAGCTTTGTTTGACATCAAGAGGAGGACTATTGTCTTACCATCATCGCATAGAATCTTGAAGAAGGTGATGACTTCGTCGATCCAAGTGTCGATAAATATCTTCTATTGGATTCAAATATCAAGGATAGTGAGTACCATACTCCTGCTCATATATTATCAATGATGTATAAGGATGCTTGTCTCATCACTATAAAGTCAACCTTCCCACTGAAGAGGAATTTCAAGATGTTTAGCAAAGACTCAATAGTCCACAAAGGGAAGAGGAGTCTTCAACTATCCAAGCTGCCAAGTCATCAATCAACTTATGGACAAACGATTTACTTGTTAATGAGATGAGAATCAGAAGGTCTGATTATAATAATTTTGAATATCATGATGAAGCTTGTGGATATTGCATTTGTTTTGTTAGTTTATGAACCAATTTGTTTTGTAGCTGGTGGTCTATAAGGATGATTTACTTGTGTACACAATAAGATCATGAGTGGAAGAACTTGGAAAGGACTCACCGCTAGGCAAGTACATTAATCGGCTTAAATTTCCAAGGTCATTATCTTCCATAAAAAGTTTTCAAAGAGCAAAGATGAATTCCCATTTTTTGTGATCAAAACATTATCTAGATGTCTTGGGGGATACCTCGTCAAGTGGAATGCATAAATATCATGCTTCTGGGGAAGTAGGTAGTGGTGCGAACCTTCGGGTAGGGCCTTGTAGTGTATGCTCTAAGGAGCAAATATTACTTAGCCTACACCACATATAGATTAACATGTGGGATTAGGGATCCCAAGATGTTAAGTGAATATGGCAAAAGGGAGCTTCTCAGATTCAAAAGACCAAGAGTTTCGCTAGTTCTACGATTGCAGGATGATGTTGAGCCATCTGCAAAGAGGGAAAAGCTTCACGCACTAGAGAATGCTAGTCAGCAGGATCAGGAGTAGCAGTAGACTCCCATCCATTGTAAAAAATATATATTTTTTATATAATACAATGACACTTCTTGAGTATGGCCTTTTTTGATTTGGCTCTATTATATCCATGTTCTTGATTTGGCTCTATTATATCCATGTTTTTAATGTCTAAAAGTTTGAAAGTATCCTTGGGAGGTGATGAATATAGATAGAGAAGCATAAATTGAAACGAATCAAAGTCATTGATTTATAATTTTCAATATCCAAAGCGTTAAGCCCCGTGAATTCAATGTGTTCTATTGGCTTTGGTGTCTTTCTACTCTATTCTAACTGCAATCCTCCTATACCACCACATGAGTAATTGTCTCAATGTACTGACTTCATGGATTTCACCACCATGCAAGGTAGCCTTCTGAAACCCACAACGAGCTTGCCAATGTGAGTGCTCCATGCCTTGGGTCGACCAGATAGCTAAGCTTCCTTGTTTTGCAAAGTAGGGGCCATGAGCCTCCAACATGTGCTGGAATAAAAGTGACAATAGCATATGCACATTGGTTATTTTCAATAAGAACCACTAAATAACATAAGAACATACAAAATTGGGGATCTTACCATATAATGTGTTATGCTACTTGATGTCCATGCTTCCACCATGTACTTGCAAAATGTAGTCATAGCTTCTTTAAAGTTGTTGGCATCTCCTTTGTTGAATGTCATTTTTTGTAGAAGTGTAGTAACCTTCTCAAGGCAATCCATACACTAGTCTTTCCAATTCTAGTCTTGCCATTATTACTACGATCTGGGACAACCATGTGTAACTTTCTCCATGCCTCATACTTCCATGGTTGAAGAACTAATAAATGGCTTTCATGGTTCCTTGGTGGTGACAAAAAAATTCTAGCCTTGGCTCCACCAATACTTGGTTTGCATGGCACATTTCCACTTACACTTTACCTCTTCTCATCTTTCTTGATTTCCACTTCCCCTTTGTGCAGACCCACGCATGAATGAACCTCCTCCACTATCTTACACACTGCTTGGGTCTCTGACGTTGGTTGCATCTTACATGCAAAATATATATATTCATAAACAAAATTTTCCACAATTGTACAAAGATGGCATGTAGTGTACAAGGATGGACTCGTGTTAAAGGAGTGTCAAGTATAGGGTCCCAGTTTGGATCCACCCTAACCATTGTTCTGCCATCCCATATGAACTCATCATGAGTCGGTGCACCATTCTTCCTAGTATTCATACTCCATGCCTTTTTTCCATTCTTATTCTTTTTCCTTGATGAGCACATGAAATACAAGCAAGCAAACTCTGCAGTTGCAGCATTTCAGACACCAAACATGCACTTTAGTGTCTTTAGATCACCTGCAAGATGCCATTCCACTGAGTAGTCTTTGAAACCATCCACATGTCGAATTTCTCCTTATTTTTGACGTTGAACCATAGTAGGAATCTCTATTAGATTGAAAAACATCTTTAGGATCTCATGGTCCCCTTTTGGAACCTCAAATGCTGTGAGCCACCAGATTTCATTTTTAGATTGAACACTGAAGTACTGAGGATCACCTAGCTTTATGGAAGGATCCAATGCCCTATTCATCAATGTCAAACTTACTCTTTCTATCTTTTGATTCTTTAGAATTTCACTCTCATCAAGTTTTAGTACAAATTTCAGTGTGCCACCACATTCTTGAAGAGATATATCATAGAACTTCACCATTGTAGCTTGCAATTTGCACATATCCAAGATAAAATTGTTGGTCGTATTCAAATCAAAGGTCACTTCTTTAGCGCACAATGCTTGAATACATGTGAGTGAACTATGTGTTTCGGATCACCAATGAGTTCAAGGACATTATTATTCAATTGTTGCCTTGTTTTTCTGACACTATAAGGGCATGACATCGGAGTTACCCTTTTGTTTTACGGCATGGACTTAAAACTTGCATCCATTTGTCTGTAGATGATTGCAAAGGATTCTCTACTTAAACCAATTTTGTCACAAATACCTTGAGCTAAAATTGCAGTAAATGCATTCTTCACATCTTGCAATTGTGCATGCACGAGATCATCACTAATTATTCTAAACTTTGAATGAGAAAGTGTAGACTTCACCATCTCACACACACTCACACAAACCCTAGAAGAGAACACACAAGGTGAGAGGCTAAAAATTGTTCTTCTTCTTCACACAACAAAAGAGGTCTACAAAGAAGATAAAGTGACTAACACACATACTAGAGTATATACAAGTGGTCCATAATGTGAACATGCTAAGAGGAGTGGGTAGATGTAGACTAGTCGGTATAGTCCAGTTGTAGAATCTCTCGCGAAGATATGTCGATGCCAGCTACCAAATTCGCAGTGATGTAAATGTCGAACGGTCATGTAGGCGCCTCGTGGGTGAGTGTCAACTCATGTTGAGCTTGACATCTCAACACTCCCTCTCAAGCTCAACTCTAGCTCATGAACTCTAAGCATATCTCAAAATCTGTGGAGCTTCTCAACTCCCAAGGCCTTTGTAAAGATGTCAGTGAGACCTAATCATGTGTGCTGACATAGGCCAAGTCTATGTCGCTTTGCCAAGACTCTCTCCCTGATGAAGTGGTAATGTACCTCAATGTGTTTCGTCTACTCATGGAAAACTGGGTTCCTAGCCAACTGTTACTACTAAGATTGTCACAATATATGACAACCTTTCTCTCCACATGCAACCCCAAATCAGCAAGTAGATTGCGTAACCAAGCTACCTCACATGCTGCCACTGCAACTCCTTTATACTCTGCCTTTGTACTCAACAAGGCAACTGTGGGCTGCTTCTTACTGCTCCACGTCATAGTAGCACCCCCTAATGAAAACATAAATCCATTGGTAGATCTCTTGTCTGAGATGCTGCCTGCTCAATCTGCATCTGTGTACCCATATAGCTCCAATGGTACACCTGATGCATAAAACAATGCATAATCAATAGTGGCCCTCAAGTATCGAAGTGTGCATTGCACACTATCAAGATGTGGTCTGGCGCGGGACCTACATAAACTGGCTCTCTAAGAAGCCATCATCGTAACTCAAATCTGGCATGTTGATCATGACATAGATCAAATTTTCGAACAATCTTCCTGTACATAGTGGGATCCTCCAACACATAACCTGCATCTGCACTAAGCTTGCCATTTTGATCTAATGACACCAAGATTGGCTTACAATAAGCCATCCCATACTTGGACAACATGTTCAATACTACATGCTGTCTGTGTGACAACCAAATACCCTCAGGTTGTGCGAATGACCTCAATTTCCAAAAAGTAGCTCAGATCTCCCAAATCCTTCATCTCAAAGAGCTCCCGACGATAAGGTTGTAGTATCCAACACAAAGAGGGAAGAGTAGATGAATCTCTTACCCTTGTACCGCTTCGTGTTCTTCTCTTGCTTGTCGCTTAGCCCTTAGCATGAACTTGGCTCTGATACCATGAAAAGAGGTAGGGGAGAAGAGAGCTTGAGCTCTTGCAAGCACACACACACTCACACAAATCCTAGAAGAGAACACACAAGGTGAGAGGCTGGAAATTCTTCTTCTTCTTCACACAACAAAAGAGGTCTACAAAGAAGATAAAGTGACTAACACACATAGTAGAGTATATACAAGTAGTCCATAATGTGAACACGCTAAGAGGATTGGGTAGGTGTGGACTAGTCGGTGTAGTCCAGCTGTGGAATCTCTGGCGAAGATATATTGGTGCCAACTACCAAACTTGCCAGTGATTAAATGTCGAACGGTTATACAAGCGCCTCGTGTGAGTGTCAGCTCATGTTGACCTTGACATCTTAACAGACCCATGTTTGACGGTCTTCTCTAACACCCCTTCTAATTTATTGTTCTTGGCCTCTAGATCCTCGTGTGAGTGTCAGCTCATGTTGAGCTTGACATCTCAACAGACCCATGTTTGACGGTCTTCTCTAACACCCCTTCTAATTTATTGTTCTTGGCCTCTAGATCCTTTGCTTTTTGATCCAATTCATGGTTCTACAAATGTTGATGAGCATGAACAACTTCAACTAACTCATTGTATTCATTCTCCTTATTAGATAGTTGAGCATTTAACTGCTTGATCTGAGCTTCCTTCATCATTAACATCCTTTGTGATGATATCCAAATGCTTTGCACTTTACTAGCAAGCCTTGTTGTGTAACCAAGCAAGCTATCATTGCCCTCACAAACATATTTAATCAAAGAAGTTAGGCCTGAAAATTTAGGTGGTTAAGGAATCAAGTATAGAAAATCAATGAAGGTAAATATGACTTTTTGGTTCCACTTGAAGGCACCAGAAAGCCAAATCTCTCTTCATTATTTTCCATGCATAAATAGTCTGTGAGGAAAGAGGAGATTTAGGTGAAAGCTTAGAGGCTTCCTTGAGAGATTGAAGATTTGAATGGAGGGAAATTAAAATGGAGAAGAGTGGCTATTGAATTAGGAAAACTAGCCTACCCAATGAAAACCACATAACTTCATGAAAATGCACTAGAATAGAACTTAGTCGTGTTTAATTGTGTTGAAAAAAGAACTTTGCATAATACTAAGTTCGCTTCCGAAGATATATTCGAGTTCTTTTAAAAAATGCCCTTATTTCCAATCAACATCTTCTAATTCCATGTTGTACTTATGTTAGAAATATAGTTGCATAGTTACATATGTCAAAAATATCCTCGTACTTGTTTTTTCTTGCTTTATAGAGTACTAGCTTTTCACATTTATGAATTTCCACTCATAGTGGTTGAAGTTACGTAGAATATAAGAACATTAGAATAAAATAAGCATTGAATCTCTTTAGAAAATATGAAAAAGATGAATTTAGATTCAAAAAGAAGAGAGAGAAATCCAATATAATAATATTATTTTTGCACTTTTTTGGGATTCCAAGAGGAGAGAGAAAGCCCTTAAAGGGCCCATTTGGAGCCTGAATTTCCCCTAATGGATTTGACAAATTATTGAAGGTAGGGTTCATCTATCTTGTGGATTGGGCGGAATGGCTGTTATAGATAGTCATTATTCCAAAAAATATTGGGAAGCTTAGGGTGTGCATTGACTATCGCAAGCTGAATGCTTCCACTATATTTGACCCGTTCCTATTCCCTTTAATTGATTCCTTACTTGGATGCAGTAGCATGGCATGAAACATATTCTTTTCTGGATGGATTTAGTGGGTACAATCAAGTGCGAATGGCCCAGGAAGATAAAGAAAAGATTGATTTTGTGGCAAAATGGGGGGCATTTGCCCAATGTGAGTTGCAACCCCCCAAGAATGCCAAAGAGCTTTCATGTTTCCTGGGGCTAATCAAGTGGCACAATAGATTTATGAGGTTCCTAGGAATAGCTAATGTGGCAGTGCCATTGTATAGCTTGACAGCAAATGATGCATAATATTTTTGTTTCGAATCCTATTATAAGAGGCATTCTGTAATCTTAAGAAGATATTGTCAGCAACTCCTATCCTCCCAGCAGCCCAACTATGACCTGGTGTTCCATGTGTTTGTCAACACTTTCATGTGGCCATTGGTAGTGGTCTGATGTAAGAAGCATAAGAGGGATGGTATAGACCAATGTACTATGCAAGCATAGGAGGATATCCAAACCAGAACATAATTACTCCACCACAGAGAAGGAGTCACTAGGCATGATCTACTCCATCACAAAGTTCACGCACTACTTGTTGGGTAAAATGCTTTAGCTTCATATAGATCACAAAGCTCTCTTGTACTTAATAAACAAACTAATAAACAAACGAGACCTGGCAAGAAAGTTGGCCAGATGGATGCTGCTTGCAAGTATTTGAGTTCAACATAAGGCACACCTCCGGGAACAAGCATGTAGTGGCAAACTTTCTATCAAGACTGGAAACATGAGAAGAATCAAAAGGGGTGGAAGACGATTTCCCAGATGCACAGCTTTTCCTTTCACAGAAGTAGAAAGGCCCAGCTAGTATGACAAAATCTTGAAATTCCAGTCTTACTTATCCTTTCCGGAGTATATGTCCAAGATTAGAGAAAGAAACTGACACTCCTCCAGAGCAAGTCATTCATGGTAGTGGCTCAGCAGCTCTACAAGATGGGCATCGACCAGATTCTTAGATGTGTCCCCAAGCACGAGCAATAGGCTGTGTTAGTAGAAGCACATCAAGGTGTAAGTGGTGTGCATTTTTTTAGAGAAGTCACTGACAAGAAAGTGTTCCAGGCAAGACTGTGGTGGCCAACTACATTAAAAGATGCACACAAGTTTTCAAGAGAGTGCGACATGTGTTAGAGGCTGGGGCAATCGAACGATGAAAACAGGATGCCTCATAATCCAATCCTACTATTTAAGCCATTCCAAAAGTGGGGTCTGGACTTTATTGTGGCCCATTCAAACCAACTGCTCTCAAAGGATAGAAAACAAATACATTCTGGTGGCCACCATAGATTATTGTATAAAGTGGATGGAGGCCAAGGCCACGAGATATTGCAAGGCATCATCCATAGTAAAGTTTCTTTATGAAACCATAATGACAAGATTTGGATGCCTAATAGAGATGGTCAGTTGAACAAGGGAGCCACTTCATCAAATGATGTAATTAGAAAGATGACAGAACAACACATGGTAATACACAAAAAGTCGATAGTCTATTACCCACAAGCCAATGGCCAAGAAGAGTCCACCAACAAGATTGTGAAGGGAATCCTGATCAAGACAGTAAAAGAGAACAGGAACGACTAGGACACAAAGCTGCACTCAGCATTATGGGCATTCTGAATAGCTTATAAGAGTGCAACAGGACTTACACCATTTAACATGGTGTATGGACTTGAAGTAGTAGTCCCATGGAATTCCTTACACAAAGTCTCACGATTGTAGTGGTAGAAAAGATCTTAACAGAAGAATCAGAGGTGCACATGATAGAACAACTCCTCAAGCTAGATGAAAGGAGACTGCAAAACATGGACAACAGAAATAGTGCAAAAGAGAAGGAAGCTACAAGTGGATAGGGATACAAATTTCAGGATCTTCGAGGAAGGAGATGTCGTCTTGCTGCTCCCATCAAGGATGGGACCCCACCTCGAAAAATTGAAAATGAGATGGATGGGCCCATTCATGATTGTCAGGAAACTGGGAACTAGAACTTTTGAATTAGCAAGTTTGGACGGAGAAAGAATCAAAAAGCTGGTAAATGGCTACAAGTTGAAGCCTTATTATGGAAGGATGCCATAAGAAAAAGTGTGTCCAGAAGAAGGAAACCAAAATCCTGATCAGGAGATACCTCGAGAAGTAGAATCGGAGTCCAGCCACCAAGAGCACGAAAGAGCACGAAAGAGGATAGGATTCCGGAGAAATTAAAAATGGAAAAGAAGAAAACCCAAAAATAGATATCCCATATGTAAATATGATAACTGTATGCATAGATATGGAGGAGCCAGGTGTGGTAGCAGCATGGTGCAAGTGGGAAAAACAAAGTTGCCACCCCACAAAAAAGGGCGCATGAATGTAAAGGGATACTTGTCACCTTGCCATCACCTATTCTCGGCCAGGTCTTTACTAACCTCATAAATAGTGTAGAAGGGACTGATGGTCGGATAACGAGGGAGATCCGGGGTGGGTAATCATGAAAAAATGAAGCAATTATGGCTACCCTTGGGAAGGGTGCACCTCATGTGACAACGGGTGAATGCCTCTCCGTTGAATGCCTAGTTCCCAAATTAGCTTTCGAAAAACTACCTTGTGCACTTAACTCTCTTCCTGTTAAACCCTGTTCATTTCCTCGCCTTCTTCCAAGTAGCCCCAGCATTCTTGAAGAAGAAGACATGATGCTTGAGCTCGATCCCTTATCATCCACAGTGTACAAAGAGGTTAATAAGCACACACTGGGACTCAAAGAATTCACAAAGTTGCCCTGGGAGTAGCTCCAGTAGAACTATAAGGTAGCAAAGCAGCTAGAACAGCTATAGAAAACCGACACCATCATGATTTCATCGAGAGAGAAGAGGGCTTTCGATCCTCTCTATGTGGTTGAGGTATTTAGTCTACCAGTGGAAGGGGACAACAAGATCAAGGCAGTAGATGAAGAAGACCTTGTAAAGAAATTCGGCCCTCTAGAAGGCAAGGAATTCAAGATCACATGAAACCATGACGAGGATTGGCAGAAGTGTATACGCTTTGTGGTGGAGATGATCAATCTCACCCACAAGCCATACTACATGTCAAGAAAGGCATATGGATTGGTGAAAGTAGCAAAAGTAGGAACAAAGGTGGCATGGGTGGAGATGTTGTGGGTGTAAGCATGTTCAAGGTTACACCTTTTGTGCTGTTAGCATATTTTTAGGTGGAGGTTAAACTAGCACATGTTTTATTAGAGATGTAATATCAAAAGTAGCCACGTAGCACAATGATGACTTGGAGAGGCTGGTTGCATGCGCGAAATACAAGGATGCTCATTTCTATGAGTTATGATCCTTCCTCTCCAAAAGTTGATTTGGGAGATATGGCCAGGAAAGGCAGTGTAACAGCAGAGTGCTCTACTGGTAGGAAGAGACCAATCAAGTCACATGCCAAGGGGGAGCCCTCGCCTCCACCCAAGAAACATAGTCGGATGACCCAGTTAGATGAGACGAATCCATTAGGGAGAAAATGAACTATAAAATGGGCCCTTTACTAATCCAAAAATTAGTGCTAATCAAGATATCCACCAATGAGAAGGGGGGAGTGCACATTCTATCCACTAGCTTTAGCTATAAAATATAGGGTAGTTATTACATTTCTTAGCCTTGTCCCCCTATCTTCTACCTCTCTCTAGAGGTCACACCAAAGTTCAAGGCAAGGGGTCAAATCTCCTTTTTGAAATGACATGGGCCAACATTTTTAAATAAATAAAAAAGTGCATCTCAGCAAAAAAAATATTAAAATTCAGATTTTGGTTTTCCCTCCAAAAAGGTGTTTTAACCTCAAAAAAGGCTACCTAATCTTATTCTATGGTAGGAAACCCATTTTTTAAGCTCATTTCAACTCTCTAAGCTCTTAATCTCTCTCTAATCCTCTTTCACAAGCTTCTTTAATCTTTTATCATTGCATAATCATCTCTAAAGCTACTATACTCTCCCTAATCTCATCTTGCTCTCTCTTGCTCACCCATACCAAACTTTAATCTTCTATTTCTTCATAATCCTCTATTTCTTTAATCATTTCTTAAGCTGTTGTGCCCTCTCTTTTCCTCACTCTTCTTCACCCATACATCTCATTATGCCTACCTCTAGTAAGAGACCAAGTGATTCCATTTTTGAATACCTTCTCTACAACACTACAGATGATGAAGGTGAGTGGCTCGGGCATCCATTTAGGGTGAAAGATTGGGTTTATATGCAACCAAGTGCCATAGGTCCACATCAAGTTCTTAACCATGGTGTTTTGGAACACCATTGCAAGGGAAGGATTCTTCATTTCAAGAAGGATAAGAATGGAGAAATCAAGACAATAATACAACATGTCTACATGGCTGTAGACATGTATCTTCCTCCTTCAGGAGAGGAATAGGCTCCCTTGCAACTGTAAGTATGTGGTTGTAATTTTATTTAGAAAGGGCTTGTTTTGTTTTACTAATTATGGTATGTGGGTTGCAGACATTTTCCCATCAAGCTATATTGAAGAACAACCTTTGAGAAGCCTCACTGGTGTGTTTAGTGCTTTTCATAGTACAATAGGTGAGCTTATGTTTCCAGGTGAGAATCATAGAGCCCTCTTCAACAAAAATATATTCTTTTACACACACTCTGTTAGACATATATTAATTTAGTCCGAGGCACCTAGGCCCCTGCCCGCGCACACACTAGTAATGTCCGGTCTAGGCCTAAGTGCCTCAAACTAAATTAATATATGTCTAACATTAATTTAGCCCGAGGCACTTAGGCCTAGACCGGACATTACTAGTGTGTGCGCGGGCAGGGGCCTAAATGCCTCGGACTAAATTAATATATGTCTAACACACTCTTACAAAGTCCTTTTCGGCCTACAGAATATGGTAGCCTTGAGGAGATCCCTATGGACTCTTTACATAGTGTAGAGTGGCCAGCTCCCTCCAGATAGGTGGATTGTTAATGCTTTCAAAAACAAGATGTATTCTGACATACACTCCTCCTTAAAATTCTCTAAGGCCTCTAAGTCTGTGGTGGGGCTTGGATGGTTTTCCCCCATCCATCTATTTGTATTTATGTTCTCTAAGCTGTCTCCACAACCCACTCCAATAATATTCATTTGCAAGAAATTGCAAATTGAACAAATTAACAATGTCTTAGGTATTGGATGGAATATTGTAGAGGGGTTTCACAAAGGTGACATCTACTCGTGTAAAGTGGTGCCTTCAAGTGTGACCTTTTGATACTTGAAGTCTCGTCAGAGCTTATCCATTCGATTTTCTATGAACGATGGATGAAGAAGAATGGGGAGTGGGTTCCCTTGCAATCAAGTGAGGGTGTTGATACACCCATAGATTTATATGTGACTCTTCCTGATGGTTCAATTGAGGTGGTGAATGCAAGCAATGAATGGAGCTTAGGAGATGTTCGGGAGCATTTGCTCATTTTGGGATTTCAAGATGTCCAAGAAGTAAGCATTAAGATTGGCCGACGAAAGGTGAGCTTTGATATTAGTAAATCTGCGTTGCTTTGTGTTTTTTGAATATGTTGTTTTATTTATTACACTTGAATTTCCTTGTTTAGATTGGAAGACATTTGTAGAAGAGCTTAAAGGTTTGCAAAGATTGGAGTAACGGTGGATGCAAATTTCAACTTCAGAATTAGTGTCACAAGTCGTCGAGGGGCTATTCATCTTTTTTTTGTAATTAAGATAGTTTTGTATCAAACCTATTGTAAAATGATGGTTCCTTGTGAATGACCACTTGTGTTATGTCTTGTCGATTTAATTTATATTTTTATATAAATTTGGGGTTATTTACTGGTCACTTATGCTATAGTCTGAAATGCTCAATGTTTAATTTTGAGGTCTATAAATATAGGACCTCTCTCATTTTCTAACACTTTGTTTTGAAGTTCCTCTCTCTTTCAGCACTCATCTCTCCATTTCTAGCATTTGTCACTCCCTTCCAGCATGGACCCAAACATGGCATATGAGAGGTTTCTTGAGTTCTTGAAGAGAATCGAGTGGCTTGTTAGAGAGGAACTTTTCTTTATCTTCTCCCACGAGATTGACTTTGGAACGACCATCCTCTTGGCAGAAGAGGACTACAGAGGTACTCTTGACTACATGGAGGAGTACATGAGGCCCTGGACTCTCAAGCTACCATAGGAGGATGGTGATTGGGTGCCATGCAATCTCCTACGATATATCAAAAAGAATGACACGAATTCCCTCAGGAGGTTGCAAAAATTCCAAGATATTGTGCTCCTTGTTTGATGGTCATTATAAGCAGATCATCAAGGAGGAGATGCTTGCACTTCAAAGGGGGAAGACTGGCCTTGATTTCCTCTCTTGGGTTGCCACCTTCATATACCTTTATGGTGAGCAAGACTCTGATGAAGAGGTAGAGGTGGAGGATGTATCAATTGGAGGCATGGTACAAGGCAAGGAAGAGGATCCTAAACCTGAGGTCCTCAACCAGCTGGTTGAGGCTGTTATGGCCAAAGATCTCCTCCTCCAAATTGAGGCACCTCAATCTGGTGAAGCATCCTTATCAAAGGCATTGGTGCCATACTCTGGAGAGACAAGTGCCTCAGCCACAATAGAGGGTGGAGAAGAGGTGGGGGAGGGTCCTATAGAGGGTACCCTAGATGTACCAGATGTTGTGGGGAAAGGGAAAGGAGGCTACACAGGAGATGCCAGAGCTTGAGCTTAGTAAGCTCAGCTCTGTGGTGATTGAAGGGGAGAAATTTCTCTTTTTACATGACCTAGAAAAGGTCTACAAGCTCAACCACCAAGCCGCGAGTGTCTCTCCTTGTTAGCTGTGAATGATGAATTTTCCATCGACAATAAGGGCTCGGAGGCTTTGCAAAACAAGGGCTTGTTCCGATGCAGAGGGTGGTGTGCATGAGTCGGTGATGGAGCTACATTAGTGTCATTGGAGGAACACAAGTCCTCCATTGACATTTGCAAGCCTGAGGTGGTTAGCTCTGATTTCAAACACAAGGTAAGATAAATTATGCATGAATCTAATAAATATAATTTCCTCTTTCTTGTGTGCATCATATAGTCTCTGTAGATGCTTGTGCTCAACGTAAAGGTGGCACACGAACGTGAGGGTTTTGGAAGAGATGCTGCATTGGCCCATTACATGGGTTGTATTGCACCTCAACACCTTGTTGTGGTGCACAATGCATTCAGCCCCATGGCAAGCTTCTACATTCTAGCCCTCAAAGTACTTAGCAAGGTCCCATGCTTGTCAATGATTCCAAGAAATGCTGACAAGATAGTGCTAATCAACAAGGCTGCAGCGTACGCTACCTTCCAAGGGGGTTACGCTTCTAAAGTGCTCGCACACACTACATTTGCAGGAGAGTATTGGTTCAGAAGGACCCAAATTGTGTCATCAATGCCATATTGTTAGGGACCCTTCCACTTAGCAAGAAGAGGCACAAGACTGTAGCTAGGCGTCTCAAGAACATTATGAGTTAGCTTGAAAAATTATTGTTAGATACTGTGTTCGACACTATTACTTTGTTACATAGACAATCAATATAAATCCTTTTTATTAATACAAGTGGATTTTTTTATACATAATGTCTACATAAAGTTTGAATAATGTAAGTTTTCATGATATGAGAGAGAGAGAGAGAGAGAGAGAGAGAGAGAGAGAGAGAGAGAGAGAGAGAGAGAAAGAGAGAGAGAGAGAGCCATTGTGGATAACACTGGATTGCATGCATGTTTAGTTTGTGATATCAGTAATGATTAATTTGGGCCAACTTCCCATGATGTCCCCTATCCTCTCTAACCACAATGGGTGTGTAGTTTTGTCCTATCCACCACCAGCCATGATATGAGAGAGAGAGAGAGAGAGAGAGAGAGAGCCATTGTGGATAACACTGGATTGCATGCATGTTTATTATGTGGTATTAGTAGTGATTTATTTGGGCCAACTTCCCATGATGTCCCCCCTATCCTCTCTGACCCCACAATGAGTGTGTAGTTCTATCTGATTTAGCCAACACCCAGCTCTAATTGACAGCAAGGCCTATGTGTATGTCTGTGACTACTTGTAAATGCTTGTACATGACAATTGGAGGCCACCGAATACAAAAATATCCCCAACTTGAACAGGGTGACTTTTGCCCAGACATGCTTGCTGTCTGGGCAAAAGTCGCCTTGTTCAGGTTGGGGCTCCTTTTGTATTTTTTAGCCTTCAATTGTCATGTATAAGCATTCACATAGGATTTTATATAAACTAGGTGCTTAAAATTAAAGATATATAGTGCCCTACAAAGTAGTATTAAGATCATAAAGATACCCTTTTACATGATGAGAGAGTTCTTACACATGGAAGGAGAGAGTTCGTACATGAGTGTGTAGTTGAGTGTAGTTCTGTCTAATTTAGCCAATACCCAGCTTTAATTGATAGTAAGGCCTATGTATATGTGAATATGAGTGTATATAAATATTTGTACATGACAATTGGAGGCCACAAAATACAAAAATAGCCCCAACCTGAACAGGGTGACTTTTGCCCAGATAGGCTTGCTGTCTAGGCAAAAGTCGCCCTGTTCAGGTTAGGGATCTTTTTGCATTTTTTAGCCTTCAATTTTCATGTATAATAATTCATATAGGCCTTATTATAAATTAGGTACTTAAAATTAAAGATATATAGTGCCTTACAATGTAGTATTAAGATCATAAAAGATACCTTTCTACATGATGAGAGAGTTCTTACACATGATGGAAAGAGAGAGTTTGACTACTATGAACACCATAGATAAATACATTTTTTCCATGATGAGCTACTGATAAAATGGAAAATGTAGTGCCTTCACACTGGGCCTGATATCACCTAGTTATTTAGAGTTCAAAGTAAAATGATAAAATTTTGCATTATCTCCTTGATGTTGACATTGGAAGCATATTTTGAGAACTATCTATATCATACATTGCAAGTTTTGCTATCACCAAGAAATTTACAATTAAATAATATTAAAACAAAAAAATATTGATACATATGGTTGAGAGGAAGGTTTACAAAGGCAAAAAGACCCCTTTTTTACTTTTTTAAGCCTTCAAACTATACATACTAACAAGTGAAATATACACATCACCCTTGTAAATGAAATATACAAATCAAATACATTAAATTTTTTTTGAGACAGATACACATGTAATCAAGGCCTTGATGGACAACTTGAGAAGCACTAAAAAGAGAATATATTAAGTGAAGTTTTACATTGTCCAATCACGTACATCATAAGGGAAAATATTCAGACGTTATCACGTCGAATGGTGCATGCTAGCTTCATGTCTTTACACATGATTGTGACCCGCTTTGTTGGAATTAGGGTTGCAGGAAAGCACACAAAGCTTGGAGAAGAAGAAGCAAGAATGCACACAACACACAATGTATTAAATTGTGTCAATGTACAAAAAAATAAGTTAGCCCTAGAAGGATGGGTGTATATACAAGCCGGGGGAAAAAACCTCCTAAAGAGGGAAAAAGTGCCCCGGCGGTCCTAAGTGTGTTCACACACATCACTGCTTATATATATATATGGCAACAAATCCCCCCTGGGAGTGATGGTATGAACGAGAGCTGGCACTCATGTATAGGTGAGTGCCATGCCCGAAGTAGATCAGTCCACAAAGGGGAGCAAGCCCAAAGCTTTGCGAAAAGCTTCGAACTTCTCACGAGGAAGCGCCTTTGTGAAAAGATCAGCGAGGTTGTCCTGTGTTGGCACATAGGCCAAGCTGATCTCTCCTGCTGAGAGTCTCTCCCTGACATAGTGATAATGCACCTCAATGTGCTTTGTACGAGCATGAAAAACTCGGTTTCTCGCAACTACCAATGCGCTCTGACTGTCAGTGAAGATAGAGGTGGCAGACTCCTGTCCAACACCCAAGTCAACCACCACCATAAGCCGTCTGAGCCACACACACTCAACCGTAGTTGTGAAAGCTACCCTGTACTCAGTTTCACAACTAGAAGTGGCCACAGTAGGTTGCTTCTTGCTCAACCAAGATATGCATAAGCTGTCCAAAGTGGGTAGTTGCTGTCTCCATCCAGTTTGTCTTCAGCAGACAACATGCGAAATACATCATTGTTGTTATCAGCCATGGCCACTGACTGAAACTGATGCAAAAGCTACCTGTAATGAAGCAAAGACTGAACAGAGAACAACTCGTGCTATGTAGCATAGTCCACAATAGAATATGTATGCCTGTTTTACAGAAAACTGCACTGTCAAAATTTCTGCACAAAATGACGAAAACAGCTGTGCAGAACTTGAAATGCAAAAAACGGAGCCCGAAACGACCTCAGATGCGATTTCTGAGAACGCAAAGCCCTACGATTCTATTTACACAGTATAGGGACCTGCAAGCGCTCGTGAAAGCTCACCTCAATCGGAGAACGTGAGTCGGAGGGTGCTGGCGATGTAGCCCTGGGAGCCGATGCCTGCTCTGATACCAATTGTTGGAATTAGGGTTGCAAGAAAGCATACAAAGCTTGGAGAAGAAGAAGCAAGAATGCACACAACACACAATGTATTAGATTGTGTCAATGTACAAAAAAATAAGTTAGCCCTAGAAGGATGGGCGTATATACAAGCCGGGGAAAAAAACCTCCTAAAGAGGGAAAAAGTGCCCCGGCGGTCCTAAGTGTGTTCACACACATCACTGCCTATATATATATATGGCAACACGCTTTGCATGGATTGCACATAGGTTAGAATCTTCAAACATAGTGACCAAAAATGCCTCTGCTGCTTCTTGGATTGCAGCTAAGGCAAGGCTTTGCATCCTCTATCTCGGCCCTCAAAATCATATAATATCTCTTTGACAAGACGTGCAAAAGGATCTCTCGGTATAAGGAGGTTGACACTCTTCTAGAACCTCTGAATCTAAACCCTTCAGAAGACTGGGCCTGGCTAATCAATAGGAACACACATCAGTTCAAGCTAAAAAAATTCCCCAAGAGGACGAACCTACTGCCTCTGAAAATATTGGTGATATCATATGAAACTTGTGGGTAGGCCTCTAGTCATTTCTCTATGGACAACCCGGAACTCTATCAAAGGGGACCTAATCCTTTCAGATAAACCTCTAGTCATTTCTCTATGGACAGCCTGGAACTCTATCAAAGGGGACCTAATCCTTTCAGATAAACCTAGCCATACTTGGGGGCTCCGTTTTGGCAGAGACTCAATCTGGTGGCCTATGTTACCCTTCCCCCCAGTGGAGGAGGCCAAGGTTGAATCTGCTCTCAGACTGCACAAATCAAGCTTTAGCTTGCAACGCCTAGCTATCCAGAGGAGGCTTGATTAGGATGTACAATGTATCAAATGAAGAGCTAGAGCTCATTGGTGACAGAATCAGCTTATGGTGCCACTCTGACTATTGGTTACTTTCTATTAGAGACCTGCCTCTACCCAAAGCCTTCCAGTGGAGCTCCCAGTCCTACCTCATGCCCATCCCTTCCAGTGGTGGCTGCTAAGAAAAGGAACCCCCTATACATTGCACACTCAATAGAAGGTGGAGCCTCATGTGGGACAGAAAACACTGGTATTTCCTCTTTTGGCAAACTATGGAACAAATATGTTGAGCCAAAGAAGGCTTGTCTAGCCTGGCTAATTATGTACAGAGCCATTTGGACCCAACAGAAAGCACACAAATGCAACATTGGGGATGGAAAATGCCATAGATGCCAAGAGATGGAGGATGACTTACACATCTTCATCTGCTCTCCTCAAGCCAAAAGATGGTTTGACTCTCTAGCCAATTGCATTAGGACATGGAATGACTTGTCTTTGGGATGGAAAAATCTGATTTCGGGAGAAAGTATAGGTTGCTCTCTAGAGTTGCGGCCTATTTTGAGGTCTGAAATGCTATGGATACTATGGGGTTAAACAGGCTGGATTTTGTCTTTGATGGTTCTCCTACTCAGCACATATGGCTGAAAGATCAATTGATACATGCAGGAGAAAGGTTCATCCCAGAGAAGACTAAGGGATTTAGATGCCATGATTTCTTAATTGCACAAGAAGGCAAAGAAGAGGAAGGATGACAATGTGATCAGGACAATGCAAGACCTTATGATGTTGAGAGAGAGAGTTGTTACCAAGGACACTGTTTTGGTGAAATCTCTCTATCTTATTTAACTCTTTTCTAAGTTGAAAAGCCATTTCCTTGAAAAAAGGTTTGAGAATGGAGGTGAACACAAGTCAAGTGACAACCCACTCAAGATACAAATTTCTCTTCTCCAATGCAACAATCACCAAACAATTCAAGAGCGAGATAAGTATTTCCTTTCCCTTTTTCTTTACTTCCATACATTTTAAAATTTTTCTCATTACATTAATTAGATTATAGAGAAAACTTATTATTGGTTAACTTTGATGATTAAAGTATTATTGCATCTATGATTAATAAACTAGATAGTAAGTTTTACAAACCTACATTCAAAGACCATCTTTAAGATAACATGACATATGCCCAAGAAGTTTTTTTTAAACTAATACCATAAATAATCGAGACTTGACATAGTTGCTAGAGATTTGTCACAATTTTTGGCAAAAACTTTAGTATTCCCAATAGGCTCTCTAGAATTAAAAATTCACAGCATTGACCTTAGTTACATAGGTGACTTTCTTGCCAAGCACGAGGGAAAATTGTAAAATTTCTCGAGAAAAGTAAATCAGTCTTGAATAGCTAAAGAAAAAATGAGACCAAAAACCTAGTAAAGCTGAAAATCTAGAGACTAGGTAGTGAGCACGTGATGCTAAAGTTGAAACATCACACTAATGTAAAAGAGAAAAGTCTACGCTTTTGACTCGAGCCGCATGATAACAATCTTGTCAAGAAAGAGGGGGAGACCTTAGATGATAGCTAGAAAAAAAAAGTCTAAAGTTTTCATGAGACATTACACATAAAAGACCTTATCAAGGATAGATTTAGAATGACCCTTCAATCTAGGAGAACATATATGCTCCCAAATGTTGAAAAACCTATATTAGTAACTAAAGAAAAATATAAACTTAAATATTCATGGTAGTGTGATGTTTGGTGCCATCATCATTACTATCAAGACCCGAGATACCTGAACCTTGACTTCAGTGATGCATGACAGGACTCATCTCTCTAACGAGTATATGTTACTTATTTTCCTTTCACATTAACTTTTAGAACATTGAACTTTTGTCGTTATCATTTTTTAATATGTCATACTAGTGTGGGATGGTATAGATTTTAAGGAATTTGACAATAAAAATTTTTGTTGTTTATTAAATTTCTAATGATGTTGCAAGAAAAAGGCAAAGAAGTGAAGAGCCCTTAAGCCCAAGCAAAAGAAGGCGGTTGGAAGATGAGGAAATAATTCCCCATCTGGCCTCCCTACAGAAAATGGACTATCAAACAATTCATGCAAGAGACCATGGAAGGGCTTGATGAGCTGCTAAACTAGCCACAGGCTCGGCTCAAAGAAGGCGCAAGCACAAGTGCAATCTGGAAGCATGAACAAAAGGTCTAGTGGTGCCACCACCTCACAATGCACATGCTCCATGATCGAAACGCTGCCCTTTGGAAGCAAGTAAACGATGCATGCCGGTTATGTTGATATTTTCACTGTAAGGTTGGATTTCTTAATCGAATCTTCCGGAGGTAAGGAGGTCATCCTCTCTTCTGCAACTTGAATCTCCAATCTCAATGCTGACAAGAAAGTACCCACTCTCTCTACAGTCATCCTCTTCAACTTTGCATCCTCCAATTTTTGCTACAAACCCAAATATACCTCCTTTGAAATATGTAGTCTTTCATTGATGCCTTCAATCAATGAATTGAGGTTCTTTATGTCATTATGTGCCAACACATAATCTTCATCGAAAAATGTCACACTGCTACTATGACCAGGCTATGCTCTTGACTAAGGGGTGGCCAGCTTCTCCACCTCCTGTCGTCCAATGTTAGCTTCTCCACCTCCTGTCCAATGTCTGTTGAAATTAGAGCAATGTGATGAGCTATGGTGGATCAAATACTAGAATCAACATCATTAACAAAGTGATTAGATAATAATTAAGATGTTAGTGAAATAGCTTAATCTAGGCATGGATAATCAATAACCAGCAAATTCTCATTAGGCCAATGCCTCAATTTATAGAGTTTACATCCAAGCATCTAATCCCACTGATTTCTCCTTGATTCACTCCACCTCTCCCAGAATATCTCCACCTCTTTTTCTTGATTCTCTCCACCTCTTCACTTTTCTCAGAATATCTCCCAGAATATCTCCACACTTCCTAAATCTTCTCATGCTACCCTTTATTCTCTCCCAGTAGATTCTTCTCACCTTTTCACAGGTTCTCTCACATTTATAGATTCTCTTTTATAGCCTCTAGCCAAGGGCTTGTTCCCGCACACACCCTATTCACTTGTATATTTCAACACCTCCCCTCAAATGAATACTCCTACTACACTTGGACCCTATACCAAGTTTCCCTCTTACTTGATAGTCCGCGAAACCAGTGTCTAGCACACCTCCCCTCAAGTTAACTTAGCACACCTGGACCCTATACCAAGTTTCTCTCTTACTTGATAGTCCGCGACAAATGCCTCAAGTCCCTAAACTCGTAGTCCTTGACACACACTCTCTCTATGTGTCCAAGGCTTACTATAGTTGCCCGCGACCTTGACTAAAGTGCTCACACATATATCTACCACGTGGCCTACATCATCGGTGGCTCAGAGGTGGTTTTACTTTGTTGGGGTAGGTTACATTGGGTTGTGGGGTCTCTCTCTCTCTCTCTCTCTCTCTCTCTCTCTCTGAGATTTTCACATGGCTCCTCACACTCTTTGGAGCCTCACATCTTCTCTTGTCTTCAATCTTCTTGTCGTGGCAGCTTCTCTTCATGCGTCCATGTCTTCCTCTTCTTTTAGTCTTCTTGTGGCAGCTTCTCTTCTTGTGTCCATGTCTTCCTTCAATGCTTCTTTTAGATTTTCTTCTCGGTGTGGATCCTCTTCTTGGAAAGAGATGTTCTTCTTCTTTCATGGCTGGGGCCATGAGCTTGTCCGTCAGGTCTTGTTGCTCCATGTGAGCAACATGTTTCAATGTTTTGTTGATAGTTCTTTTGGGCTTTTGATGTTTATCTTATGTCATTATGCAATGCAAAACCAAATCTATGTGGGAGGTCTTACCTCTTGCCTTACTCTAGACAAGGGCAGTGTCTGATCCCATATTTACACTGATGTAATGTGCCCAATACATAATGCGTATAGCATTCATTCTTATGCACATTCCCAAATGCAACTCTGGCTGTGAATAATCTTGAATTTGAGTGAGATTTACAGGCATTAACCAAGGGTTAAATGCAAAATGATGATTATCACAAATTTATCAGCACAATTTTACCAGAAATTACATTAAATCAAGGGTAACCAATTTGTACAGAATGGTTGGAGTATCAAACCAACTCTAAATTTCAATATGAAGATATAAGGATCTGTATCAGATACCTAATGGTTAATTTGAACCCTCAATTGCACCAAAATACAATGATTAGCACTGACTGATTTAGCAAATTAATCCATTATTTTGTGTGCAGAAAACAGAGTATGCAGGGAGTCCAGATCTGGTGCCTTAGGACTTCAAATGAGCTCAAATGCTTTCAAGGCCATCAATAGCAATGAGTCTAGTAGAGGATTAAGCCAATAAACACAAGATTTGACCAAATATTGAATGCTTAATCTCTGTTTTACCAAAGTCACCTGTGCAGATTTGATGAAGAGCTTGGATCTCACTGTAGACTTGATCAAATTCAATTCTGACTTCACCAGCTTGTAGAGCATGCTTGAAAACCCCTGGAGCTATGAGGAATTAGAGCAATTTGATTGGATGAAGACAAGATTTGCAAATTTCTCAGAAAAAACTACGCTGAAGAAAAACGCGATTTCTCCCAGATCCGACGGCAGTTTGCGCTTCTTTCTTGATGGGCTGGATCGTGGAGATGCTGGCTATGTTGGGCTAGAAGGGTTTGGCCTAATGTTGAGTGTGCAAGGAGTTAGAGCTCCTCCACTAGCTGGGGGTACAGAGGCTAGTTGAAAAATAACTAAAAATTCGATTAATTTTTAATTATCTACTAATCCTAATTAACTAGATAATGGGCTCATAATTTTGATGAATTCTAGGCATGGCTCTCATACTATGTTGAAATTATAGCAATGTGATAAGCTATGGTGGTGGATCAAATACTAGAATCAACATCATTAAATAATAACAAAGTGATTAGATAATAAGACGTAATAATAACAAAGTGATTAGATAATAATTAAGACGTAATTATTAGCAAATAGCTTAATGTAAGCATGGATAATCAATAGCCAACAAATTCTCATTAGGCCAATGCCTCAATTTATAGAGTTTACATCCAAGCATCTAATCCCACTGATTTCTCCTTGATTCACTCCACCTCTCCCAAAATATCTCCACCTCTTTTGCTTGATTCTCTCCACCTCTTCACTTTTCCCATAATATCTCCACACTTCCTAAATCTTCTCATGCTACCCTTTATTCTCTCCCAATAGATTCTTCTCACCTTTTCACAGGTTCTCACATTTACAGATTCTCTTTTACAGCCTCTAGCCAAGGACTTGTTCCCGCACACATCCTATTCACTTGTATATTTCAACAATGTCAGCATGGACGTTACCAACTCCATTAGTCAACTTCCAATGTGTTAAGTGGGTGTCAAAATACCCCACTTTGTGTAAAACTTTGTTGTTCTCCTCAACAAAGATGGCCCAAGCAAATGCTAGAGGAACTTCTATGTTGGTTGGCTACCTCTGTTACACTTTGTTGTAGAACAACATTGTGTCTTCAAACCCTTCAAGCCAAATGCTACTACACTTCACACGGTATGACCCCCTTTCCTTCGTGTGGCTAAAAATAGATAGCCAACACCAGGCAACATCCAAAACATCTGACTCGTTCAAGTTCCTTGGATCATCACCACCATCAATATCCAAGCCATGGTTGACATGGAAGTCCACCTTGGTCAAACAAAACACCTTTCTAAGGTGGGTAGGCCACCTTCAGTGCTTTCCATCGCATTGCAAAAACATAAAAAATATGAAACATGTGTTGAAAAAGACAAGCACACAAAACGGCTACATAGCAGGAGGTCAAGCACATTACCTGCATTGTCCCTCAACCTCTCTGATTTCACATGGACCTTCGTGGCTAACATAGCTTCATTTTTCACTGGTGATACACATGCTTCTTCCTTGTTTGACACTTCTACCTGATGTTGGTTATGTTGTTCTGCTTTGCCTTCGTCTTTTGCCTTGTTTGTCTTCTTGCCCCATAGGCAATTGCCTTCTTGGCTTCTTGTATAGCCTAGAATCACTCGTGGCATTAGGGGAAATTTGGACTATAAAATGGGCCCTATAAGAAATCTTAATTTTTAGTATTCTTTTGATTAAAAATGCTAATTTTGACCCCATAGTGGGAGACGAAGCAAATGATTCCCCTATTTTTTGTAGACTTTTTAGGTCCTACCATCTACATTTTATCTACTCTCTTACTAGCTTTTAGTATAGTTTTGGAATATTTTAACCCACTACTTTTAGATGCAAGTTGCATCACCATTCCCAAGGTTAGATGCAAGTTGCATCACCATTCCCAAGGTTTCACTTTTGGGGGGGCCCAAAATTTGACTTTTTTAAAATTTTTATTTTTTTTTTTGTGTTTTTTCATTTAAAAAACTTTCCTTATACATATATAAATCCAACTACCATTTCTTACTCATAACTACATCATAACAATCTTGTCATATCTTTCTAACTTCTATGATATCTAATGATTGTAAGGTGCATTCTAATATTTTATACCAAAAATAGAATGCAAGTTACATCACCACGCCCATAAGGGGGGCCCAAAAATTATTTTTTTTAAATTTTTTTTGATTTTTTTCATCAAAAAAGCTTTCCTTATACATATATAAACCCAAAAAGTGAATTTTTTATATCATATCTTAGTCATAACTACCTCATAACAATCTTGTCATATCTTCATAACTTCCTCAGAATCTTCACTCTTGTCATATCTTCCTAACTGGTATGCTATCTAATGATTACAGGATGCATTCTAATATTTTATATCCCAAAATAGAAGGGCGTTTTTTGAGGCCACGAAAATAATGACTTTCTGATACTTTCCACATTTTAGTGTATTTTCATTTAAAACTTTCCTCCCAAAATATAAATATATATTGAAAAGTTTATTTTTTAATATCATTTTCAAATCCTTATCTCATTTAATGTCATTTAATACCACCCCACTCCTTTCATTCTTATCATATCTCCTAATCATGACTAAAATCTTTATTTTTGAAATATCAAAAATGGTTTTTTTAGAGAGATATATTCTTAATATATATTTCTCTAGGATCATTCCAAATGTTAGAATATTATTATCTAATATAAATCTCTTTTCTAATCTTCTATTAATCTTATTTTTCTGTCATCTTGAATTAGACATGCCTTTAGATGATATTACGAATGGTAGAAAAAGCGTAAAGTAGACATTCACATTCGTATAGATGAAGATTATGCACTATCAAAACGTCCATATGTTAGGCAATCATTACCTAATTCAACCATGTCCACACTAAGAAATGAGGGGAAGAAGAATGTTGATCTTTGGGGGGATGGGAATCTCTTCCCCTATGATCCTTTGACCTTGTACATTCCACCATTTTGTGATTTGACTAGTTTTGTTCCATATGTAGGTGATGGGGAAAATGGGCTCTTAGGTTATTTTAAAAGACTTTCTGTTAGTGGTGGTCTTCATAACCAATACTTACACTCAATTAATTCAAGTCTTCAATCAAGTATTGAAGATTTGAAAAAACATTCACATGACCGACATGAAAAATAAGGAACAAGAAACACTCATAAATAATCAAAGAGATAAATTGTCTAGGTTACATCAAAGAAAAATAAGGAGGTTGAGAAGCACACACCAATTGGTGCACGTGAGCGTAAACGAAAGCTTTCTAATGTTGAAAATCTTTCAGTGCAAGGCGGCACAAGGAAACGGAGGATCATGTGGCAACAAGGTGTGTTTCCATGGAATTTTTTGTTTGTATTTTTTTATGTATGTGTTAATTTAAAGGTTTTTCTTGATAGATTTAATGGTGGTTTCATTACGTCCCATGAATTTCTTAGCTGATGCATCTGGTATGGGAGATACTATGCACGTTTTCAAAGCCTGCATGAAGAACAAAGAGATAACATCAATCATCTGTGATACAAATTACAAGAGAGTCGTTGAGGTGGTTACAAAGGACATTTTTATCGCAAACAATCGTGCAAGAAATGTTACTAGGGAAAAGGCTCGAATGTTACTAGGGAAAAGGCTCGAATGTTACAAGAGAGTCGTTGAGGTGGTTACAAAGGACATTTTTATCGCAAACAATCGTGCAAGAAATGTTACTAGGGAAAAGGCTCGAATGTTAGCAATTGCTAAAGTTGCATGACTCAAAAAAGGAAGGAGGCAAACATAGAGAAGTGGAATGGAAGTTCAAGAGCAGGCCATGTTGCATGGCATGCCACAATGGCAAGACATGGCAGACATTGGGTTAAACATGTCTAATTTGGTGGTTTTATAATTTTTTGGCCGGTTTCAGACTATCTAAACACATTATAAATGACTTTATATAAAGGCGTAATAGTCTCATTCATTCTTATTTCTATATTTTGACTTCACTTTTTTCCATGGATTGCACCTCCATCTTCCTCTTCCCCTCATTAACACCACTGACCTGGCCACCACCAGTGACCCTGATCGTCGAGAGACATGGAGTGATGTTGACCCTGATGGAGTGCCATGGGCTGATATTCCTATCCCCCAATACGTTCCACAACTGGGGGGGAGAGCTTGCATATCGAGGCATGGGTCCGTTGCCAACACGAGAAAAGGCGACAACAGCAGCAACAATGGAAGCAGTAGCAACAGAAGCAGCAGCAGCTGAAGGAGCTCCATCATCCTCTCGGCATAAACATGCATGAGATTGGAGTGCTCATGCACGTCCTCCTCGACCACCTACAAGAAACCCTCCTCCTCGACCACCAGCAAGAAACCCTCCTCCTCGTGCCCCCAGGAGGAAACAACGCAATGGCATGGCAACTCTACACACCCCACTTAGCTTTAGCTGCTGCCATTCTATCAGCCATGTTAGATATATCTAGGAGACCAAGTCCCCCTTTCCTAGTTTCTAAACAGCACCAGTCCCGTCCCATTTGACCTTTGGCATTGACTTTGACCATGGATCCCCCCCCACAAAAAGTTCCTGCACAACATTATGAATTTGCTTAGGTCTTCATATGGGGGCCTCCAGCAGCTTAGAAAATAGATAACAGAGGGAATAATGAAGTGGTTGATGATCATTTTCCCACCTGCGAGATTGAGTTGTCTTCTTTGCCACCTAGTGAGTTTGCCTTCTACTTTGTTTACAACCCATTGCCACATCTGTTTCATAGTGACTTTGAAGCCCATTGGTATACCCAACAGTCTGAATATTACCTTCCAATGTTTTGCATCCTGCATGAATCAACCACTCTGGAGGCTTGTCAATCAGTGTTTTGATCCCAGTTTTTTGATGGTTTATCACTAATCCTGATGCTCTGCAATATATGTCTAGGCATGACCAAAAGCATCTCATACTCTGCTCATTGTTGGCAACCATTGCATTTGTGTCGTCTGCAAACATTTGTGCACATAATTGTTTGCCAGTGGGGAGGGCAATTCCCTGCATCTCCCCTTTCTCCATCTTATCTTTAATTAGCCAGTTCAGTCCATCTACAACAATGGCATAAAGCAGGGGGACCAGAGGGCAGCCTTGCCGAATGGACTTGGTCAGCGAGAGGGCCTCAGATAGCACCCCATTAACATTGACCCTTGTTGTGGCATTACCAAAAAGGGTCCCCACCATCTGGATAAAGTGCTTGCATGCCATGTGTCTGAGAGAGACTCCAAAACATAGTGCCAACTTATGTGTCTGAGAGAGACTCCAAAACATAGTGCCAACTTAGTCTATCATATGCTTTGTCAAAATCTATTTTGAAAAAGATATAATCCTGATTGGTTTCTTCAGCAAATTCCATACCCTCCCGGAGGGTAATAATAGCATCCAGGATGATGTAACGACCCTTTATGAAGCCCTTCTATTCCAGTCTAGTCCAACTTTTCATGTGGCAAGAGAGCCTCATATAGCAAGGGCTTTTGCATAGATTTTATAAGCACTTTGAGCATAGTGATGGGTCTCTAATTGCCCAGGTTATCTTTCTCTCCCTTCTTGTGAATAAGTTTGATCCATCCTTCATTGATTGAGAGTAGGAGGGCTTCATATGACACAGCCTCCTGCTAGACATCAAGAAGGGGGCCCACCAAGGTCTCTTTCAAGGTTTTGAAGAATTCTGAGGGTAAGCCATCCACCCCTGGGCTTTTCTTCCCCTTAAGGTTGTCTATTGCCCTGGTGATTTCTTCCTTTGACAAATTGTATTCCATATTTTTTGAGATGCCTTCTGGGATGGTGGGTTTTCTGGCTTCACCTATCATTGCTATACATTGAGTCTGATCCTTTGTGAGCTCACCCCCTATTGAATATATTGTTAAAGTGTTGGAAGAACACCTTTCTATTATCTTCCTCAGAACCACTGCTAATTCCATAGTTGTTTTTGAGGAGGGGAACTTTATCCTTGCTTTGTTTTACCTTCAGCATTTTGAACATTTCAGGGGTGGGGAGATCGCTTTTGCCTAACCACCAATCTCTAAAGAAGAGATTGGCATGTTGTAGGGAGATCTCCAATACGCTTGTGCCATATGTCAATATCTACAATGACACCTGACACATCCCCCTGTTATGGAACTAAGCATCTACTGTATCACAAACAACTGCTTACTTCTGTCATCACCTCCATGTTTGCTAGATGATGCATAGTTGCCTTGTAGGGAGATCTCCAATACGCTTGTGCCATATGTCAATATCTACAATGACACCTGACACATCCCCCTGTTATGGAACTAAGCATCTACTGTATCAGAAACAACTGCTTACTTCTGTCATCACCTCCATGTTTGCTAGATGATGCATAGTTGCCTTGCTGCAACTTCCCACTTTTAATGTCATTATGCTTTTTTGTATAGCAGTCCTTTGCCATGTGTCCTGGTTTGCCATAGTAATAACACTCTATGATATTTGCATTTTGATTTCTTTGCCAACCACCTTGGCCTCTTTGGCTCCCCCTACTACCTGCTGTGTAGACTGGCCTCGTCCACTTGTGTATGATTGCCTCTGCTGTGAATCATTGGACTGTTGTTGTCTAGAATTCTGATTTCCTTGTCAGCCACCACCTTGGCCTCGACCATGGCCTCTACCTTTGCCTCTACCTGAATTAGAGTAGAAGGCCTGTTCCGATGTGTTCTTTTTGTGAAGAAGAATCCTCACCTAAAGCCTTTTCTTCTATGATCAGTATAGATATCAAGTCTTGGAAGTTGGGAATATTCTCCCTAACTGCAATGGAGGTCTTGAATGGCTTGTACTCTTTGCCAAGCCCATTCAGACAGACACTCACCAAATCATCATCCTCCATTGATACATTGATAGACCCAAGGGATTCAACAATGCCCTTGATCTTTAAGGCATATTCATTGATGGACATGCTTTTCTTTTCCATAGTATGCAACTCTTGCTTTAACTGCAACTTCCTTGCCTTTGTGTTAGTCTGGAACATCTGAACCATATTCTGCCATGCAACTGCTGGAGTGTTTGCATCCTGTATGTGTCCTATCATAGTGTCTGTGACACTAATTGAAAGCCAGTATATGACTTTTCTTGCACCCTAATTCTAATCCTTGAATGCCTTTATATGTGCAGGAGTGACATTCTTCTTAGATAACTCTAGAGGCTTCTCATTACCTCCTTCTACATAATCCCAAAATCCTAATTCTAATCCTTGAATGCCTTTATATCTACAGGAGTGACATTCTTCTTAGATAACTCTAGAGGCTTCTCATTACCTCCTTCTACATAATCCCAAAATCCTTTACCCATTAGGAAATTGGTCATTCTGAACTTCCAGGCATGGAAGTTATTCTTATCGAGCTTCTCACTAACAATTTGATTAATTTCGTCAAACATGTTTTCCTGCAACAATCAAATAACCTACAAAATAACCAGATTTCAAGCAGAAACAGTTCTCTACTAGAACTTCTAAAAAACCACCCTCCTGTAGTAGTGACGAAACGGGGCCCATGACGCGCTCGAAACATGAATCTGGTTGAAAAAACATTGTCCAATCAGATAGTATACCTACCTTATAGCTCCGCTCCCATAAAGACAGTTCCTCAATTAGAGATGTGTAGCTCCCAGAGCTACAGAGAGGGTGTTGTACCTAAACCAAGAAGGGGAAAGAGATGATGGTGCTTTTACCCGTGTAGTACCACTTCCTTCCTTTCTTGTTCTTGCCTCTTGCTTGCCTCCTTAGCTCTCACACAAACCAGGCTCTGATACCATAAAGAGAATGTGGGGAAGAGGGAGAGCTTCAAACCCTAGCAAGCAAACATACACATGCAAGAGAGAGCAAGACATGAGAGAGAGATGGATAGCTGAATTTTCTTCTAGCTTCTTCTTCTCTACTCAACCAACATAACATAAAGATAAGAGTACACACTATATGGGTTAGTACTCAACTGCTACAACATACAAGGGACGGTCCATAATGTGAACCCGACTAAATGAACTGGAGCTATAACTATGCCAGTCTCTAGTAATCCAAAATGGCTGTCACACAACCTATCATCCCACTGGCCGCATATCACCCATAATCTCACCAACCATGCCAGTGGTGTAGATGCGGAAGCTATCACCAAGGATGGTCATCAATGTCCACCGTAGCACTAGTTGAGCTCGATATCTCAACATTAACAACCCCATATGCATTAAGGGTGCGAATGGTATATAACTTATTAGAGTTTTTCCCATAAATAACTTGTAAGGGTTCCCACATATAACTTATAAGGGTTCCCATATATAACTTGTAAGGGTTTAAGAACTTAGAGATCAATGTTGTACAAAGGGATAAGATAAGGAAAGGTCTTAGTTGTGAACTCAAGGTGGAAGGGATGCATGTAATGGTGCATGGGCCCTAGCCTCATGCAAACTTTTACTCTTGTGGTAGTTGTAGCTCAAGCTAATTTTGGATGGGCTACTTGTACTATTGTAGAGGGATGTCATGAGAACGAATTTTTGCATGGGGACAAACTCGACTTGGAGAAGCTGTATTAAGGAAGGTCACTGAGATAGAGGAAAGAAGAGGGGAAGAGTTTGATTAAGTGGGAGAGTCTTTTGCTATACATCTCTAGAGGCGACGATGACTGTAATGTGATTGAGGGGTTTTGGAAAAAAATATAATGGCATTGAGCCATTATGAAGAAGGCCTTGCCAATGATGCAATATGCACCTAGTCGTTCGGCAAGGCCACATGCAGCACAATATGCACTAGAGCCGAGATCGAATGGCAAGACCAGTAGCCTGCCACCACTAGCCATGCGAGTGGGTGGGAGAGCCTCTATCACCTTTGATTTTGTTGTAAGTATTTTGTTGATGTATAAAAGCCAAACCTTGGAATGTGTATATCCCTATGCATGTGGGCTCAATCCCTTGAGCATAAGGGTTGATTGGTAACATTTAAAAGTTTGCACAATACATAGGACTGTGTATAAAGTTCATGTGGATTGGGCAAACTCTTGTACGCTATTCAAGTGTGTGCATTAGAAGATAGATGGTTACATGTGTAAATGATGAGACCCCACTAACATAAAGATTGCTCAATTGGTTTCATAAGGTAAATTGTGGATCTATGGTGGGTTATTGGTGGGACTAGCTATTCTTAAGGGGAGAATAGACAATGGAGAGCCCTCGTTCTCCCACCAAATTATCCAATCCAAATGTTAGTTAAGGGCATAATCAAATACACTCCGAGCCCTCACATTGCATCCGATAATATTTTGCTTCTTTTTACCATAAAAAGTGGGTGAAAAATTAGTCGCCTTTAGGCAGCAATAATATGGCATGCATGGATAGAGAAGAAGATCATTGCCACTCCAGCTTTATGGTAGCTTTTTGATAGTTAGCATTTTTGCTTTGCAGTGAAGGTATGATTGAAGCAACATGGGTGAACTACTAGTCTTTTGCCTTTTGCCAACTCGCACTTAGACTAATTGTTAACATCGCTTAAAGTGGCTTAAGAATATAAATATATTGCAAAAAAAGGGAAAAAAAGAATTTGACCATAGTTAAAGCATTCAAGGACTCAACGTACTAACGCTAAGACTGGCTACACACAACCATCCCACCCTTAGTTGCATGCCCCATAGCATGGGTATGTGGTCTACTACCAAACTATTTTGTAAAGTTGTAACTTGGAAGTTGACATGGCATCCTTTTCCCATAGCATGTTGTCTACTACCAAACTATTTGTGAAGATGTAATTTGTAACTTGACATACACTTGTAACTACTAGACTATTTGTAAAGTTGTAACTTGTAACTTGATATACACTTGGAGCTTTGCATAGTTTTGTTCTTAGCTTGCCTTTCCTTTTAAATGGGCTCTTGGCTTGAACAAGTGGAGAGAGCGGGCGCCCGAAAAGTTGAGCGCACCTAAGTGTGGAACGGCCAAAAATCTATTGGTTATTCCAAATATACTTTATAAAATGAAAATAAAGGTTTAGGGTTGTGCTCTCTCTCTCCTCTTCTTCTCTTTTGAGGTTCTTTGGGTGAGCTGCTGCGAGCCGCAGTAATCATGGTAATTCTTTTTATGTACCCGCTGTGTGTCCCTAGATCTGACTAAAAATTTCTGATCTGCGATAATGGTGGTGAGAATCGGTGTTATTGCGCATTTTGGAGTTGATTTGAGTTCTGCGTGATGGTTTTTACTCAACCTGTGGTACGGTGTTTGAGTTTACGTTGTAGCCAGTTTGTCCAGTAGGGATTAGCCATAGGATGGGCTCCCTAGATTGAGCTAGGAGTCAAAGGTTGCGCCGAAGAGGTGGGTTTGCACATGGGGGGCAGGGAAGGGGGTGGGGTTTAGCCACCACACGGGTAGCATCCAACTTCCACGATGGCAGGGTACGAGAAACGCAGATCCTACGAGCCCTGGTCCAGTAAAATTTTAGTAAACATTATTTCATGTTAATTTACGTGAGAGTGCAATTAAACTCATTGTGCCACACATAATAGGTAAGGTGATTAATTTTTATTTATGATTGACTTTCAGGAGTACTAAGTATGCTGGTTAATACTAAACGATGATGTTCTATGTACATTGTGTGTGTGTGTGTATGTGTGTGTGTGTTTTTCTACCGTTGTGTTAGTCTGGCAAGAGGAAAACCAAAGAGGTGAAGGAAGAGACTGTGACCCTGAGCGGCCCTGGTGCACGAGAGGGTGAGCATGTATTTGGGGTAGCCCACATCTTCGCCTCCTTCAACGACACATTTGTGGTAAGCTCAGCTCTCTCAATCCATCTTTCGAGCATCATACCCTAAGACAATACAATTCACTTGTGGGATTATTTTTCAGCATGTCACAGATCTCTCTGGAAAGGAAACACTCGCACGTGTAACTGGTAAGTGCTACTATTTGCCTCTAAGGTCAATGAGTGAGGTAAAGCAAAAAAGTATGTTTTTGAATGCTCTATGCATAGATTCAAAGTGCACATATCTCATCACTTTATGTTCCATGTATGCCATCTGTGCACTGGGTCCTGATGTGGCATGATCAAAATTGGTTGTTGCCTGTGCCAGGGGGAATGAAGGTGAAAGCAGACAGAGACGAGTCGTCCCCTTATGCAGCCATGCTTGCTGCCCAAGATGTGGCTCAAAAGTGTAAGGTGAGCATAGTAGTTGTATATGAGTGTTTTGGTAAGTTATGGGAATTGTTTTAGTACCATGGTGTCATGTCCCCTTGGTCAGATGTTCTCTGTCCTTCTCAACACCTGGTTGTGGGCCTCTCATGGTTTGTCTCTATCCTATCACTATGATGGTGTTTCCCGTCTGGTTAAAGGGCCTCTACCCTTCAGTCAGATGCTCTCTCAGCACATGGTTCAAAGGGACTTACCCCTTGGTCAGATGCCTCAGTTGTGGGCAAAACCATTGCAGAAAGTAGCCTAGTCACCAGAAAAAAAAACAATACCTTTCTATGTCAAGATCCATTGTAGCACAAGTGGTAAGTGGTTATGTATCTGTTCCTGTGCTTTCTTACAGGAGTTGGGGATAACTGCCCTCCACATTAAGCTACGCGCAACTGGTGGTAACAAGACTAAGACACCTGGTCCTGGTGCCCAATCAGCACTGCGAGCGCTTGCCCGTTCTGGCATGCGGATAGGGCGTATTGGTAAGACATGGCATTCTTGTTTCTGAACCTGGTACATAAGTTGTGAATGATGTGTAATATGAATGTGATTTTGTATGTTCAGAGGATGTCACTCCAATACCAACTGACAGCACAAGAAGGAAAGGTGGTAGAAGAGGTCGCAGGCTGTGAAGCGGGTTATGGATGTTTTTTCTCTTGATTTCTTGCAAAGGAAGAACTTTGTTTACAATCACATGAGATGATGTAGCAGCATGTTATTGCTTCTAGGAACTGGTTATACGGATTGTCCTCTTTTTTGTTTGTCGGTTGCTGCACCTCTTTGCCGTTCGGCAGTTAACTTTTTGTTTATTGACCTCGGAGTATTCTGTTTTTTGTCTTGCTGTTTAATTTTGTATTGAAGTAATTCGTTCTCTCCTTGGGAGAGGTCAGCTAACCTTGGAAATTTTGAACTGCTGGTGGCTTGTCATATCATTATGCTAGAATTACCGCTTTTTTAAATGAGACACCCTGGTCCAAGTCACATTCCCTGCACTTTGTTGCCATCACATTGATCATGTGGTCCACTGGCTTGGCTACAAGGTCAAAAGTGAATGAGGTGAAAAGTTTCCTCAAAATTACCTCTCTTCTAACTGAGACTCCTGGTCCAAGCCCTATTCTGTGCACTTTGTTACGAAGTCTTATCTCATTCTGCAACTTGTTAGTGCAGTCTCCCTCTTGCTATGTGTTCTTTCTGTTTGTCCCTTTCTTTGGATCTAAACAGTTCATAGTGTCGTTAAGTTCTACATCATCCCCATGAACTTCAGGTGTTAACCATGAAGCTCACCATCTGCTTTTCTGCATGAGCTATGTGGATGTGCATGTAAATTGATCATGTTTTGAGCATGCACAGCTACTTGAACAGTTTCTATTGCATAGGTAGGTGTGCATAATGACATGGTGCTTAATGTAAGGGATTCTAGGTGGATAATTACGTTGTGTGGAACTTGAAGTGAAAATTGCACTACATTTAACCTTCAAGGGATTTAACATGAATTCTATGCCACAGCAGTAAACAAATAAGGTCATATGAAAGGAAAAGCCTTAGACTGTTATGGAAATTCTGTCTTTGAGCTCAAAGTTGTCATGACATGTCTAACTTGTTACAGTGCTTCCCCCCCCCTCTCTCTTTCTCTGTCTCTGTCTCGTCTCTACCTGACGCACCCTCACTGCCACCTATCTTGCCACACCCCAACTACCTCCACTACATATTACCTTTATTAACCAAGTTCTGATTGAAGAACTGCTGGAATGCGAGTTCCAGACTTTTACGAGGAGCTGTAGTATATTGTGACCGACTTTTATGTTATGCAAGGAGCAATGCTAGTGCCCTTGTTTCAACCCTCCTTTCAATGGAAGGAGAGACATGACCACAACTTGGAGGTCTCCAATATACTGCTTTCATTGCCAAGGACCTCATAGGGTAGCAAGCTTAGCAGCAAGCTCGTGTCTGTGTGTGTCTGTATTGTCTTGCTCATGGCATCACGGCCAAGCCAAAACTGTATCTCAACAGGGAGTGCAGGAAATGAAGCTTCAAGTATTTGGAACTCCATGCATTTGCTAGCTCTCCACTCCACATGCGCAGAGTAAGTTCTACGTTAAAGTACATTCACTGGTTCCAATCACTATATTCTGATATAAAGTGTATCCTTGGCTATTCCAAAAAAGATCCTTGGCTATTCCAAAAAAGATCCTTGGCGTGGAAATGTAAGCAACTCTTGGAGCTCAAATTTCCAAATTCATTACAACTATTTTTTAAAGCAATTTGAAATGTCTACTGTGTTGTCACAGTCTAAAGGTTTTTCCATTTGATCGCATGATTCAATCATCATTTAGCCAAAAGATAACTGCATTTGCTCCACAAATGTAAAGACAGTAAGTGTGGCTTGGTTTCTCAGTACTTGTGACTATCTTTGGGAGAATAGAGTCATGTTGTGCCATGTTACATTCCACAGTAAAAATAATGTCATCCAAATTTGTTATTTAGGAGTGACGTTGCTTTACCAGTTTCCTGATGAGGATGAGGACCTGCCTTTTTAGTAGAATCAATTAATAGAGGAATCCACGTGTCCATACTTGGATGGAAACAAAAGAGTGTGTGCGCTCGTGCTTATATAACAAAACTCCTAAAGCAAATGAGTATCACCTCGGTTCATTAAACACCCATATTCTTTTGAGGAGCAAGAGAAGTTAGACAATTTCTTTTGGAAGATTTAAATGCTTCCATTGAAGAAGAGGCAAGAAAGATTCTTCCTTCTAAAAAAAGTGGAGTTCAAGTTGATTCTTCAAAGCATCGATAATGAATGTGGTCATGGAATACTTTGGATATTTTGGCACCACTTAGTGTGAATATATTGAAGTTTGGGACCAATCTCTCAGACAAAGCTATAGAGTCTATTATTAAAGGGCTGAATTTAATCCAGAACAAAAGCATTAACTTTTACCCATGCTTGAAAACATGAGCCTAAAAGTAGGAGGAGGATCAAGGCCAATTAGACATGCAAATAATAAAAGTTTGTGGTACTTTTTTTTGTGTGCTTGTGTTTTGGATGCATGTGGTGGTTTTCTTCTTTGGATAGATCATTTACTTTGGTATACAGTCAACCATCTTGAGGACTTTTATTTGGATTTGAGCTTGGGGTCAACTTTTACAACCTTCATAATGTGGTTAACAAGTCCAACAAAACAAGTGCTTTTGACAAAATGACTATTTTCAAATTTGTCAAAGAGTTTAGAAACAAGGTATTTTGGAATATAGTAAAGATCATAATTCCAAACTTTTAGACTCTTTTGGATATGAACAAGGCATCTTAACAATCAAAAGGTGAATCAAACTTCATTCTCAGCTTAGTCTCTACATCCTAATGATTGAAAGGCTAATTAAACCACCTTCATTCAAAACATAATCCAATCCAATAACCTTATGAAAACTAAAATAGGTGTTGGATAGGGTAACAAAGGCACTTCCACCATGTATCTATATGCTCCTCACTCTACCAAAGGAGGCTTAGATATTTCACTCTATGGATGCATGAGATACCATTGTACCATGCTGATAGTTGGTATCATGGTGATACCACATTAATACTTGTAGGATAGTGTTATTGGTATATGCATTTGGGGCATGGTAGTGCTATTAGTATTGCGAGTGATTTAGAGTTAAATATTGAGCTAATATTATTGGTGCCATGTGCTGTGCTTATGAACATAATCATGTTGGGATTAATTGTAACAAAATCTAATTAATTATTCTAACCAATGTGACTGATGCTTGTGAGTGTGAGTGGTTGCACAATCCGAGTGTGGTATGCAAGTGCCGATTATGGTTTCATCATGTACGGAGTATTTAGGCAATGTGCCAATTTTTATATTTAATTAACGTTGTATTTTAGCTTTGGTCATGCGCTATATTTATAATGGTAACTTATATTTCATGGTTAGCACATGTTAGGTGTGTCAATTCAGTTATTGTAAAGGAAGGCTTAAAAAATAAAAATAAAAATTAAAGAAGACCCAAATTTGAATCATGGCCTTTCCCTATCGTCATGGCCACCAGGAGAACAGGCAGGCGATGGACAAGTCAGCAGCAACAATCTGGCTTTCATGCAACTACAAGTCAGCATTTCGTTAGAATATGTTCCTGAGGTTTGGATTCCCTCAAATCAATGCCTCCTGATTGGTATGGAGGAGATGCACTCTCCTGCGAGACCGGCGGCTATATAACGGTGTCGAGAGTATAATTCGTAAGGATCTCTAAGGTTTGAGAATGGAGTAGATATCATCTCGCAACGAGCCGTTGAACCAAAACGGCAGCCTTTTTGGTGCTGGCGATGGAAGCTGCAGCAGTCCCCGCCCCCCCCTTGGGTGCATGGGCACCGAGTGGAGGGGTACCCCGACCTTGCTTAGGGCTCAGGGCGCCGGCTCCAGTGTAGGGGGCAATACAGAGCCCCCAGCAGGGCCCTAGAGCTGCCCTCCTACCGTCATACCAGCAATTTCCCCCTTGGTCCCCAGCAATGGATCAGACTGGGGGCTCTAGAGCTGCCCTCCTACCGTCATACCAGCAATTTCCCCCTTGGCCCCCCAGCAATGGATCAGAAAACAGAGAGGTGCTGATGAGGCAATACAGAATGCTTGAAGATTTCATGGACACAAAGAAGCAGTGGGGGGACTCAAGAGCAAGAATAGAGGAACTAAACCTTCTTCTGCTCCAGAAACAAATAGAAAAAGACGAGCTCTCCAACCAGGCGCCAAAGGCTCCCTCTGCTCCATATTCAGGTAATCCTCCTGCTAATGCTCCTCAGGTTTGCTTGCCCCCAAACATGGTGCTTGCAGTGGAAATGGATTACTCAGCCAGGTGCCTAGTTGTTCTCCTGTTTGGCCCTCGTTCCCCTGTTGAATTTTTATGGAGCTAGGTAAGGGACAACTGGGTTAGAATTGGGATTTATGTTGAGATCATCCAAGCCCTCCCCGACGGGTTCATTTTCCTCTTTAAGGACTCTGAAATGGCTCTCAAGGTCATGGGTTCTGGCCAGTGGATGTACAGGAACCTCCCCTTCTGCTTTTTTAGATTGTCCAAAGAATTTAACCCTAATGGCCCTAAGCATTCTGCCTGCCCAGTTTGGGTGGAACTACCCAAACTCCCATTTTACCTTTACCCATGGGTTAAAAAGATTGTTTCCCCTGTAGGCAAAAACCCTCGGCCTTAGACCCAAGAACGACTACAATCCAGCCTGGCATCCCCAATTTCTTGTTGAAGTTGACCTGGATAAACCTCTAATTGAAGAAATTGAAATTAATTGTGGGGAATACACCCTGCATTAGAAGGTCCTCTACAAGCACCTTCCCAATGCTTGCTTCCACTGTGGTGGGCAGGGGCATGTTATTAGGAATTCCCCTATCAAGAACCCAAATCTAGGAGCTCCTAGTCCCCCTTCCCCGCAACCCCCTGACAGTAGAAGCCAACACGTTGATGGCAATGCTGAACAAGGTCCCCTTAACCGTTCACATATTTGCGATAAAATCCTGCCATTCCCAAGAAGATTTGAAGTTCTTCCTTACTTCGAGGTGTTGGCCATCGCATAATAGCATCAACCTTACTAGCATCCATAGCAATGCCGTCTGCAAAAATTACATGACCTAGGTATTGTATGCTATCCTTGAGAAATTCACACTTACTTTCTTTCGCGTAAAGTGCATTCTCGCGTAGTAACTGAAAAACTTTTCGTAAGTGTTCCAAATGCTCTTCTAAAGTCGAACTATAGACCAAAATGTCATCAAGAAAGACAATGACAAATTTGCCTAAGTACGGCCTTAGTACGCTATCCATAAGCGTCATAAACGTTGCCGGGGCATTAGTAAGCCCAAACGGCATAACCAAAAACTCATAGTGTCCAAAGCGAGTTCGGAACGCAGTCTTGGTTATATCATCAGCGTTAATACGCACTTGATGATATCCTGAACGTAAATCAATTTTAGAAAAATACTTCGCACCGTTGAGTTGATCAAACAACTCATCTATCTTAGGTAGCGGGTATTTGTTCTTAATGGTTACCGCATTCAAGGAGCGATAATCCACACACATGCGCATGGATCCATCCTTTTTCTTCACCAAAAGAATGGGCGATGCCCATGGTGAAGCACTATGGCGAATGAAGCCCTTACTAAGGTAGTCAGCAAGCTGACGTTCCACCTCAGCTGCTTCAGTCGCACTAAGCCTGTACGACGGCTTACTAATTGGTTTGGTGCCCGGAACGACATCAATGCGATGAGGCAAAGCTCGTTCGGGTGGCAAACCCTCTGGTAATTCATTAGGAAAAATATCTTTAAATTCTTGTAACAGTTGTTGCAAAGACAAAGCATTAACTGGTTGCTTAAGATTATTTAAAGAGATTTTAGAAGAAGGTAAAGAGAAAGAAGGCATCGCTGAGGAAGATTCATTTGAAGAAGAAACATCATGCACATCAAACCCACTAGTTTGAGACACAGAATAACAAAAATAGACTTCTTCTATTTGATTACTATGCTCCAAAAAAGAGAGTTCGGCATTACATATGAGTGGTGTTGGGGGTACATCACGTTCCCCAATAAGTAAAACATGCTTACCATTGGCCTCAAATGTAAACGTATTATGTTCATAACTCCTTTTGAGTGATGACCCTAACCCATATAACCACTCCCGTCCTAAGATGACATCCGCACGAGACATATTCATCACTTGGAAGTCAAGAACCATAGTGTGTTCTTGCACAAACACAGGCACTTGCCGTACTAGAGTATCCCACACATCGTGATCATCCCCCTGAATGGTGGACACCACATAACGATGAGAACTCTTTGTCTCCGGCAACTTTAATTTCTTAACTAATGCATAGTTCAAAAAATTGTGCGTGGCACCATCATCAATGAGAATACGTACTCGATGACCATAAATGGAGCCATGCATACGGACCAAATCATGTGGTCCAACTGTCTCTTGCCACATAGATGCAGTGAGATTACACTCATGCATCTCGGCAGTGTGCGAAACCTCTACCGCAGAATACTTAGGATCAGCATCCAAGGGAAGTGTTTGCACCATGTGTACAGCCTTCTCCTTGACCTTCTCCTTATCCTTATTCTTGCAAGGCAACTGTGGACAATTTTTCTTCTCATGATCACTACCTAAGCAATGATAACATAGTTTCTCCTTCTTGGCCCGTTCAAAGTCTTGTGAAGACAACGGACCACTTGACCCTTTAGACTTCTTTGTGTTTTCAGTAGAATTGCTGGCAAGTTTACGCTTATTAGCATTAAATTGCGAGCCATTGAATTTGGCCGGTCTATCCATGCCCTTCTTATCCATGGTGTCATCAAAGATAAGGGCACTTTGGATAGCCGCTTCCAAAGTTTTAGGATATTGGGTTTTAACCTTTGCCTGATATTCTTTATCAAGGCCTCTAACAAACCCACGAACCTTTTGAAAGTCGTCCAAACCATCTAGCTTGAGAATGACTTCACGGTATTTGGACACATACTGATTAAGTGTAAGACCTTCCATCTTGCACTTGTCCCAGGCTGTCCAACTCCGATCTTTCTCGTTTTGTGGTAAGAACTCCTTTTTAAATGCTGTCGCAAACTCCTCCCAAGTCTTAGGGCGAGTTTCAATAGGTAGACTCATCCACCACTTGTAGGCTTTACCTTCAAGTGTGAGACTTGTCTCAGTGACCATAACAGCAGCGGGAGTGCGGCGTAAGCGATGCAAGTCCGTCCACTTGTGTAAAAATGTATGGACCGCATCCTTGTTACGATCGCGCTCCTCTCCCTTAAACACAGGCGGCTTCACGTTTTTCAACATAGCCCCTTCCTGCGTTGTAGATGGTGCAATAGATTCTACTATAGGATTTGGAACAAGAGGAGGCATAACTATCGGAATAGGCCCTCCACTTGCCGCCGATCCACTTGCAAAACGTGCCATAAATTCAGTAAAAAGCGTGCTCATGTTTGTGAGATTGGTATTGACATTTGTTATAGTGCGCTCAAGTGCAACTACCCTTGAAGTGAGACGCCCAAACTCTACCGTGTCTACCAAACCATAATCATCTATTGGACTCGCACCGCCTTCGACATCGGTCATGTTGTCATCCCGATCAGGCGCAACGGCCTGTCGTGAATCACCCACACCACCACCCAAAGGGTGTGCCTCACTAACATCATGCATATCATTCTCAAAATCGAAATGAACATGAGACAGTTCCGCTGAGGCCATGGTATGCACGTGCTTACAAATAGAGAACGGATTACCTTCAAAAGCGAACTCCAATTGAAGCGTCGTAGAAGAATTCCTCTTGCATGCACGGAAATCGAGAAGAAATCACCACTTGAGTCGTCAATCAACACATGCATGCAAAAAAGTGTGTTGCATGTAGCATGTCGTTGAAGATCCGTCCACCAAAAACTTCCAAACTTGGAGCATAGAAAACTCCTCTCACAAATTGAAAGAAGGAAAGTTGAAGGTGAAAAGGTCACTTTCCTTGTAGTTTGTGTCACTTTCCTTGTAGTTTGTGTCCTCCCTTGAAAGAATAAGTAGAGCTCTTTTGAAGAGAAGAACAACACAAGTGAAAAGGTGAAGTGGCTAGCACACTTGCCTTGGAGCTTGAGGTTGTGGGTTCAAAACCCCACTCCTTGGATGGTGAAGCCTCCCCCTTGTGCCACTCAAGTAAGGGAGAATTCTCGCGCGCTCGCCAACGGCGCGCCAACGATCGCTCACCGATCGCCTTCGAGGACTGCCGGTCTGCCTTGGTCTCATAGGTAAACCTCTGCACATGATTCTTTACTCTCCCAGATCTTCGCAGCTTTGCATTCATGGCTTCCATAACCTTCTTTACACCAGGTGTTCTCATAGCTAGTATCCCAAGATCCTCATCAAGGCTCATCTCTGAGCCACTAGACTCTCCATCAACGTGAGAATGCCCTGCAGAAATGTCAGGCATACTAAGGGGCTCAACCACTTTCTCTTTGCCTTTATGTGATGTACTAATCACATTTGTAGGACTGGTATTATGACGCAGCCTGCCACTCCATGGTCTATCAAAACTGAACCACTAGATGAGGACTCTCGTGGTCCACTCAAAGACTATGATTGTTGACTTGCATTCTGTGCAACCCCAACAACTTCTTTTTCAGCAGCATACCAGCTGCTCATCTCATAAAAAATAACATCCCTGCTTACCCTCAACTCACGTGTAGCAAGGTTATAACACCTGTATCCCTTTTGCTCAAGGGAATATCCAATAAACACACATTTTTCAATTTTTGGATCCAGCTTAGTTCTTAGCTCATCTAGCACATACACATATGCAATGCATCCAAAGACTTTCAGATGAGACAAATCAGGTATTCTGCCCCAATAAACCTCTCCTCTGGAGCTACATCATGTATGGCTGCGGTTGGAGTCCTGTTCATGATGTAAACTGCTGTAAAAACAGCCTCAGTGTCATGTGCACAGTGTGTATCTACCGTCGTGTGCTATACGCATGCAAGACTAGTTTTGAGGCTTGGGGAAGCTTGGAACTAGGCAGGCTGATTGACAAGCTGAGTTAGGGAAATACTAACAGGTGGGCACCCAAGTATGGACGGGCGGGCGCCCAAGTGTGGACGCCCGATGACCGACCAAGAGCCTATAAAAGGGTGGCCAAGGTTAGTTATTGTAATATAGAGAGTCTCGCGAGTTTGTGAGAGCTCTATGGTCTTGGAGCCAGGATCTAGTGCAGACGTGCACCTGCTTTATGCAGCCGAGGTCGGCAGCAATCTCGAGGCCCGCGAGGGCAGCTTCGTGGCGGTATGGGACGTCGCGAGGAGGAGATTGGTCGGTACGTCATTCTAGTTAGCTCAGCTCGTGGCTCGGTGGGGACAGCCAAGACTGTGGGCTCGCCCACGGCTGTCATGGTTGGGAGGTGAGTCAGGCCTGCACCCCCTTGCTTGTTTGTTGTTCGTTTGTTTGAAGGATTCGAGTTTCGAACCAAGATCGATCACGAGGGGATCCGCGGGGATTTGACAGTGGTATCAGAGCATACCTCGTGAATGAGCAAGTCGGTAGGTAGAGAAGAAGAGGTCGAAGAAAGGTATGTGTTAAAAAGCTTGCTGTTTTTTCTGTGCATACTACAGTTTTCAGATTTGGTATGTGTTTTTTCTTCATCAAAGAACCCCATGTTGATGGGAGATGGTAGTGTAATAAGGGTCGCTTGCTTTGCAAGGAAGAGGAGTCGTGTTTGTGCAGTCGCATGAGAGAAAACAGAAAAAAGGAAAAAAAAAGCACGTTTGTTTTTTTCGTTGAACAAGAGAGAGAGAGCGTTTGTGTGAACGATGCACTGGAGGCTGGCAGGTTGTGCGCTGGCGAATTTTGCAGGCGGTGGCTACCGACGGCTGGAGGCGCCTAAGGCTAGGCGGCCAAGCAACCAGGCCAGGCAGGCAGTGCCCAGGCCAGGCCTGCATAAGCAGCCAGGTAACGCCTAGGCCAGACCTGCGTAGCCAGCCCAGGCCAAGCGGGCATCGCCTAGGCCAGGCCGGCACCCATGCCACGATGCCCGGCCCATACAGGCGCAGGCGAGCGCAGGTTGGCGCAAGAAAGCAGGCGACGGCAGCCAGTACGCCGGCGGGCGAATCCAGGGGGAGAGGAAAAAAAAAACTAAGGAAAGCTTACGTGTTTTTTTAGCTTTCGGTTTTTTTTGGAGTTTAAAATTTTTAAGTTTTAAAAGAACCCCTCTCTAAGGTTTCCAAGGTGTTTATTTTTTTTAAGAAAACAGAATATATATATATATATATTTATTCAAGAAAAAAAAAACACAAAAGCAAAGCACAAGCTAAGCCTAGCTTTTGGAGATTTTTGGCTTTTGGGAAACCTTTATAAACCCCCTCAAGTGGGCTTCTTGCCACACATCTCTCAAGTTCTCAAGTTTTCAAGCTCTCAAGCTCTCAAGTTCGCTCGCACTTTCATTGTGCAAAGATCGAATTTTCTCTCCACGTACCCTCTTCACGATGTCGACCCAAGAATCGGAGTTGGAGCCCCTCGTGGAACGCGAAGGCTTGCCGGCTACAGAAGGTACCGATGCCGATCTTTTTGACGATTTTGTGTCAAAATCAGATTTCCAAGAGTTTAAAGTAGCTCTCGAAGCTTCTTCGACAGAACGTCAGGCACAAATCGCAGCCCAGATGCAGGCTTTGCAGAACTCCATCGCTCTATTGACCACTACCCTCTCTACTTTCTCGGGTATGGATACCTTGGCTTCAGCTTTAGGCCCCAATATTACTCCGGAACCGTTCGGGGGCGAGCAAAAGCAGCGAACCAAGGAGATCGTGGACACGTGGCTACATAAGTGGCAAGTTCACTTTCAGTTTCATCCATACGATGATGGAAAGAAGATCCAATTAGCAGCAGGTTTCCTGTCCGGCAAAGCTTTACTTTGGTGGAAGGAACTGAACCCTAAGCCAATGACTTGGGCACAATTTGAAGATATCTTCAAGAAAGAATTCCTCAAGAAAGAGGATGACTATGATGTTGTTGCCCGGTTTTCAGCTTTGACTATGACCTCGCAGCACCTCACTTACGAGGTCTACCTCCAGAAGTTTCGTGACTTGCAAATGAAAGCTACAAAGATGGATCCCACTACTCTTTTGGGGTTTTTCGTAGCTGGTTTACCAGACTCGTACCGATTACAGGTTAAAAATAACAAATGTAAAACTTTGGACGAGACCATTCATTCAGCTCGTATCTATGATGATACGATGGTCTCTTCCTAGTCGAAACCCGTTACCGAGCAGGGGAACAAGCATAAAAGAAAGTTCTCCGTACCTATGGCTAACACGACAGAAGGAAAGTCTTCGGACCAACCTTCGAAGAGTTCTACTTCGACACCAGCGAAGAAAAAACGACTTCTTAGGGCTTTAAAGCTCAAGAAAGAAGGACGTTGTTTTATCTGCGAAGAAAAAGGACACATGCGTAACGAGTGCCCAAAGCAAAAGGGTACCAAGACAAACGCAGGACCCAAGCCAAAGGCAGCTAACCAGTTGTCTTTGACAGGTACGTCAATTACTGTACTTTCTCGCCCTAGTACTTGTTCTGATTGTCTGTTCAATTCTAAGGTATTTGGCATGCATGATCTTCTCCGAGTTTATGGAGAAGTGAATGGCCATAAGATTCACATTCTTTTAGACCCTGGCAGTTCGCATAACTTTGTTAACTACAAACTTGTGCAGAAATTGAGTCTTGATACGACACTCAGCGACCATACCTATGAGGTACGCCTACCTGCGGGAAGGCAAGTTTGGGATCGCAAGGTGGAGATGCTTTCAATCCAGATTCAGGACTACAAAGATACTCTGGAATGCTATGTTATGCATCTGGAAAATATAGACTTGTTATTAGGGATTGAGTGGTTTAAGACTCTTGAAGTCCAGATAGATTGGTCTAGTCATATTTTTTCTTTTCAGCATAAGGACACCAAGTATAGTATTTTAGATGATTGTATCCATCCCTCTCAGGGACCTCTTGTAAATACAATTGATTTTGGAAATATAATGGATTCTTCTTTGTATACCGCTTTCCATTGTGTATTGATTCCACTTTCTTCTTTTCTCATCCCTTCCTTGGATGTGAATGAATTAAGTGTGTTTGAAAGCAAAGAATTACAGAAGATACTTGATTCGTTTCAAGATGTATTTCCTAAGGAATTGCCATCGGGTTTACCACCTGAACGGGCAGTAGATCATCGTATTGACTTGATCCCTGGTGCTCATCTTGTCAGTATTCCACCTTATAGGATGAGCCAAGCTGAGGAAGATGAGTTGGCTAAACAACTCGAAGATTATTTGAGGATGGACCAGATCCGTCCAAGTAAATCACCTTGGGGTGCACCTGTGTTGCTTAGGAGAAAGAAGGACAATACTTGGAGAATGTGTTTAGATTACAAGAGATTGAACAAGCTGACCATTAAGAACCGTTATCCTCTCCCTAGATCAGATGACCTGATTGATCGGTTAGCACGAGCGAAATATTTCACAAAGATAGATTTACGTGTTGGCTATCACCAGATACGTATTCATGAAAGGCATGTCGAAAGAACTGCCTTTCGGACTAGGTATGGCCATTACGAGTTTCTCGTATTACCTTTTGGGTTAACCAATGCTCCAGCCACTTTCCAGCAAATGATGAACGATCTTTTTCGTGAACATTTGGAAAAATTTGTGGTAATTTTAAGATAGAATCGACTATATTCTAAGTTAAGTAAATGTGAGTTCTTTATGACCGACATCATTTACTTGGGACACAAGATCACTAGAGATGGATTGAGCATTGACGATGACCGAGTTCAGAAGGTTTTGGACTGGCCTATACCACGAACAGTGAAACAACTTCGTTCTTTTCTCGGTTTTGTTGTTTTTCTTCGGAAATATGTACGGGAGTACTCTCAGCTCACACTACCGATGACCGACTTATTGAAAGGTCGTGGACGTAAGTCAAATCAGCCTATCACTTGGAAGTTGGAATAACGATTTGGATATGGCCTTCAGACTTTTGAAAGATAAAGTCAAGGAAGCACCTATCTTAGCATTGCCTGATCCTAGTCGGCCTTATGTTCTTGAAACTGATGCCAGTGACTATGCTATCAGGGCTGCTTTATTTCAAGATGGTAGACCGGTTGCTTTTGAAAGTAAAAAGCTAGACGACACTCAATCTCGTTGGCCAACCCTTGAGAAAGAGCTTTATGCTGTGATTCATGCTCTCAAGGTTTGGAGACATTATTTATATGGCTCCAAGTTTGTGGTATTGACTGATCATCAGTCAATCAAGTATGTGTGATGCGGATGATTTGAGAGGAAGGAAAGCTCGTTGGGCAGAGTTAATGCAAGATTTTGATTTTGACATCCGTTATCGGAAAGGGTCCATGAATAGTATTGCAGATGCGCTTAGTCGGATTAGAGAGGTGAATACTTTGTCGTTCACCGAGATTTCTACTGACTTATTTCAGTCATTGAGAGGGCTTTGCAGGATTGATAGTTATTTTGGTCCATTTTGGCAGAAGATCCAGGACGGGAGCTCATTGATTGACCAAGACTCGATGACTGAGCAGTCTACCATTCAGGCTGCAGGAGGCCAGTGGATGATTCGGAATGGTTTGCTATTCCGTAATGACAAAATTTGTGTACCACAGATCCCGGACATTAGGTCCAAGATTCTTAAGGAGTGTCACGACGCCCCTTCTGCTGGACACCCTGGGGTACACAGGACACTATCATTAGTGAAACACACTTTTTATTGGCCGAAGATGAAAGGGTATGTAGAAGATTATGTTCTCAAGTGTCAAATTTGGCAGGCAAATAAAGCTGAACGCTTTAGACAGGCTGGGTTGTTGCATCCTTTGCAAATTCCAGGTAATAAATGGGAAAGTATTTCCATGGATTTTATTACCGGATTGCCAAGAACACATCAAGGCCACGATTCTATTTGGGTTGTGGTAGATCACTTGACAAAAATGGCTAGATTTTTACCGACCCGGAAGACTATTACAGCTACGCAATTAGCTCGGCAGTTTATCGAGCAATTGTTTAGACTGTACGGGTTACCGCAGGACATAGTCAGTGATAGGGACTCTAAGTTTACGAGTGATTTTTGGAAACTTGTTTTTGAGAAGTTGGAAACAACTTTGAATTTGAGTTCCTCAGATCATCCTCAATCTGATGGCCAGACTGAAAGAGTGAATCAGATTTTGGAGGATATGCTTCGAGCATATGTATCCAAAAGACAGAGTTCATGGGAGGATTATCTTCGTATGTTAGAATTTGCATATATCAGTACTAAGCATACGAGTACAGGATTTAGTCCTTTCATGCTTATGTATGGTTTTCAACCAAGATCACCTGTTACAGTAGGATTCTCAGGACTTCAGCATGATGCAGCACGTAATTTTTTGCAAGATATGCAGGAAATGTTACAAGTTGCGAAGGAATCTATTAGAAGTGCTCAAGACTGAGACAGGTTTTATTCTAATAGACATCGTTCACCGAGAGAGTTCTTTGAAGGAACGATGGTGTATTTGCGAGTTTCGAAAGATTCCGAGACTTTACGGACAGGTAGATCTCCGAAATTATTCCCTAGATACTGTGGACCATTTCGTGTTACACGACGGATTGGTTCAGTTGCATATGAATTGGATTTGCCTTCTCATGTGAAAGTTCATCTTGTATTTCATGTCAGTAGACTTAAGGAAGTACTGGGTGGAGCAGATCAGTTAGTTACTCCTCAAGAAATTATAGATATCGAGGACATGACATTTGTTTCGCACGAACCTGAAAAGATTCTTGGATTTCGTAAAAGAAGATTGCGTAATACGCTTATCACGGAATACAAGATCAAGTGGAAGGATCGTGTTGAGGAGGACGCTACATGGGAGACATTGACTACTCTTCAGAGAGATTACCCTGGCTTTTTAGTGAGCTCAGGAGTGAGCTCTTAGAGGAAGGGGAGTATGTCATGTGCACAGTGTGTATCTACCGTGTGCTATACGCATGCAAGACTAGTTTCGAGGCTTGGGGAATCTTGGAACTAGGCAGGCTGATTGACGAGCTGAGTTAGGGAAATACTAACAGGCGGGCACCCAAGTATGGACGAACGGACGTCCAAGTGTGGGTGCCCGATGACCGGCCAAGAGCCTATAAAAGGGTGGCCAAGGTTAGTTAGAGATTCTCGCGAGTTTGTGAGAGCTCTATGGTCTTGGAGCCTGGATCTAGTGCAGACGGGCACTTGCTTTATGCAGCCGAGGCTGGCAGCAATCTCGAGGCCCGCGAGGGCAGCTTCGTGGCGGTATGGGACGTCGCGAGGAGGAGATTGGTCGGTACGTCATCCTAGTTAGCTCAGCTCGTGGCTCGGTGGGGACAGCCAAGACTGTGGGCTCGCCCACGGCTGTCATGGTTGGGAGGTGAGTCAGGCCTGCACCCCCTTGCTTGTTTGTTGTTCGTTTGTTTGAAGGATTCGATTTTCGAACCAAGATCGATCACGAGGGGATCCGTGGGGATTTGACACTCAGCCCAATAGCTATGCGGCATATTCTTCTCTCCCATCAATGCTCGCGCAATCTTAGCAATGTGCCTGTTTTTTTGCTCAGCAACTCCATTTTGCTGCGGAGTGTATCTACATGTAAACTGTCTCCGAATACCATTGTTCTTCAAAAAATCAGAGAACTCATTGGAGAAGTACTCTCCCCCTCCATCTGAGCTTAGGTGTTTTACATATTTTCATGTTTGCTTTTCAACCATAACTCTGAAATTCTGAAAATGAGTGAACACCTCACTCTTCTTCTTCATGAAGTATACCCACACTTTCCTTGTGTGGTCATCATTAAATGTCACATAATACCTGCAGCCTCCCATAGACATGGTCTTCGTAGGACCCCCCCATACATCTGAATGCACAACATCTAGTGCATTTTTGCTCACATTTCTGTCACGTGGAAATACATGCTTTGTTTGCTTTCCAAATTGGCATGCTTCACATACTACCTTCAACTTTAAACTTTGGCAGCACTTTGGCAGCCCTGTCACAATTCCTTTAGTCTGCATTGACTTCATTCTCTCTGCACATTCACATGTCCAATTCTTTTATGCCAAATGTCTGTGTCTGCAACAATTCCTGAACCATTTGCAAACATCGCAGCACTCACTTCAGGCATGTTTACATTCAATGTAAACATTCTGCCCACTCTGTTGCCTTTTGCAACCAACCTGCACTTGTCTTTAAAGTCTTCAACATAACAACAACCATCAAGATTAAACCGAACCTGCAAACCCTGCTCAATCATCTTGCCAACTAGATTCTTTGTTATGTTCGGAACATGAAGTACATCTGCAAGGTACTTCACTTTGCCATCCTGCATAGACAATGGGACATCTCCAACATGGGCAATTGGATGAGTAGTGTCATCCCCTGTTTCCACAAAACCTGGTCTTTCAAGGTTTTTCATCTCCTTGAACCACTCAGCATGACTTGTCATGTGGTTTGAAGCACCTGAATCAACATACCATACATCATCTTTATGTGCTGCTTTAACATTTTCAGACATGGCATTAAAACGACATGCTGCATAACAAACAACCTTTCATTATCCTCATTGTTTCTGCTCGAGGATGCATAGTTGTTTTGCTGCAATTTTTCATTTTGCATGTCAGCCTGCTTCTTATAACAATCTGCTTGCACATGTCCAGGCTTACCACAATAAAAGCATCCACTTGTATCATTATACTTCCTTTGCCAATTTCCACGACCTCTTTGACTCCCCCTAGCTCTGAATTGGCCTCTTCCACCTGCGTGTTGTTGTTGTTGTGAATTCTAGGACTGTTATCAATGGTTTCACACTAACCCTGCTTTGTTCAAATTTCCCATAGTCCAAGAAGAGGTAAAAAAAAAAAAGGGAAGACTTCTTCGGTAGGTGCCTCACCCCAGCCCCACAGGCCTGGAGCCTTGCCACCAAATCTACCCAATCCCTTCTGATTTGCATCAGGAAGGAAATGACTAGAATCAGGAAGTTAAGGAAAGATCAACTCTGCCTGAAGATAAATAACATGGAGGAATTGGCCAATAAGACAGACCCCTCAGTGCAGGAGGAGGTGTAGAGCTAGAGCTCAGATCAGAAAGGAGGAAGAGATCTGCCTACAACATGCCAATCTCTTCTTTAGAGTTTGGTGGTTAGGCAAAAGTGATCTCCCCACCCCTGAAATGTTCAAAATGCTGAAGGTAAAACAAAGCAAGGATAAAGTTCCCCTCCTCAAAGACAGCTATGGAATTAGCAGTGGTTCTGAGGAAGACAATAGAAAGGTGTTCTTCCAACACTTTAACAATATATTCAATAAGGGGGGTGAGCTCACAAAGGATCAGACTCAATGTATAGCAATGATAGGTGAAGCCAAAAAACCCACCATCCCAGAAGGCATCTCAAAAACTATGGAATACAATTTTTCAAAGGAAGAAATCAGCAGGGCAATAGACAACCTTAAGGGGAAGAAAAGCCCAGGGGTGGATGGCTTACCCTTAGAATTCTTCAAAACCTTGAAAGAGACCTTGGTGGGCCCCCTTCTTGATGTCTGGTAGGAGGCTCTGTCATATGAAGCCCTCCCGCTCTCAATCAATGAAGGATGGATCAAACTTATTCACAAGAAGGAAGAGAAAGATAACCTGGGCAATTAGAGACCCATCACTATGCTCACAAGTGCTTATAAAATCTATGCAAAAGCCCTTGCTATGAGGCTCTCTTGCCACATGAAAAGCTGGACTAGTCAGGAACAGAAGGGCTTCATAAAGGGTCGTTACATCCTGGATGCTATTATTACCCTCCGGGAGGGTATGGAATTTGCTGAAGAAACCAATCAGGATTATATCTTTTTCAAAATAGATTTTGACGAAGCATATGATAGACTAAGTTGGCACACTATGTTTTGGAGTCTCTCAGACACATGGCATGCAAGCACTTTATCCAGTGGGGACCCTTTTTGGTAATGCCACAACAAGGGTCAATGTTAATGGGGTGGTCTCTAGGCCCTCTCGCTGACCAAGTCCATTCGGCAAGGCTGCCCTCTAGTCCCCCTGCTCTATACCATTGTTGTAGATGGACTGAACTGGCTAATTAAAGACAAGATGGAGAAAGGGGAGATGCATGGAATTGCCCTCCCCCACTGGCAAACAATTATGTGCACAAATGTTTGCAGACGACACAAATGCAATGGTTGCCAACAATGAGCAGAGTATGAGATGCTTTTGGTCATGCCTAGACATATATTGCAGAGCATCAGGATTAGTGATAAACCATCAGAAAACTGGGATCAAAACACTGATTGGCAAGCCTCCAGAGTGGCTGATTCATGCAGGATGCAAAACATTGGAAGGTAATATTCAGACTGTTGGGTATACCAATCGGCTTCAAAGTCACTATGAAATAGATGTGGCAATGGGTTGTAAACAAAGTAGAAGGCAAACTCACTAGGTGGCAAAGAAGACAACTCAATCTTGCAGGTAGGAAAATGATCATCAACCACTTCATTATTCCCTCTGTTATCTATTTTCTAAGCTGCTGGTGGAGACCCCCATATGAAGACCTAAGCAATTCATAAGGTTGTGCAAGAACTTTCTATGGGGGGGGATCCATGGTCAAAGTCAATGCCAAAGGTCAAATGGGACGGGACTGGTGCTGTTTAGAAACTAGGAAAGGGGGACTTGGTCTCCTAGATATATCTAACCTGGCTGATAGAATGGCAGCTAAGTGGGTCCTGAGGAGCATCTTAAACCCTTCAGAAGACTGGGCCTGGCTAATCAATAGGAACACACAAGAGTTCAAGCTAAAAAAATTCCCCAAGAGGACGAACCTACTGCCTCTGACAATATTGGTGAGCAAATATCATATGAAACTTGTGGGTAGGCCTCTAGTCATTTCTCTATGGACAGAGACTCAATTTGGTGGCCTATGTTACCCTTCCCCCCAGTGGAGGAGGCCAAGGTTGAATCTGTTCTCAGACTGCACAAATCAGGCATTAGCTTGCAACACCTAGCTGTCCAGAGGAGGCTTGATTAGGATGTACAATGTATCAAATGAAGAGCTAGAGCTCATTGGTGACAGAATCAGCCTATGGTGCCACTCTGACTATTGGTTACTCTCTATTAGAGACCTGCCTCTACCCAAAGCCTTCCAGTGGAGCTCCCAGTCCTACCTCATGCCCATCCCTGGCTGCTAAGAAAAGGACCCCCCTGTACACTGCACACTCAATAGAAGGTGGAGCCTCATGTGGGACAGAAAACACTGGTAGTTCCTCTTTGGCAAACTATGGAACAAATATGTTGAGCCAAAGAAGGCTTGTCTAGCCTGGCTAATTATGTACAGAGCCATTTGGACCCGGCAGAAAGCACACAAATGCAACATTGGGGATGGAAAATGCCACAGATGCCAAGAGATGAAGGATGACTTACACATCTTCATCTGCTCTCCTCAAGCCAAAAGATGGTTTGACTCTCTAGCCAATTGCATTAGGACATGGAATGACTTGTCTTTGGGATGGAAAAATCTGATTTCGGGAGAAAGTATAGAGGTTGCTCTCTAGAGCTGCGGCTTGTGTTGAGGTCTGAAATGCTATGGATACTATGGTTAAACAGGCTGAATTTTGTGACTAAGGGATTTAGATGCCATGATCTCTTAACTGCACAAGAAGGCAAAGAAGAGGAAGGATGACAATGTGATCAGGACAATGCAAGACCTTATGATGTTGAGAGAGAGAGAGTTGTTACCAAGGACACTGTTTTGGTGGAATCTCTCTATCTTATTTAACTCTTTTCTAAGTTCTTAATATAAAAAGCCATTTCCTTGAAAAAAGGTTTGAGAATGGAGGTGAACACAAGTCAAGTGACAACCCACTCAAGATACAAATTTCTCTTCTCCAATGCAACAATCACCAAACAATTCAAGAGCGAGATAAGTATTTCCTTTCCCTTTTTCTTTACTTCCATACATTTCAAAATTTTCTCATTACATTAATTAGATTATAGAGAAAACTTATTATTGGTTAACTTTGATGATTAAAGTATTATTGCGTCTATGATTAATAAACTAGATAGTAAGTTTTACAAACCTACATTCAAAGACCATCTTTAAGATAACAGGACATATGCCCAAGAAGTTTTTTTAAAAACTAATACCATAAATAATCGAGACTTGACATAGTTGCTAGAGATTTGTCACAATTTTTGGCAAAAACTTTAGTATTCCCAATAGACTCTCTAGAATTAACTCTAACTGAGACGTCAAGCTATTTGACATTTCCATGAAACTTAACTATGATCATAAATAAGATTTCTTAGTATTACTTCTTTAGATAGTAGGTATTGTTTTGGGTATGGCTTAGAAATATGAGTACTTATCAGCTGAAACATATTACTGTCAATGAGACTAATAAGGAAAAAATCCACAGCATTGACCTTAGTTACATAGGTGACTTTCTTGCCAAGCACGAGGGAAAATTGTAAAATTTCTCGAGAAAAGTAAATCAGTCTTGAATAGCTAAAGAAAAAATGAGATCAAAAACCTAGTAATAAAGCTGAAAATCTAGAGATTGGGTAGTGAACACATGATGCTAAAGTTGAAACATCACACTAATGTAAAAGAGAAAAGTCTATGCTTTTGACTCGAGCCGCATGATAACAATCTTGTCAAGAAAGAGGGGGAGACCTTAGATGATAGCTAGAAAAAAAAAGTCTAAAGTTGTCATGAGACATTACACATAAAAGACCTTGTCAAGGATAGATTTAGAATGACCCTTTAGTCTAGGAGAACATATATGCTCCCAAATGTTGAAAAACCTATCTTAGTAACTAAAGAAAAATACAAACTTAAATATTCATGGTAGTGTGACGTTTGGTGCCATCATCATTGCTATCAAGACCCGAGATACCTGAACCTTGACTTCAGTGATGGATGACAGGACTCATCTCTGTGACGAGTATATGTTACTTATTTTCCTTTCACATTAACTTTTAGAACATTGAACTTTTGTCGTTATCATTTTTTTATATGTCATACTAGTGTGGGATGGTATAGATTTTAAGGAATTTGACAATAATGATTTTTGTTGTTTATTAAATTTCTCATTGTCATACTGGTATGGGACAATAATGATGTTGAGGAATTTGATAATCATGATGTTCGTATGGACCAATTACATACTTGACCATAGTCATAGAATAGATTTGTTTATAACCCATTTCACTTACATGATGATGCTAGAACTCATGGTCCTGAGCAAGCGAAATGTTAAATATTTCACTCTACGCCCGAGATACCATTGTACCATGCTGATAGTTGATATCACATTTATATTCTTGGACAAGATGACGTAAACATCACAGGTGACGATGAAGAAATGATCCAGCAGACAACGGATATGCTGAGCCGTGAGTTTGAGATGACAGACTTGTGTATTATGCATTTTTGTTTGGGGATTGAGGTCTGACAGGAGTTAGGTAAGATCTTCATATCATAGCAGAAGTATGCTTGGGAGAATCTCATAGAATTTGGGATGGCTGACTGCAAACCTATGTCAACACCTATGAAGCTTTCTACAGAGGATTGTTCACCATTAGTAGACATCAAGATATATAGGAAGCTGTTGGGGAGTTTAATTTTTCTCACTAACATTAGACTTGATATATCAACTTCTCAGTTGGTATTTTAAGCAGCTTTTCCAACAAGCCATGGGAGAGTCATTGGAAGCAAGGGATGCGAGTGCTTAGGTACATCAGAGGTACTCTTACATACAACATTACTTACAATGCAGGTGACACTCTTATGGGCTACTGTGATTCACATTGGGCAGGAGATTGTGATTCCAGGAAATCAGTTTTTGAATACTATTTCTCACTTGGTTCCAATGCTTTCTCTTGGACTAGCAAGAAGCAGCCTATAGTGGCACTTTCTTCTATAGAAGTTGAGAACAAGGTAGCTTGTTTTGCTACTTGTGAAGCAGTATGTCTGAGGGGTATTTTAGTGGACATGGGAGTTAGCTTAGTTGGGCTACAGCCTTGCAATGTGACAACCAGAGTTGCATAGCTATTGCTAAGAATCCTATGTTTCATGCTCGAACGAAGCAAATTGAGATTTAGTATCATTATGTGTGAGAGCTGATTGAGAATGAGATAGCGAAGCTGGAGTACTGTTTATGGACTAGAATTGCGCCGTCATCTTTTACTAAGGCTCTTGGGAAGGATTAGGTCACTTGACATCTTCATCAACTTGGCGTTGGGCAAAGAACATAATTTACCTTTGGGCAGACATTGAAGGGGGCTGTTAGTATGCACTCAATGCCCGCCTCTCAGCAGCCCCCATGATGAGAAGAAGCCATTGTTGCATATGTCTTTTGTGGGAACCCTGACTTAGACGCCGATGGGGTTGTTATTGTGAACATTGATGGTTAGGGGTGCAAGCGTTAGCTGGGGCCTGGGGCAACGCCCCGGCTGGGGGCTTTTCCAATGTTGGTACCCCTGGCGGGGGGTCCATGGGCATGAGCCCCCCCGTCGACGATATGGAGACTATTCCTGTAATATTCCCTAGGATACCTAAGTTCATTATTATTAGTGGGTGGTGGATGATTAGCTGTGTTCTTGATACACGAGTGGTGATCATGTCTATACCGCATAACCGTCCACTTTGTATACGCGTCTACCGTTGGTTAAAAGGGTTTTGGCTTATTTCCATTTGCATCTCCTCCTCGAATTTAGATTTGGTTTTGAAGAAAAGAGTGGATTACTTTTGAGAAACATCATAACTTAGCCTTGGTGGGTCCACTTGTCAAGTTTGCTTCATCAAGATTACTTGTGGAGCTACTAGCACTAGATATGAACCTCATGTGTTGTAGAAAAAATAGACTAATTGCTCACTTGTCTTTGGGATTCATTTTGGCATTGAAATCCACATAGAAGGCAACCTTCCTCAAGTCACCGATCTCACTCCGGCTCTCGGGGGTGAAGGGTAGGATAAAGATAAGAGGGATTTGAGGATAACAAGATTATAGAAATGGAGATAAAGGTAACAAGAGTCGTGAATTATAAAAAAGAAAAACACTCAACTCCTCTTACACACTTTACACTCCCAACTTGAAAGGCAACACATGAACTCGACCTTCTCACAAAAGATCACTTCCACACATCAGAAGTGCTTTTGATGCTAACTTCTATGTTCTAAAAAAGCATGGCAAGATTGCTTTGGTTGTTCTGTATGTAGATGACTTAAACATCACATGCGACAATGAAGAAAGGATCCAATAGACAATGGATATGCTAAGCCGTGAGTTTAGGATGAAAGACTTGCGTCTTATGCATTTTTGTTTGGGGGGTGAGGTGTGGCGGCAGGAGTCAAGTAAGATCTTCATATCACAATAGAAGTATGCTTAGGAGATTCTCATAGCATTTGGGATGGTTGACTACAAACTTGTGTCAACACCTATGGAGGTGAATGTGAAGCTTTCGTCAGAAGATTCTTCACCATTAGTAGATATCAAGAAGTACAGGAAGTTGGTGGGGGGAGTTTAATTTTTCTCACTAACACTAGACTTGATATCAGCTTCTTAATTAGTGTCATAAGCAGGTTTCCAAGAAGCCATGGGAGAGTTATTGGAAGCAAGGGATACGAGTGATTATGTACATCAGAGGTACTCTGAGTACGGAATTACTTATAGTGCAGGTGACACTCTTATGGGTTACTATGATTCAAATTGGGCAAGAGATTGTGATTCTAGGAAATCAGTTTCTGGATACTATTTTTCGCTTGGTTTTGGTGCTTTCTCTTGGACTAGCAAGAAGCAGCCTACAGTGGCACTTTCTCCTATAGAAAGTAAGGCAGCTTGTAAAGCTGTAAGGCTGAGAAGGATTTTAGTGGACATGGGAGTTCATCTTAGTGGGACTACAACCTTGCAATGTGATAATCGGAGTTGCACGGCTATTGAGTCCTGTGTTTCATGCTCAAACGAAGCACATTGAGATTTAGTATCATTATGTGTGAGAGATGATTTAGGATGAGATAGTGGATCTGGAGTACTATTCTATGGACCAGAACTGCACTAACATCTTTACCAAGGCTCTTGGGAAGGATCAATTCACTTGACATCGTCATCGACTTAGCGTTGGGCCAAGAACATAATCTGTCTTCTGGCAGACATCTTTACCAAGGCTCTTGGGAAGGATCAATTCACTTGACATCGTCATCGACTTAGCGTTGGGCCAAGAACATAATCTGTCTTCTGGCAGACATTGAGGAGGGGTGTTAGTATACACTCAATGCTCGCCTCTTACCATGTATCTCACATCTATGTTTGGTGCACATGTGTAAAAGCCCCCATTATGAGGAGAAGCCATTGGTGCATATGTCTTTGGTGGGAACCTCAGCTTAGACACGCTGATGGGGTTGTTATTGTGACCATTGATGGTTAGGATATGGTTAGGGGTGGCAAGCGTTAGCTGGGGCCTGGGGAAGCACCCCCCTGGCGGGGTCCGATGGTATGGAGAATATTCTTGGAATATTTCCTAAGATGCCTAAGTTCATTATTAGTGGGTGGTGGATGGTTGGCCGCATTCTTGATATGTGAACGATGACCATGTCTATACCACCACGTAACCGTTCGCATAATCGTCTGTGTTGTATACACATCTACCACACCACCTACAACACTATATATGGACACAATTATCACAAGGTAAGGTATCCAATACTTGTATCCACACCCTCCACACTTAGTAATTCCTCCATTCAGAGTCTGTCCAAATCACCATCTAAGCTCTTCTTGAGAGCGCATGAGTGGACAGTAGCATCACATTGTACCTATCTCATAATTTTTTAAATTCTTTATCTATTACATTGTCCATTGCACTATCTATCTTTTCGCTATGCTATATTCTTATAAGATGTGATACCGAGTGGGTACAAGGGGGGTAAATAATGTACCAAAAGATATGACATGGAGTACAATGCAAAGAGGCCACCAATGTAGATCAAAAGGTGTGTCAAATGAAGCCCATTTTGATGAAGATCTATGAATGAAGCCCATGAAATAGAAGAGGATGACACCCTTACCTCTAAAGGAGACCAACTCCATAGGATCCCAAATCAGCATCGGGAAGTTGCCAACTGGCTTCCATGATGGAATGTGCTTGGATCCCATACAAATGATCTAAGAGCAGGTGCACTAGATAAAGCATAAACCTGCTAGCTGATGAAGAAAATGTAGTTAAACAATACTCCTAGTCTTGGGTGGATGCTAGGATTCCAAATGAAAGTGGCTAGAGCAGGTGATCTAGCAAAGTCTATAGATGTGTAAGTGCCGTAATCCGTAAGGTCAAATGTGGATGTATGTGGAGCTGATGACTCTAGATAAGGCATGGAATCACAATGTATATCAAGAGGCTTTCCCTCAATAAATGTACCACCGAGTGGGGAGTAGTCATGTTGATAAAAAGAGCAAGCCAAAGGATGGGAAGTAGCTGGTGTCAAGAATATCTGCTCTGCATAGTGTCCATAGACACTTGTTGCAAATGATTTGAAGTGGATATTGATGATGAGGAAAAATGTAGCTCCACCACCACACTGATGAGAGATAAGGTAGTTATAAGATGGCTGTGCTAATAAAAGCACATACTACCTCACTACATGGAACATGATAGGTGTCATATTCTGAGGCCTCGATGTGAAGCTCTGGATAGAAAAAAATTGTGTGATCTCTTGAAGTAGTAAGAGGCAATAGGGGAGGCCATGATGAGCCATATACAATAATATAGAGCCTCTATGTCATGTCATGAAATTGTGCGGACTATGTGTCTCCAAAACTCACACAAGTAAAATCCTCCCATGCCGCCCTCAAGAAAGGAACCGAATCCCATATATCCTTATAATACCAAAGGATTTGCATAAAATTGGTGCTGCAAGTGTGGTCATGGGGGATGGGTATCTAATGAAGTAGTGACACCAATCAATGCATGCTAGATCACAAAAGGAATGAACCAAAATGTGGATGTGTGAAGCCAATTTTTGTGCCTCTGTGCACACAAATAGAGGGGTACGATGTGATCCTCTTATATCTCCATGGAGTGCTAGATACAAAGATGAGTGATCAAATCACTATATGTGCCAAAATTTGAATGCTATGTGCACAATGTTGCCTTTAATGAAATAATATGGCCCTTGAAACGAAATGCAAGGGGGGGTTAGTTAAAAAAGGGGAGCTAGTTTTAATTAAAAAGTCTATGTTTTGGTTTTGATCTTTTTTAAAAAAAAGAAAAAAGAAAGAGGGTGGGGAATTGGGATTTATGAGAGTGTAAGGGGGGACAGGGGTGGGTTTAATGTGGGTGTAAGAGGGGGATATGGAGATTTAAGAGGGTGGATATGGAGATTTAATATGGGTTTAAGAGAGTGAATATGGAGATTTTATGGTTAAATAAAATGGGTAACTAGTAGGAAAGATATTTTAAAGCAGGCATGACAACTTTTGGAATTTGAGGGAAATGGAACTTTAATGCTTTGGGATTCTTTTTTTGCACGGGCCTCCTTTTTTCTTGTATCAAAACAAAACGATGCAATTAATCAAAAAATGATTATTTTTCTTGCATCAAAACAATGCAATAAAAATCACAACCAAGACTAATCGACCATTATCAAAAGAATGAGAACCATTAGTAAACTTATTTAGCCAGCGTGCAATCCAAATTTCTTGTACCTTTGAGAAACCACTTAGTTCATCTGCAACTTGACTTGAGCAAAAAAGAGATTGATCACTATTTGTACTTAAGATTAAATTTATGTACATAATTGCACTGTATTTAGTACTAAGGATTAGGCTTCTCTCTTGTGCAGCTGTGTTTGAAAGCTTTGCATTGCAAATTTCTCTCAGTCAGCTCTCTTACAACACTAGAATTGGTCCTACATTTTTTGTAGCATTTCTCAAGAATTGTGAGATCTAGCTGAACACAAAGTATGGCCCATTAATCCATTGTCCGCATTGCTCTCTGAATCCTTTTTTCCATTACTCCATTCTCTCTTTCAGGTGAGCTATGAATCCAGTTTCGATTTTGAAGAGTCAACCTGTTACCTCACGTGCTCACAAGCTCAATGTTCAAACACCCCCACCTGGTCCGTTTGATGCAACAAATCTTGTGTGGCAAACTTTTTCGAATCCTCTATCAAAATCTAGCATCCAACAAGTTGGGATCGCATGGCCAACTTTAAGCACAGTGAGTCGACTTTAAGCACAGGATCGCATGGCCGACTGTAAGCACGGTGTGCCCACAAATTTCTGAATACATTAGAAGAAAAGCAATCAAGCAAGCTCATTAAAATTTTTGACCAAAGATAGTTACTTATCATTGATCGAGTAAGTTTTAAATTCATCCTTAACTACATAGTTGTGATTTCATTTGGATGAAAAGTATAAAATCCTACTATTTTATTTTTTATAGCAACTATGTTATGTGTGTATCTATTAGATATTGGTGTGACTTTGGTCATTGACGATGAACCACAACGAGAGCCCAAAAGCAAAGAGTGGAATGACAATCGTACATAGTTGGGTGCTAATAACTAGTGTAAATGAAGGGAATCTTTGGGCAACTTGGGATAATTTCCTTACACTGTGAGACATCCTTAATGCTATTGCAAGCAAGTTGGAATCTATCACGCTCCAAACTGATCAAGATGATGCAGGCACAACTGGGTCTTGGCAAATAAGAGTTAATTTTTTTAAAATCAATTGTTTGACGAATCTAAAAGGGACAACCATGTATTTTGGGAGTCCAAACTAGTTGGCAACTACACATGATGAAGACCCATGGTCATGACGGTTTATTGGCCCCATGGACACTACTTTTGGAATGAATAAGTACAAGGTGTGCACTCGTAGTTTAAATTCTAATAATGAAGTTTCATTTATTTACCATATTGGTATTTGATGCTCATTGAAACGGTGTTCCTATTGCGGGGCCATCATATCATCTTGCTCCATGGTTGATATCAAAATTTAGTAAATATACTTTGAGAAACCGGATTTTTGATGTAAATAAGTCTTGGCAACCTAATGCTTTTGTGGTGGATGATGCATAAGTAGAAATACAAGCTATCAAGTGAGTATAAGTAGATAAAAATGTCTCTTACATGTTTTGACAAATGTAACATGCTTTTCGTATGCCATATTTGGTGCAGGGAGGTGTTTGGGACACCAACCTACCTGTGTCTTTGGCATATTTGACGATCGTGGTTCCTAAGTTGTAAATAAGTCAAAATCTCAAAGCTCAATACACTTATACATGCTATTTTCAACTTTAGGACCTCTCTTGCTTCCTTTCCCTCTTGTGATTACTTCTCATTTCTCTCTCCATGTGCTGCTTCTCTTGGAATTTATAGCTTTCAATAGTACTTGTGAATGTTAGCTATCATATGAACTCTTGTCTTATAGTTTCTCATTACTCTCTATATGTGGTGCTTCTCTTGGAATTCATAACTATTACGAGTTGTCCATATGGCACTGACGGCTCCACGGATACTCGTTTGATCTTTATCGGGGATGCCTAATTAGGACCGAGTGCCATGCTAGTTAAGTTAGTATCATGGGTGATTCAATTATTTAAATAGTAACAACATTAGTGTCATTGGTACTATATTTTACCATGCTAGAGATGTACTTCACTAGTGTTATTCGTGTTTGTCCTACGATGCTAATGATGGATTTCTCTAGTGTTATTGGTCCTTGCTATACTTTGCCATGCTAATGATGTATTTTGTTAGTGTTATTGGTTGTGTTTGCATATACCTATGTCGAGTGTTACCATATTGGGATTGCTATTGTGATAATAAATGTGATTAACATTTAATGAGATTATAGGTGATGGATTGAAGGAATGGGAATAGTACAAAGATTCTGTGCAGAGTATTGATTTGGAAGGGTACCGAATTTGGACATTTGATTTATTTGCATGCTAGATTTGAGGCATTGGAATTGTGTTGTGCAATTGTAATTGATTTATAAGGTGGTATGTAACATTAAAGTGTTGTGCAAAGACTATGGTATTATTATTTTTGCAAAGTAAGGCCTATTTTGGTTGTAAACATTTTGGGCTTCATGGGCCTATTTCAGGAAATACATATTTAAATATTCTAGTTTTAGTCTATGGTTGATTTCTTTACGAAGAATTTTGGCCTCTAATTGATTTGTTTACAGAGAATATCAAACTTTAATGGGCTAGCACATGTTTCAATGGTATCAGAGCTTTGGAATGATCACATGGGGAAGATAAAAATCAAGCTTCAAGGAATTGGAAATAACAAAGAGAAGGCCATACATTTGGAGCTTGGAATAGCAAGGGAAAGGAAAAAGCATACAACACAAACCATGAAGAAAAGACACCAAGACAAAGAGAAGGTGTCACGTAGCTTGTAACGGCAATGCGTGAGTCACCCGTAGTGGCGACAGAGCTCAACCGAACATGGAGTCCACACGCTAGAGAGCATGTGGCGAGAGTTCTCGGGGTTCAGAGGAGAGATGCCCGAGTCCGAGGGCCGTGTGTAGGTGGGCTGGTGTGGGCAGGCAGGCCACTATATAAGCCCGACAATGTGTATACTTATCAACGTTCCTTTATGGTTGGGTGGTGACAAGATCTCTTGCCCCTCTTTGGCTATGGTGGTGGCTATCGGGATATAACATTAGTATCAGAGCTTTGACATTTTCTAGTTTATGTGTGCAGAGTCACACACAAAGCTAGGCACACAAGGATGTTAGCTTCCATTGTTGGGATAATGCATATCAATCCATTGCCCATCTTTGTCTTGCGTTTTTGGGTCGTGATGTTGTAGCCTAGCCCATTGAGGTGGCTTAGTGAATGTTGCACTTAACAAAGTCAAGCTGGAGAGTCTGGAAGTGCTCATATGGTCCTAGATTCATGAGACGATCTCTTGGATGAGGACGTACAAAACAACTGCAATGTTGTGCTATTTAACAACCAAAGTGTATTATGCTAGTCCGCACACATGCAAGTGCTCGTCAATGGTTCATAGAGATTAATTGTTCTAAGATTTGTAGTGATCTTAGAGTGAGATCCGTAGTGATCCTTGAGTTTGGAGTTTACCAAACATAGAGAAACCTGGGTGTTGATGACTTGAACTTGATTAAACATGACTTCTAGAAAATACGCAGCTACTTAACCTACCTATGGATCCTGTCATTGCTCCTTTTTTTTTTGAAACGAGAGTATCCCTAAGAGGTCTTGTTCTAAAGCTAGCTTGTATGTTAAATCTTTAATATCTGAAGAGCTTGGCTTGATTACCAGTTTAGGTAGCGGCGTATTAAGATCTTACTAGATTACTTTAACAAATACTCTATCTAGATTGAGTATTGGAGGTTGTGGAGCTTATTGTAGTTTCTTAAATTGTAGCCATGTTAGACTTTGAAAAACTTGTGCACCATATACGATGTTGCATAGTTGGTCTAGTTTCAAACACCCTTGGTTTGGATGCGTAGTTCATCCATATGCTTGAGATTTTGTAGCTATTTCTCAAGGAGAGGAAAAGAGTCCACTTGTGTGTCACAATGAGCTTCATGTGCACTTGATGGTATGGGATGTCAAGTGCTCATAAAGGTCATTGTGGTCTTGGTGGTATGGGACACCAAGGCTCATACACAGAGGTTGACCCTTTGATTGGTTGTATTCTTATTTCGTAGAGTGATCAAGTGTTTGGACAAGATTTAGTTTGAGACTCACTTATAGCCTTTTGTTGGGAAGAAATCTAACGATAGAGTTTGGAGAAGCTCTGTGTAGCATAGCCATGATTAAATACTAGTGCTGTGAGATAGAGTGGTTTCTAGTTTGAGAATGCTATAGAACCATTGGTGAGAGCAGGAAGACTAGTATAGTTGGATGGTTATGATATGCCCTACAACATTCAAGGAGTGTAATCTCGCCTATATCCAACACTGATGTTCATTTTTGAGCACATGTTTAGCTGTTATCGTACAAATTATGGAAGTATGGAATGACTTTCATAAATTGAAAAAGTACATTCTTAGTTTCCTTGGGCTATTTAGTGTTGCACAGTTCATGTCCTTATAGAACCTACCAATTGCAAGGCACTCGGAAATGAGTGGATCATTACGAGTATATGATAGGGTTACTACCTGGTTAAAGTGAGAAGTACTTCACTTTAGACGAGCATGGTTATTTATTGTCATTGGATCCAACATGATTTTATAAACCATGATTGTGTGTTTTAGAAATAATTCTAAGCCGGAGAGCTTAATGGAGTATTCTAACACTTCTGGCAAGTTTAGGATTGAACATGGTGGTTTGGAAGTAAACTCAAGGTTTGAAGCTAATTTGGAGAGATTAGAGGCAAACCACACTAGATTTGGTGTTAATCCATAGTGATTACACAAATCTTGATCTTGATGCTAGTACGGAATGCCTAGCAGTTATCTTGATCGTTTTTTATACTTTGGCATGGTATTGTTGTATGCACGCGCACTTTCCAGCAATCTTCACCTTCCTCTTAGAAAGGTGTGCTAATCCGAGGTTTCTACGAGAAGAAGACTGAGCACTTTTCCAGAATGATCAGACGAATCTCTTGGGTTATGTACTGAGACAGAGTGTTTAGGGGTAGACCCTTTGCCCACTTGACCTTGTTTCAAATGGGGGTGAAAATTTTATCATCAGAAGAAAGTGATAGATTCATTTAATTGATATAGGTGTTGGCTTCCAAAGAGCTCAAGTTTTATGGAAAGTCACAAACCTTAGGTGCTTGCTATTAGACAAAGCCCTAACCTTGTCAATTTGGTGCGAAACCAAATTCGTAAGAGTGTTCAGTGTGTAGTTGAGTATGTATGAAATTGTTTTCACCCTATGCTCAGGCATGGTAAATGTCCATGAGGTGGATCCAAAAAATATTTGGGGCAAGTTCTTAAAGAACTTTGCTATTTTTATTCACATTGAAAGTTGAGTCTACGGCTCCAATCACGGCCTAGGAGAACTCATGGTTAGATGCTAACCATAGAGTTTAGAGATTGACATAGCTGTTGAGTGAATGTCTTTGAATCAACAACAATTGAGTGCTAGAATGCCCAATACTTCATGTTGTAGTGCCAAAGGTTTTGAGTCAATCTAGATGAGCACTTTGCAGTAAGTGGCTCGAGCATCTTGTTAAAGATGGCTCTGTGGATATTCCAACTCAGAAAGAGTGTATCCACGAGTACGGAGTTGCTTGTAAAGAGTACGGAGTTACTTAGCCAAATTGAGAAAGAAGTTGGTATTTAAGATAGACGGGATAAGTGGTGAAGTCCAACTTTACCAAAAGTCATAAGAGGATTCACTTGTATAAATTTGTGTTTTGTAATATGTTTATGAAGTGCATATCATACTCCTCATTATTTTTTGTTGTCATCGGTTAACAGGTGGGTAGTATATTGCCACCTACTACAGTAGGTAGTGCATTGCCGCTGTAATGAGGAGACGACAAAGATTTGTTATACACTGAACTTCATATTGGTATTGAACACAAATTGGAAAGTACAAAGTTGATTTTATTTGTCTATCAGTGTAAGGTGTGTTGGAGACATACCTAATCTACATATCGTAGCATATATATATACAGAGACTGTGTAAGTGATAAAGAGTTTCTTGTTTATTGCTTTATAGTAAATCATTTCCCATAATTGAAATGGTTTATGATATTGTTTCACATAGTAGAGGTGTACAATGAGACCACACTTGTAGAGGTGTGTCTGTATGGTGCTATTAACTTTTGGATGTGATCATAGATAGCCATAAACATGTCTATAGAGACATGGTTGGCTGTAGAGACATAGATATGTATTGCCAAGCAACTAAAGTGGTTGTAAGAGTAGACATGTGGATAGGCATGTATCTACTTGTGGGCTGGGAGTGGTACTCTCATTGGTGCACATTACTCTTGATTTTCTAGTAGTGCATAGACACAATACATCACATAGATGCTGTCTATGTGGAAATCATCACATAGATGCTGTCTATGTGGAAATCATCTTCGTTTTGTAAGATGTGTAAACTGTTCTTGGAAGAACGCAATAACTTTTGAAGAGAGGAAAGTGTAGCTTTCCTTAAACTGTGTAAGGTCAATTGAACTTTACAACATTATAAAACAATTTGCTAAAGACTTGTAATAATTGTACAAATTTGTTGAATTAAAGTCCATGTGATTTCTAACCACAAGAGAAAAACATCTTTGATGTTGTAGAACATTGAATGTCGGAGCACATTCATTATGAGGTTCTTGAGGATTTGAAAACTTCTGGCGTATACTAAAGGCAAGATGTTCTACAACATCTTTGATGTTGTAGAACATTGAATGTCAGAGCACATTCATTATGAGGTTCTTGAGGATTTGAAAACTTCTAGCGTATACTAAAGGCATGATGTTATTCAATGCCTTAGTAGCAATTTGTGTTTTATTGACATTTTTCATAGTTGCAAGTGGCAACTATGGTTTGGTTATCCAGATGAAACATGGGTGTTGCATGTTTCCTTGGTCGTAGTACATAAGGAAAATATGTGTTGTGTGTCTTGCTATCCTTGTCGTAGTACTTAGGGAAGTTACAGGCGTAGATGACCATATGGTCTACACATAGACACTTGTTTACAACTTTCTGAACCATTTTTGCATATGAAAACTCTTCTTGAAGGAAAAAGTATAAAGGTCAACATTTGACCAATTAATAAGATGTGAAAACATTTAAGTTTGAAAGGCTCTTTATCAAACATCTCTACAAACTGCAGATATAGTGTTGGGTAGAGATAGAAAGTTTGATAGTCATCCTGAGAAAAATCTTCAAAGGTTAAATATCACTTTAAGTAAGAGTGAGGTCAACCATCCGTAGATTGATGGTGGTCAAACTGAAAGCCCAATGAGGTTATAGAGCTTGTGCATAGATGAATAATCTAGTGGAGAGGAGTACCTCTCACTTTTGGAATCCATTTTTTATTGTTCATGACTAGATTTGCTCCATTTATGTTGTTCTATGGACTCTAGTCTAGATCTCCTATGGTCGTAGAGCTATGCAAGGAGAAGAGTCAACGAGTTGGTAGTGTAGCATTGTAGCATAGTCTACGAATATTTAGTAGTGTAGTCTATAAATGGTAGCATAGTCTACAAACTTCCGTTGCCGGAGAGCTCTCGAGTACACCTAGTTTTTCATGTCAGTGGCATGTGAAAACAATGTATCACTAGGATAACGTAGTTTGTCTTAAAGTTGTAGTTGAGTCCCTGGAGTTACCGTACTTCCATATGAACCAAGGAGAATTCTCAGGTTCACAAACCGGAACACGAGGTATACTGTGTACTGATATGCAATTGTTAAGTGGAAGGATAGGTTAGAAAAGGTCTCAAGTGAGAACACTATATATGCTTACCAACAACTTTTCCCAGTTTGTTTTCACAGATGAAAACTCTTTAGAAGGGGGGGTAATGTCACGTAGCCTGTAAACGGCATGCGTGAGTCGCCTGTAGCATGGCCAGAGCTTAACCGGACATGAAGTCCATAGGCTGGAGCACATGTGGTGAGAATGTCTAGGCTTCAGGGGTGAGGTGCTCGGGTTGGAGGACTATGGGCGACCGGGCTAGTGTGGGCAGGCAGGCCACTATATAAGCCTGACAATGTGGATACTTATCAACATTCCTCTATGGTTGGGTGGTGACTAGAGCTCTTGGCCCTGTTTAGCTATGGTGGTGGCTATTGGGATGTAATAAATATCCATACATTTGGAGCTTGGAATAGCACGGGAAAGGAAAAAGCATACATCATAAACCATGAAGAAAAGACACCAACACAAGGCAACAATATATCCCTAGTCATTTATGTATGTAAGGGTCATATGTTCTAAGGTCAACATTTTATGTAACCTTGAGTATTTACATCTTTATTAGTCCATGGATTCACCCAGGTTTCATTAAAAAATTGTTTTAAAGACAGCTGAATCTATGAAAAAGGCAATTTCATATTGGGTGTGTAAGTGGCGTGACTATCTTGAATTTTACTTGAAGTGTTGGCTAGGGGGCTTGGGAACTCTTTTCCCTGGTACCCAGGGCAAAACATAACCAAATTTCTAAATGGATTCTATCAATACAGTGGTTGGGCGGTTGGCTAATCCATGGGATTGGATGGGGTTAGGCTGGACTGATGGATCCCATTTCTTACTCAATGCACGCGTGGGTATCCTGGGCAACCCACCGAGCTTGACCTAGTGCTTCACTCACAAGCCGCTTCCTTGGCCCCTCATCCACCGTACCGGAAGCTCACCATTTTAACCAAACCGAGCCTTGTCAAGACCTTGGCCGACCTTGCCACGCGAGACGTCCTTCTTTGACTACATGTGATTACAATCTTGATTAGCATTCTCTTAATCACTCTTTGTACACAATCAACCATAACATTAATCATGCTGAAGCTTGTGTATGATCCATCATAGTTTGAGCTTCTACTCTTACTAGTCCTCAAATCCCCTTTAGCTAACATGGTATTAGAGCTTGGTTCAATGCTTTAACCCTTCCAATCACTCATGATTAGTTGCAGCTCAAATCTACATTCATTGTTTGCCCCCTTCTGCTAATTAGCTCATATCTAGGATTTTGGAGTATTTGGTGTAAAGACCTCACACACTTTCTCACCACTCTAAGCAAGCACAATGACCAGCTTAGACCCGATGGAAAAAATAACAAATGTAGTAGATCTACAAATGACAAATTCACTACTAATTTCACAATGATGCACCAATTCCTTTATGGCTGGTAAAATTGATCATATAATATTTTAACTCATACTTCATGCTTGTTGTGATTTAAATCTGAAGCCAGTTCATTAAGCATTCAATCCAATTTGAGCAAATATGCACATCAACTTCTTGACTGTGAACTTCGATCGCGTGCGATTCTCTAATCATTGCCTATGATGAACGACCAACTGTAGCAAATGCTTCTCCAATCGCATGATTACTGCTCTGACCCAATTACACCAAATCGCATGATTACTACTCTGACCCAATTACACCAAATTTTTTATCCGATCCTGGTGGAAAAATAGTAAATGCAGCAGATCTACAAATGGCAAATTCACTACTAATTTCACAATGATGCATGGATTCCTTCATGGTTGCTAAAATTGATCATACAATATTTTAACTCGTACTTCATGCTTGTTGTGATTCAAATTTGAAGCCAGCTCATCAAGCATTAAATGTGAATTGAGAAAATATACACATCAATTACTTGATTGTGAACTCCGATCGTCTACGATTCTCTAATCATTGCCTGTGAGAACGACCAATTGTGGCAATTACTCACGAGCCAATTGCATAAATTTTTTATCCGATCCGACTGGCACATCAAATCTCTAATTGATCATACAATTGCATGATTCCTTTAATAAATCATCCGATTGCTCCAACAATTGCAGGATTTAACCAAGCGACAACGATTGCTGATCTGTCACTCTAATCATCTGATTCTATCTTGAATCGATTATAAATTTGGACAATCGTCCTATTCTTCTTAAAACTAGCAACCTTACAATCATCTTACGATCCAACTGTCCCCATGAGATTGTCCGATTCCTGCACTGATCTCTAATTGTCTGATTGCTTTTTGCCAATCATCCAATTGCTTTGCCAATCATCCAAGTGCTTCAATAATTGTCTGATTTTTGTAATAATCACCAATTTCACTTTCTCATCTTTTTTTCTAAGGGCAATAGACACTACCCTTAAGCTATAAGCCAAGAGGTAAGACCTTGCTACAATGGATTCTAAAGGACACATTGATAAATTTAATGGGAAGGGATTTCACACTTGGTAGACTAAGGTGAAATTTATATTGATGAAAAAGGGGTTTTAGGATATTGCAAATGGGAAAAATAAGAAACCAATAACCAGGGGGGATACTGAAACATTATGGCTCACAAAAACTAAAAAATCTTTTGCCATAATATCTTTGGAGTTGATTGACACATATACACATCATATCACTGAGGGGCTAAAAATGCACATGAGACTTGGGATATACTCGTTGATAGAATCTTTGGTGGTGAAAAAGGGAAGCACTCAAAGATAAGCTTAAAATTCAATTCTATGAACTTAAAATGAAGTCATATGACAACCTCCCAGAGCACATAAATTATAGGAAGAGTGAAGAAGATGCCATTATGCAAAGCATGCCTAGTGAGAATTATTCACATCTTGTGTCTTCTTTGTTAAAGAATGTCGGGGGTCAATTCGACGGGCAATATAGTACCACACGGATCAGAGGTAATTATGTCAATGCCTAAGCCCAAAACTCACTGGCTATCAGCTAAAATAGAAAGTGCACACATAACCACAAAGCTCACTCTCTCACTCACTCGCTCACTCAGATAGTACGCAATGAAATAATGCTCAAGGGCTCTGTATTACTGTCAAACTTGTACAATCCTATGTGCTCCAGACTATCTATGTGCTACTGCTTCCTTCTATCTCTTTATATATCTATCTTCTATTTCTTTATATATCTATCTTCTAGCTACTAACTGCTTCCTTCTTTGCTATCTTGGAAGGACCTTCTTCTTGTCCCTTCCTACTATTACAAAACTCATTCTGTTAACAGACTGTTGCAATACATACAATTACAATGGGCATGCATGTGCACTTCCGTTTATGCACGACTGTTAGTGTGCTGGCCCTTTCCTATCGGCATGTGTCTTCTGGCTAGTTCTTCAGGTCCCACCAGTCAGCTCTTATCAGACACTCAACACCTAGCATGCACGGTGTGTCTGCGCCATCAGCTACTTAAGAGGTGGATCGAGGTTTGATGAATGGGTGGAGGTGGTTGATGGGGGTTTGACTGGAATGACCCTTTATTCTGTCGCCGGTATCTGCTTGCTTCCTTTGGATCACATCCTAAACCCCCCCTATTATCATAGGATTGAATCATATAAAAAATTCTATTTCTTTGTGTAGATCCACCGGTTGTTTCTTTATTGCCTCTAGCAGCTCCTCTTGTTTTTCATGTGGTTTGTTGGCTTCTTCCTTTACAATTTTCAACTTTTGTTGAGTTTTTAGCTAGTTGGGAGGTCAGCTTGGAGTTTCCTTCTTTTAGACTGCACAACTGTTGTAACTTCTGGCCATGATGGTCTCTTGGTGCTCTGCTGTTGCGTCAATATTCTTTATGGACCTTATTTTGGGAGAAGCCTTTTTCTCTGATACCCTCTCTTCAAGTTGTATGAGTTTTGCCTTTTGCCTGTCCAGCTTTACATATACATGGCCTAGTGCCTTCTTCATTTTCTTGAAATTTTCTTCCAATTTTGCCAGGGCAGTTTGTCTAGTTGTGTTTGCATCCTACTGCAGAGACATCTGCTTCTCGAGGATGACTATTTGTTCTTTTAGTTGAGCCGGTGTCATTTGATCGATGGCATGTAGACTGCCGATGACATTCGTTGTGTTCTCCAGCTATCGTATTGGTTCTTTGCCCTTGGCCAGTGCCAACTTTGTTTTTTGTTGTTTGTGTTCCAATTGTTTTTAAGTGTTTCGATTTTTTTCCTACTAGTTCACAAGCAGTTGCATTGACCTATGGAGCTTTCTCCTATAGCACCTTACTGACACTTGTTTCTAGAGCAGCTCCAGTTGGATCTCCAGTTCCTTTTTTCTTCCAGCTGCTCTGTCAGTTTAAGTATTATGCTCCAGAGCTCTTTTATGTGTGCTAATCTGACTGAGTGTTCCCTTTAGAGGTGGTGGTTGTTGCTGAGGTTCCTTGTGGCTGTGCAGAGGATGACCCTCCGATTCCCCAACTTGTTATTACTTGGGGACACTCCACTTTTCACTAGCTACTTGCCTATGTCCTCTAGATGTTGCTTTTGCTACTCCTTGATTGCTTGGGTTTCCTTTTGCTTCTTTGGTTTGAGAGTGGTGATGTGCTAAGACCATTCAAACTTCCTTTTGAGGGAGTCTACTTTGGAGGCTTCATCTTGTGTTGTCTTTGCAACTTCTATGGGCTGTGGTGTCTTCTCTGTTCTAGGCTGTAGATTTAGTTTGCAAGGCTTTTTTGTTCTACCTCTTTAGTCAACCTTGTTTCAGATTCAATTGCAAGGCATTTTTATTCTGACTCTATAGCCAACTTTTGCCTATCCACTTCCTCCGCTTGTCTCTTTCTGGCAGCATCTTCTTCTAACTTCTACCTTTGAGACTCCTCTAGTCTCTTCCTCTTGACTACTTCTTCTTTCAGCTTCTATTTTTGAGACTCTTCCTCTAGTCTCTTCCTCGCTGCTTCTTCTTCCTTTTCTGCTTTTGCACACTTTCTTGGTTTGAAAAGCAGAGCTATTCTTCTCTATCTCACCGCGGTGTGCCAAGACTTTTAAATGTCTTGCCATCTTTGTGTGACCTCTAGATAGCCATGGATTTTGAGCTTACTTTCATACATGTTTTTAGCCACCACTGCTGCCCAGTTCACCTTCTTGCCATTTTTTGTATAGCCAACAGTCTATAGTAGTTGGTTCTGCTTATGTTGGTATTTTTGGCAAGCAAACATATCATGTCTAGGGTCTAGGTAAAATCTGAATTATTTTTGCATGTTTAGATCACAACATGTGGAAATAGAGTATTCCTTTACCAACTTTTGAGAGCTCCTTCTCAATATTCACATCATAGGAGTTGGCATTGGTGATGCCTTTTGGAAGATTGAATGCCTTGGCGATGTTTTCTGGTGTGACCAGCACCGCTTTGCGTCCTTCCATCTTGGCTATGTTATTCTTTGCGTCCTTCCATCTTGGCTGTATTATTCTTTGATAACTCTACTAGCTACACTTTGGCTTCAATGTTTTCTTGCAAGCTCATCTAGTTGTTTCTGCGAACCCAAACAGTGCGACCTTTTGTAGCTAATCTTGCTGAAACACATGGTCCAGGTTGGTGCTCTAGGAATCAAACTTGATTGGCTTGCTCTTGCTAGCCATGGCACGTTTTGGTTGTTAATTTTTATAAGAAGAGAGAAAGATGCTTGATAGAAAGGGAGATTGAGAAGTCAAAGCAGCAAGAAAGAGCGAGAGAGCGATTTGCAAATGATTCAGGGAGAGCAAGGGTAGAGGAGTTTGGTTGTGGTAAGGTTCCTTGATTAGGGCTCTATTTTTGAGGTGTTTGCACCCACCCATGACGATTTCCCCAAAAGAGAGGTAGCCACCCAAGAATGTCTTGATTCCCATGTGTGTGTGTGTATGTGTGTGTGTGTTGTATTTTGCGTGCCGCATTTAGTTTGGGTAGGCTCGTAGTCTAAATCCATTCATAGGCTTGGGCACTATATCCCCACTTTAGTGTTTTTAGACTGAAAGTGTCTAAGCTTAATTTTTCTTCTATTTGGTATGGACCCATCCCTCGTATTTTGAGCTTACCCAGGTGTTGTTTGAGCTTTGAGTTGAACAAAAATACCTTGTCATCCTCCTGAAATATCTTGTGCTTGTTGTTTCTATCCACCCACTTTTTTCTTCTTTTCTGGGTGATATCTACCACCCATGCGCTATGTAGCATGCTTTCCTCCATTTCCAGAAGGTGTTGCATCCGCTGGTGGATTGATTTCTCGGGGCTAAGAGTTTCAGTCAAGCCTATTCTACGGCTTGGGACCACATACTCCATTGGAACTGTTGCTTCTAAGCCATAGACCAAGGAAAATGGGATGAATCCAGTGCTTACCTCGTATGCCGTTCGGAACGCCCACATGTGGAGTGTAGTTTCTCATCCCAGTCTGTTCTATTTTGATTGACTCTTTTTATGAGGATCTGCTTTCAGCACCTGATTTGTGGACTTTGCTTGACCGTTTACCTGTGTGGCGGATAGTAAACAATTGATTTTTTGTGCAAGATCATGTGCTGTCGAGTCAATTTCTAAATCACTCTCATTGATGAAGTGTCCTCCTCGGTCACACTGACCAGCTCCACTGAGCATCTAAGCCTCATCATGATGTTTTCATAGTATAGGAACTTGGCTACTGCTATAGCTAAATTATCTTTGAGGGCTTTTGCTTCCACCCATTCAGTACAATAGTCTCACAAGGGGTAGGACTGGCTGATGCGCATCCGATCAGCAGAGCAGTTTGATAGTTGTCCGAGCCGTGATAAACTGTTGGAATTAGGGTTGCAGTAATGCACACACAACTTCAAGAAGATGAGGAAGCTTGAGCACAACACAGTAGTGTATTATGAGTGCCAAAAATGAAAGATAACAAGCCCTAGAAGATAATGGGCGTATATACAATGCACGGGGGAAAAAACCTCCTAGTGAGGGAAAAAGTGCCCCGGCGGTCCTAAGTGTGTTCACACACATCACTACTATAATATGGTAACAAATCCCCCCTGGAGTGATGCGGTGAACAAGAGCTAGCACTCATGTATAGGGAAGTGTCTAGCTATGTGGACGAATCCACAAAAGGGAGTAAGCCCAAAGCTTTGCGAAAAGCTTCGAACTTCTCACGAGGCAGAGCCTTTGTGAAAAGGTCTGCAAGGTTATCCTGTGTTGGCACATAAGCCAAACTGATCTCTCCTGCAGAGAGTCTCTCCCTGACATAATGGTAGTGCACCTCAATGTGCTTCGTACGAGCATGGAACACTGGGTTCCGCGCAACTGCCAATGCGCTCTGACTGTCAGTGAAGATGGTGGTGGCAGATGGCTGCCCAACACCCAAATCAGCCATAAGGCGTCTGAGCCACACACACTCAACCGTAGCTGTGAAAGCTGCCCTGTACTCAGCTTCACAACTAGAAGTGGCCACAGTAGGCTGCTTCTTGCTCAACCATGATATGCATGAGCTTCCAAGCATGAAGCAAAAACCACTCGTGGACACGCGTGTGTCATAACAACCAGCCCAGTCAGAATCTGAAAAAACATGTAAATCTGGCGGCAATGATCCCCCCTTGGGATAAAACAACCCAAGATGCCGAGTACCACTCAAATAGCGAAAGATACGCTTCACTGCCTGCCAATGCTTAATGCCTGGGCTATGCATAAATCTGCTCACCTGTGAGACTGCAAACTGAATGTCTGGCCTCGTAATGCATACATAAATGAGGCAACCAACAGCTGTCTGATAGAGTGTGACATCAAAGTGATCTCCAGCATCATGAAGACTCAACTTCAAACCTGTCTCCATTGGAGTAGCAATAGGCTTGCAGTCTTCAAGGCCAAATCTCCGCAACAATGTTTCAATATACTTTGTCTGACACAAAGCAATACCTCCATCACACTGCTTAAATTGTATCCCCAAATAATGATGCAAATGCCCCAAATCTGACATCTCAAAAGAGGCATTCAAATCAGCCTTAAAATCAGCAATATGACTCTCATTTGGTCCTGTGAGCAGCATGTCATCGACATAGAGAGCAATGATTAGATGTACACCATCCACACGTTTAACATACAAAGTGCTTTCTGTTGGACTATTCTGAAACCCATGTGCAGTCAAATATGCATGTATTTTTTCATACCAAGCTCGTGGAGCTTGCTTTAAACCATATAAAGCCTTTTTTAACCTGCACACTTTGTTTTCCTGCCCTCTTTGAACAAAACCACGAGGCTGCGATACATACACCTCCTCATGCAAATCTCCATTTAAGAACGCAGTCTTTATGTCCAGCTGATGTACATTCCAACCATTATGAGCTGCTAATGCACAGATGCTACGAACAGTGGTCATACGACATGTGGGAGCAAAAGTCTCATCAAAATCAATGCCCTTCTCTTGAGCATAACCTTTTGCAACAAGCCTAGCCTTATGGCGATCCACTGTGCCATCAGGCTTACGCTTCAATTTGTATACCCACTTAGTGCCAATGGCCTTCTTGCCAGGGGGCAAGTCACATAAAGACCATGTACTATTCTTCATAATAGCATCGTATTCTGCTTGCATAGCAGCCATCCAATTTTCTGAACTTTGTGCCTCATCAAATGAAACAGGCTCACTTTCATCGCACATACTAGAAACAGCCAATGCATAACAATCTGACGCATAAGAGGCACCATGAGAGCCAGAACGAGTGCGACTAGACAAAGGGGCATCCAACTTGCTGTCACGCAAAGTCTGCACCAGCCATCTAGGCATGTTCCTAGAGCCCTCAATCTCTTGTCTCTCATCCTCAAGTGCATCATGCACATCTGCATCAGATATAGGCTGATCTATGCCATCATTTAAAACCTGCATAGGCTGAAAAACTGCCTCATGAGGTATTGCACTTGACTGTGCACCACTGAAAAGAGGCAACAATGTATCATAGACATCACGTGAGCTGATATCTGTCTCCTTAGTACATGAAACCAAGGGCTGAACTGCATCTTCCACAAATACAACATCACGGCTAACCAAAATGCGCTTTGTCTGTGGATGATACAAACGATAGCCTTTGCTCTCAGCACTATATCCAACAAAAATACATTTGACAGCTTTGTCATCCAATTTTCTGCGATGTTGCACAGGCACTAATGCATATGCCAGGCAACCAAAAACACGTAAATGGCCAACAGATGGCTTGCGGCTATGCCAAGCCTCATATGGAGTGACAACCTGTAATGCTTTGGTGGGACACCGGTTTAGTACATAAGTGGCACACATGACAGCCTCAAGCCAAAAACCATGTGGTAGACTTTGACTCTTAACCATACATCTTGCCATTTCCATGAGAGACCTGTTTTTTCTCTCAGCCACACCATTTTGCTGTGGTGTATACGGCACTGTACATTGGTGTTTTATCCCACGCTCAGCCAGAAATGCATTAAATTCTGAAGACATATACTCCCCCCCTCGATCTGAACGGAGGGTGCCCATCTTACTTTCTGACACATTTTCAGCCATAACCAAAAACTGTTTGAAGCACAAAAACACTTCGGACTTTGCCTTCAAAGGATATACCCATGCATGCCTGGTAAAATCATCAATGAAAGTCACGAAGTAAAGGTAGTTTCCAAATGATGGAGTTTGCATGGGACCACAAACATCACTGTGAACAAGCTGCAATCTGCGTTCAGCTCTCACTGATCCATCTTTGGGAAAGGAAGCACGCTGCATTTTACCCAATATGCAACATGCTTGACAGGTGCCTCAAGCTTAGGCAAAGAAGACACCATTTCAGATTTCTGCAGGCGCAGCAAACTTGCAAAATTCAGATGACCAAAACGTGCATGCCACAGTTTTGCATTTGAAATAGCCTGCGTATCCATAATAGCACATGCTGAATCCTCTACACATTTGCCATCCATATTGAGCTTATACAGCCCTCGACATAGTGAACCAGATGCTACAATGATGTCACCACAAGAGAGATCATGAACAGTACATCTGTCATCCACAAATTTTACAACCAAACCTGTTTTGGCAAATGCGGAGACTGACAGCAGATTCTTTTTGATCCCTGGCACATACAATGCATCAAAAAGTGTAAAGGTGTTGCAATTTGCAACATTCAGCACAATCTGTCCAACTCCTTTAACGGGATAAGAGGAGTTATTGGCACAAGTGACAGTATTCCCTGTGGGAGCAGACTCAAGGAAAGTGAATAAACTGCGCTGCGAGGTGATATGCTTAGTGGCACCACTGTCAAAGTACCATACATCTGAATCTACTGCAGACATACATGTGTCATGCAAAGATGGGTCATAACTGCACTGCGCATTGAATGCCCATTCTGTATCTTGAACAACATTAGTAGATTCATTGTTAGAAGGAGAGGCATCTGCAACAGCCATACCAGCCTCTTTCTTCTTAGCCTCTTTCGCAGCCACAATCTGCACAATCTGTCCAACTCCTTTAACGGGATAAGAGGAGTTATTGGCACAAGTGACAGTATTCCCTGTGGGAGCAGACTCAAGGAAAGTGAATAAACTGCGCTGCGAGGTGATATGCTTAGTGGCACCACTGTCAAAGTACCATACATCTGAATCTACTGCAGACATACATGTGTCATGCAAAGATGGGTCATAACTGCACTGCGCATTGAATGCCCATTCTGTATCTTGAACAACATTAGCAGATTCATTGTTAGAAGGAGAGGCATCTGCAACAGCCATACCAGCCTCTTTCTTCTTAGCCTCTTTCGCAGCCAGCTTAGGACACGCTTTGATGACATGATCATTTCCCTTACAGTACTTGCAAAATGTCTTCTGTTTGTCACCCTTCTTCTCATCTTTGTCTTCCTTCTTTGGTTGCGCAGCATTTGCAGATTTCTGCTTACTAGAAGAAAAGCCAGCTTTACCTTTCCCGCTTCTCTGACTAGCAACGAAAGCTTGATCTGCGACACGCATAATATTCCTGTTTTGCCTTGACTGGTCTTCTTGCAGCAAAACAGAAACTAACTCCTCAAATGATAAGGCATTGGGATTGCCTTTCATCATCAAGCGAAGAGTGGAAGCAAAACCCTGATAAGAATCTGGTAGACCATTCAAAACAGTCTGCACAAGTGAACTGTCTGACAGGATTTCATCTGCAGAAATGAGCTGCTCTTTGAAATCCTTGATCTTTGTCAAAAAGCTATCCATAGAATCACCTTCGTTCATATGCTCACTCTCCAACTGTTTTCGGAGGTAAGCAACACGAGCCTCATTTCTTGCCTGATACAATGTGGCAAGTACATCCCAAGCATCCTTAGAAGTCCTGCAGGAGCGAATATGTGGGATAATGGTACGTTTGACAGACAGCGCAATCAAGGCATGAGCCTGCGCATCTCTACCATCCCAACGAATCTGCTCTGCTGAAAGTGGTGGTTCTCGAACAGCTGCTACAGCACTTGTGCCTGCACCATCATCAACAGTACCTGTTTCTGATGTGTTTGCAGCATTCCCAGCCACAATAGGACGTGCATCAATACCCTGCACAATGTTCCATAACCCCTTTGCTACCAATACATGTCGCATCATATATGCCCACAATGGATAGTTGGTGCCATCCAACTTATCCTCAGCAGCCAACATGCGGAATACATCATTGTTGTCAGCCATGGCCAATGACTGTACTACTAGATGTAAATGCTGTCTGTAAGAGGTAAACCTGTATAAAATCGACCTGTGCTATGTAGCACAGCCCAAAACAGACGAATGGGCACCTGTCCTGCAGATTTTAATCTAGACAGAAAATCTGCACAGTAGGACGACTTTGCCTGCGCAGTACTTGGAATGCAAAAACGGAGGGCGAAATGACTCCAGATCAAAATTCTGAAACGAACAAGCCCTACGGGCTTTTCCACGGCATATACTAACCTGCAGACGCTCGTGAAACCTCGTCGCAATCGGAGGAGATGAAGCGGCAGGTGCCGGTGATGCTGCCCGGGAGGAGGAAGCCTGCTCTGATACCAATTGTTGGAATTAGGGTTGCAGTAATGCACACACAACTTCAAGAAGATGAGGAAGCTTGAGCACAACACAGTAGTGTATTATGAGTGCCAAAAATGAAAGATAACAAGCCCTAGAAGATAATGGGCGTATATACAATGCACGGGGGAAAAAACCTCCTAGTGAGGGAAAAAGTGCCCCGGCGGTCCTAAGTGTGTTCACACACATCACTACTATAATATGGTAACATAAACATCACATTGCCGAGCATGATCCCATGCATCTTTAAGTATAGTGGGCCACCATAAGCCTTCTTGTAAGATTTTTTTGCCAGTTGTTTCTCCAGAGTAGTGTCCTCTTGATATTCCTTGATGTGCTTTTGTGGAGGAGAGCTGTCTGTTCATAGCTTGGCACATATTTGCGGACCACTTGGTCAATGCCTTGTTTATACAAGGCTCTTGCAATCTCAAGGTAATGCCTGCTTTGGAGAGCCAGTTTCTTCTGCTAATCTCTGCTCATGTCAGCGGGCAATGTGCAATGAACTGCATCATGTAAAAGTACCAATTTCTTTGCATGGGTGCGAACTGAATAGTAAATAGGTTTGCATCTGGAAACTGATCAGCCACCCCCGTGGGCTACTCTCTTGTGTCTATTCTACTGAGGAAATCTGCTACTACATTTTGGTTGTCGAGGGTGTGCACGATGGTGAACTAAAATTCTCGCAGTAGAAGCATCCACCTTGATAGCTTCTTGGTCAGATATGGTTTATTCACCAGATGCAGTAAGGCTTAATGAATCTACATGGAACATAAAGTGATTTCCCGATAGGTAATGACAGAATTTATTGATTGAGTAAATCGGTCCCAAGGCTTCCCTCTCAGTGGTGCTATAGTTTTTCTCGACATTTGACAGCATCCGACTGGCATAGTAAATGGCTATGTACCACCCTTCCTTAGTTTGTTGCATTAGCACACTTCCAATTGTTGTATTTGATGCATCCACGAATACATGGAACATCTTGTCCCATTTTGGTGGTTGGATGATCCGTACATTAGCAAGCATTCTTTTCAAGTTTTGGAAGGTGTCCTTGTGTTCTTTTGTCTAGAGGAATTCTACCCCCTTCTTTGTTAGGTTGTACAGTGGTTGTGCCACATCGGCAAGATACCTGAGGAATTGACTGTGCCATTGGATTTGGCCTAGGAATTTGTTGAGCTCCTTTAGGTTCTACGGTGGATTCAACTTGCTTATCATATTGACCTTGGTTGCAATCTCGTCATTGGACACTATCTGTCCAAGGAGTGTTCTGCCCCTCACCACCATGAACGAGCACTTCATTGGGTTCAGCTTCAGCTTTGTTTGCATGCACCTTTCCAGGCACAGGTGTAGCTGGTGTAGATGCTCCACACACTTCTCGAAGACATTGAAGTCACCTACAAACACATGCATGAATTCAATCAGGTAATCATAGAAAATTTCTTGTACCATACATTGGAATGTTGTAGGTGCATTCCGGAGTCCGAAGGTCAAAACATTTGACTACGTGAATGCTCCCCACTTCCTGATGAATGTGGTCTTCTCCATGTCTTCAGGTGCTATTGTATCTAGCATAGAGTCTATGAATGGCAAGGAAAATGGGTCTAGTATTGTTACTGCATTTAGCTTCATGTAATCCACACAGACTTTGAGTTTGCCATTATTTTTTGGCACAATCACAATGGGGCTTAGCTAGGTTGCTTTTTCTAGGATAAATCCTAATGCTAACCATTTGTCAATTTCCTCCTTGACTTGCTGGCGTAGTTGGGGTTCATCGTGTACTGTTGTTGCCTGATCAGCACTGCATCCTCCTTTAGGTTTATTTTGTATTGGTAGATGCTGGGCATATCTATGTAGCTCCAGGAAAAGACGTCTTTATACTGTATCAGCAGTTCTTGGAGTTTGTTATGCATTGCTTCTTCCAGTTTTGTGCTGATTTTTACTGTCTATGGTTGCTCCTATGTCCCTAGATTGAGCTCCATGAGCTCTTCTTGTACACAGATGGATTGTTACTCTGATCCCTATCCTTGTAGCACATTGCTTCTATACATTCCTCTTGCCCCTTGGATGATGGGTCTTATTCTGTGTTTCCTAAGGCTTCGTCTTCTTTTGTTGGCTCTTCTAACACTAGTTGTTATAGCTTCTTTTTTGAAAGATTCCGCTTCTATTTTTTAGCTCCTCTAACACTGCTTCTGTGTGAGTTATAGTTGTGGATTCCTCCGCTGTGGTGGCTAGACATTCAGTACTTGGACATAATCTTTTATGTGTTTAGCTCGAATAAGGATATGATATGTGGGTTTTCTCTGAGGATTCTTTTCTCCTCGTCCTCTTCAATTCCTTCCAGCATGTTCAGTACTTGGACATAATCTTTTATGTGTTTAGCTCGAATAAGGATATGATATGTGGGTTTTCTCTGAGGATTCTTTTCTCCTCGTCCTCTTCAATTCCTTCCAGCATGTTCAGTCCTTCTGTAGACTTCCTGGAGTCTACATTCCTTGCAAAATTTGCATCTACATAACCAATGATGACAGACGTATCCTTCATCCTAACGCAAATGCACATATCCCTTGTACCATTTAGGTATCTCAAGATACTCTTCATTGCCTCCTAATGCTTCTTGCCAGGGTTTGCCATATACCTGCTACCCACTCCCACTGTAAAAGCAATGTCTGGACGTGTAGCTACCATAGCATACATTAAACTACCAATCGCAGATGCATAAGGTATCTTTGACATTTCAGCCCTCTGCTCGTCTGACTTGGGGCTTTCCTCTTGGTTGAGTTTCACATATGGAGGCAACGGTGTACTTATGGGCTTCCCCCTCTCCATATTGAAACGCTTAAGTACCTTGCCAATGTACTTCTTTTGAGACAGTTAAAGAACTTTCTTGCTTCTGTCTCATACAATCCTCATGCCAAGAATATGACTTGCATCTCCCAAATCCTTTATGTCAAAGGTCTTATGCAACCTTTTCTTCAACACATCCAAGGTAGACTTCCCAGCAATAAGTATATCCACATCCACATCCAAGGTAGACTTCCATCAATAAGCATATCATCCACATCCACATCCAAGGTAGACTTCCCAGCAATAAGCATATCATCCACATCCACATCCACATCCAAGGTAGACTTCCCAGCAAAATAAGCATATTGGAGAGACGGAAAACTCTCTCACTTGTAGCAAGAGTAGTATGATCCACATGTAGCTCAATCCGATGGGATTTGCATCCCTTTTGGAGCTAGGGATTCAACCCGTACCGGTGCACAAAAGCTTATCCATTTGATGGAGAGAATGCTAAGAATACTACTACCATTGACATAGACTTAACACACACAAGCTCAATCTTGCTATTGCTCACTCACTCATCATCCCACTCATTCATGCATCCAAACAAGAAGAAAGCTTAGCTATTGCATACACAAGATCAAAGCATTCTTCATTCTCAAACACTCATTTCCCTAGCATGCACACAAACCTTGAAGCTATCAACAAGAAACATGCACACTAGAGAATTGACATGAGAAGAGAGACAAACATCAACTCATTGCATTGAATTAACAAAAATAGAACTTACAATAATGTAGATGGGGAGAGAGAAGAGCTTGCACCTCTATGGAAGAAGAGGGAGAGCTAGTCTCAAGAGAGCTCAAACATGAGTTTAGCCCAATGTGTCCATAAGCTCTCAAATGAGCCACTTTTTGTACAAAAACTCTAAAACTTCCAAAAGTTCCCATGTGGGATTATTGTCAAGCCCACTCCCACACTCATCTACAACTTGGAACTCTTTACAAGAGCCCTAAGCATCTTTTTGTTGCATCCTTGCATTGATCTTCACTCGTCCACTCGTCACGCAACACTCCCCTCTTCCTATTTTGCGCACATCCTCGAGCACGGTAGAAGCAAAAGCTGCAAAAAAAAACAATGGATACAAGTAAAGCTTTTTATTGAAGAAAAGAAAAGAAAAGAAAAGAAAAAAACCAGCAATGACAATCTTACACATGAGCATACAAGTGAAAGACTGATTAGAGTTTTAAAGAGTGCTAAAATAGGTGAGTAAAGACTAGTCAAAGTGAGACTAAGTGGTAGATAGTGCTATGTAAAGGCAAGTGTGCTTGTACACCACAGGTTATGACCGCAGTCTCAATGTCCTACAAGTATTTAAGTTATTCCTAAGTGGTAAACCTACTCCTAAATATGAGCAATGGTGATTGGACAACTTTCTTTTTTCTTTTTTCTTTTTTTTAACGTGTGTGTAAAAGATGATAAAGAGGAAGGTTCCATCCCAATGAGATTCAAGCAATGGCCAAGAGACCTCCACCAAGAGAATCTAAAGGCCGTAAGTATCTCAAGGGCGACAGACCCTTTTCTTTTTTTGACATAAGGAGTACCCCATGAAGATGAGGGCATCGGTCTCAAGGGCCCATAATGTACCCCAGAGTCCTACCAACATCCATCAAGGCGATAGAGTCTTTGAAGGTCTTTTTTTTTGAATCTGTTAGACGTCAGTGTTCACCCCATGGAAACCAAGGCATCGGCCCTCAGGTGCGAAGACAACCCTAGGTCCTACCAAGCATCTCACATGGCTATAGACACGTCATGTCTCGATTCACTTGTATATATATATTTTTTAGGTCATGATTTTCGTAAATTTTTTTATATATCCTAGCACCTAGCCCATACCTAAGAGGTATCTACCACTAGGGATATCTAATATACTTCGAGAGCATAAGAACGTGGCATACTCCATTGGTATATATCCTACACTGTCTTCAATTAGAAATACCTTCTACTAAGTCCTCTAAGAATCTAGAAATCACTCACCACATTTTAACAACTAATTTAAAACTTAAACCAGCTGTGTGAACATGCAAACAATATATCCAAAAGTTAAAAGCACATAAAGAACAAAAGATTAAGATTTGAATACACCTGTTGTAGTGCTCGTTGATGTTGTTCGTTTGCATTGATGCATTGCTGATGTTGTGCGGATTGCTTCTCGTTGCTCTTTGTAGACATTGCATGTCTCCCCCCTTCCTAATTTGTGTGCACGGTAGGTGGACTATTGGGGCGTGTTTGTATGCTCTTGTTTAGTTGAGATCTCTGTAAAATGTTTATTAACAAATAAGAAAAGAAAAGAAAGGAATAAAATTTGTTATTGGTGCCAATATAGCCGAGGGGAAAAACCCAGTGGGAGAAAAGTGCCCTGGCTTGTTGATCTTATTGTGGAGTCGCTGAGCTTACCCTTGCGCTGGTGGTGGATCTGTGTCCACTTCTGCTCAAAAGATGGTATCAATTACTTCAGGATGCAGGGACAACCCTTCACAAAAACCGGCCTCTGGAGAAGGTGGTAGAGGAAGGAGCGCTTCCTCGCTAAAATATGGCATTGGTTCTATGGAAAGGTTAAGCAGACAATTTCGATTTTGGAACTGCGCAATATAGGTACTCATATTGATCCAAATTGACATGATGAGGCTTGGGAAAGGAGGGCTTGCAAGATAGGTGGTTGCAAGTCAATTAAGCATGTATCCCTCCATTGTTGTGCTTCCTCCTCAGGTAATCTACGTTGATTTGGTCCTCTCTCTGGTATTCTCACATTAAGAAGGTTATGGCGTTGGGGTGTAATTCCCACAATTTGTTTCATTAAGCCCGTGCCATATCGTCTAAAGTAAGAGCGGCATATCCAACAAATGTGTGAAGCTTCTCGAGTCGTGCACACTCTTGACAATGTGGAAATGGGTGATGCTGTTGATAGAATAACGTGACAAAGTGATGCCCACAACAATTTTCACCTAAGGGAGCATAAAAGTACCTAGAATGAGTTTGAAAAGGAGGAGCACTATAACCCCCGCGATGTTCAGGTCGAGTACTATTAGGGTCAATGTTGCATGACTAATGAAGATCAATACAAGGATGCAACAAAAAAGACACTTAGGGCTCTTGAAAAGAGTTCCAAGTTGTAGATGAATGTGGGAAAGGGCTTGACAATAATCCCACATGGGAACTTTTGGGAGTTCTAGAATTTTTGTATAAAAGGTGGCCCATTTGTGAGAGCTAGAGAGGACTCCTTTGGTCATTTGGTTGAGAGGCTCATAGAGAGAGCTTGCTCCATAGCTCCATCTCATGTTCTCTCCCAAAGCTCTCCATCTCCATTCTTGCTTCAATCTTGTACTCTCTATTCTCTACATTTTCAATGATATGAGGTTTTGGTCTACACACTTGCTAATCTAGATTTCTTAATGATGTTTTGATTTGTGAGTTGTAGAGTGCATGTGATGAAGCTTGTGCATGAAATGATGTGTAGTTGAGGCTTGTGTGATAGCTCTTTGCATGTTAGATTCTTTGCATAAGTTGCATTTTTATGCTTAAGTGTAGCCTAATCTTGATGCTTTGATTATGTAAGATTGATTGCTTGAGTATTGAAGAAGGATTGAGTAGAAGTCATTAGTGTGTGGTTAACTCATCTTCTCCCATTCGGGATAGCCTCTATGCGCTAACCGGGTTGCATTCACGGATTGACAAAGTGTGTGGGTGTTGGAGTGTAGCCTCCGCTATGCTATGATGTCCCAAACAATGGCGCCGCTGTGCCGGGGAACGCACACCTAAGTTAGTGAAGGGTGTTAACCATTACTTCTTACTAAGTGCTCCATTGATTGCAAAATCGTGGATTAGGGTAGATTAGAGTAGAGTTTGCAAGGGCATTGAGTGTGTGATCTCAAGGGTGCCTTGTGGGTTTTCGGTTTTTTGATTAGAAGCAAAAAAAATAAAAAAAATTAAAACCCCATTGCGGTAGAGAAATCCCGCCACTAATCAGATTTATGCACTTTCTGTTTTTGCATCTTTGACGGGGTTGGCGAGAGGTAGGTTGAAAGCGTAGAAGGCGGCCTTTCTTTTATTGTTTTGTTGTTTTGTTATAGCGTGGGAGAGGCATCTCCATCAAGTGAAGCAAAGATAAATAGATATATATATATATATATCTATATATGTGCAGGGAGGCGACAGCTGAAAGTGTAGAAGGCGGCCTTAAATATATATATATATATATATATATATATATATATATATATATATATATATATATATATATATTTATACAGTGAAGTACATCGAGCGCTGCATCAAGCGCTGGGCTGGAAGAGTAACGGCGGCTGGCGTGGGAAGGCACCGCGTGTGGGAGGCGTCGAAGCGTGGAGAGCTACTGCAGCAAGCTGGCAAAGGGCAGCGCAGCAGCTAATAAGGCGGCTGAAGAAGGGCTGTAGGCAGTGTAGGCCGTAAGCAGTAGTGTTGGCGTGGGAAGGCACCGCCTGTGTGGGAGGCATCGAAGCGTGGAGAGCTGCTGCAGCAGGCTGGCAAATGGCAGCGCAGCAGCTAATAAGGCGGCTGGCGAAGGTCTACTGAGCCTGTAGACGAGGCGAGGTGCTCAAGGGCAAGCGAAGGCAGAGGGGTCGGCATCGGGCTCTGTGTGGAGGGGGGCCGTCGGCATCGAGCTGTGGCTGGCTGTAGGCGGCAGCAGTGGAGAAGAAGATGATGAAGGTGCATTGAAGGCGCCAGCGACAAATCCGGCGAGCGGCGAGCGGCGGGCGGTGGAGCGTGGAGGATAAGGTAGGTGCAAATTTTAATTTTTTTATTTTTTTATTTTTATTAATTTTTATGTTTTTTTATATTTTTAAATAAAAAAAATAATAATAAATATAAAAAAACAACAAAAAAATATTTTTTTAAAAAAAAAAACAAAAAGAGAAAAAGAGATAGAAAAAAAAGAATTAAAAAAAGGAAAAGAAAAAAATAAGAAAAAAAAGAGAAAAAACAATTAAATTTAAAAAAAAGAGAAGAAAAAAAACAATTTTTATTTTTTTGAATCCATTGTTCATTATTTAAATTTTTTGCATAAGTAAAGTAGCGTGCATTTTTTATTTTTATTTTTGTAATTGAGTGCATAATTAGTAGATTCATATTTTTTGTAATTGGCATGAAATTTATTAGTTTTAAAAAATAAAAAATAAAAAAAAACCAACAAAAGGAGAAAAAAACAAAAGAAAATTTTAAATTTTTTTAAATAAATTAAGTGTTTTTTAAGGAGTCTATTTTTTGTATATTTTGTAATTCTTTATTTTTTTAATTTTTTGCATAATTAGTATTTTCCTGCATTTTTTAATACTTGTAACTTTGTGCATAATTAGTATTTTTTTAGTGTGATTCATAATTTTTGTGTAAATTTTTTTTTAAAAAAAAAGTAAAAACATAAAATCATTAAAAAAAAAATAATAAAAAGGATAGATAGTTACGCCACACATACTCATATTAGTTGCATTTAGTGATTAGGTAGGTTAAAAAATATATATACATATATATATATATTTAAAAAAAAACAAAAACAAAAACAAAAATAAAACAAAACAAAAACACATAAAAAACCAAAAAAATTTTGACCTTATGCACTTGCGGTCGGGACGTCTTGTAGATTCTGCCATAGGGCCTAGGGCACCTTCTAGAGTACCTACGCAGGAAAGTGGGACCCAATCGGTAGGCAATTTGGCAGATATTGCTGAAACCCTTTCTGAATCCCAATCCGATACCCTTTCCTCCAGAACAACTAGTTCATTGTCCATGGACAATTTTGGGCCGACAAATAGTCATCCCGTAGCCCCAAATAGAACACCCACAAGATCCTTTAATCCATTTGAAGCCGACACCATGGGGTTAACACTTAATGTGAGACTCCAATATGTCTACACAAATGCTCAAGGAGCTGAGATCTTTAGGGATCCACAACAGCGGTATCTTGTTAAGATTGCAGACATTTTCTTAGAGCTTGATAGAGCACCTCTAGTCAATGACCAGGGTAACATGTACATGGGTGGAGACGGTGTTCGCTACGAAGTCACCTACCATCCAGAAAATGTAGACAAATTAGGGGAGCTCTCTAAAACCGAGTTCTTAGACTTATCAGAACTTTCCAGAGCAAGGGAGTCTAGAGATGACTGGCTCATTGAGCCGGACATGCCTAGACCATCCAATGCCCAGTCCTCAAAGCCATCCATAGATGATTTACTTCTTGTAGATCTAAATTTGGAAAGGGATAGGAAAGGCAAGAGTAAAATGGATCAGGGGGCTGAGAACCAATGGGAGTTTGTATGACAAATTCCAGTGACAAAGGTCTTACAGGATGACCCACTTCAAGAGGTCTATAAGGACTCGTTAGAGGGATATTATGCCACAGCTAGACTGCCACAGCTAGATCTTCCTCTAGCTCATGTGGTGGTAGTTGAGAAGCTTGCAGGACACATGAACAAAATAATTGATAAATGGACCAATGAATACCGAACCTTAGATTGGAAAGAGATTTGGGAACTCACGTGGAAAGGACAACCATTATTCATGGAAGTGTTCTCAATAAATACAGCCAAACCGGGGGAGACAGCCTTTCTTGGAGAAACTGTTGCTCCTCCCCTACGAGAGTTCACTAGAGAGGGACCTTCAACATCTAAGTGGACCACAGCTAGTAGCCCAACTCTAGCACCAAGATATTGTCCTACACCAAATGTGCGACCACCGGTCACACCACACCAACATCTTTCTCACTATGACAATCGGAGGAGAGGGGAGCCAACTTGGCCTCCCATTAATGCACCTCCTGAAATGCGGGTGACAAGATCTTTGGAGGGGTTTGGTGAGGCTAGTAATAAAGGACCCACACCAATTTTGGATGCATGTGGATCATCTTATGAAAGAGAGGAACAATTCCCACTGAGAGTGAGAGGCTGTAGGCCCTATGACGAGTATTCAAGACAAGTAAGGCCATCAACTCTTCAGAAACTGGTAAAGAAGTATGAAGGGTCAGGAGATCCATACGACCATGTAGCAGCATTTAGGCAAGCAGTTCGAGCTGAGCAAGTGGCTGATAAGCATACTCAAATTGAAGGATTTGGACTCACTCTTGAGGGAAAAGCCCTGGCTTGGTTTCAGGCATTAGAGGCTTCAGACAAATCTTCTTTACGAGTTTTGGAAGAGAGATTCATTGCTGCTTTTTCCTTGATGGGAATTCAACATGACACGGTAGCACACATCTACTCTTTCAAGCAAGGCGAGAATGAGAGTGTTAGAGACTGTGTAAATAGAATGAAGCAGTACATTAATCGTTGCCCAGAAGATGAGAAGCCCGCCCAAAGTCGATTAATTTCTCTCTTCTTAAAAGGACTCAAAAATTCAACACTGCATACACATCTCTATGCGAAGAAGCATACAAATTTCAATGAGTGTTGCCATGATGCTATGGATTTCACCGATAACTTCAAATTCCAAGATGGGTCTGGCCCAGAGGTGAAACCTAGAGATCAGTGGGGTGATGACCAAAGTTCAGGGTCTAGCGCGCTAGTAAATCCAGACCAGATAGCTAACCTAGTACTAAGGAGACTGGGACAGACCTATCGTCCACCCTTGCAGCCACAACAACAGCAGCAGAGAATGAGGAGTGTACTTCCTACAGGTCCTCATCTTTGTGGAGCATGTGGCGGTAACCATAAAACAGAGGAATGTTATACCTTTTCTCCTCTAGTCACAAACCAACCCACAAAAAAGTGGTGCCAAGCCTGTGCTTGGAACTTTACCCATACCACACAGGAATGTACTCGCATTGCGAGAATGAGACAGGAACGTGAGCAGCCAAGGGGTGGAGTGGCTCCACAAATGTATCAACAGTATACTAATTTTGAACGTAAGCCATCGATGGCACAAGAGCAAGCACGACCTGTTCTTGGTGCTTAACCTCCGGCTCCAGGGACTGCTCCTGTGAGGGTTGTTGACTACGACAATTCAAATATGTGTAGAGAATTGGTAAACCCAGGCTATGTGGAGGAGGAATATGCATCATATTCATCCAAAGAAAATATCTTTGAAAGCCCCGCATACCCAAACCAAGCACTGGTGGAGACTCAACCAGGGGAACAAAACTCTTTAATGTTGCTAGGCGGCTACCAACCTAGGACTCCAGGCCCCTCAGGTCAATGGCAGCCAAGGAAAGTAGAGGCCAAACCAATGGGCCCCTGTTATGAGTGCGGAGAACCCCATTGGGCTCGTGATTGTCCACATCGCTCAAGGCAAGCATCTCGGTCCAATACAACAGTACAACAGTTTTCACCAATTGAAAGATATTGTCTAGGGTGTTGTGTAGAACACTTCCCAAAAGATTGTCTGTTGAAACCACATGAGGAAGGCACCTCTCAACCAAAGGTCTCACTCAACCTTATAGGGGCAATTCCATCACCACCTTCATCTGAGAATGAGGATGTCGTGCCACTTAGAGTCATGACTAGATCACAGACACGAAATGCCAAAATACAGACTGATGAGACACCTCGAACTAGAGATGCAAAGGCAAATCTACAGTCCAATAGAAAAAAGACCACTAGGAGGAAGAAGAACCGAAACAAGCAAACTAAAAGTGCATCCACTAGTTCTCAAGAAGCCTCTAAACAAAACATGAGGGATCAAACTTTTACATCCCAAGAAGTGCATGAGGAACATCAACCTCAACCTAGTGCTAAACAAAATGAGGCTAGTACGACTGAGGATAGTTCTGGGGGTTCTGTTTTTGTGGATAAAGTGAATGAGACTCTAGAGGCCATCATTGATGCTCATAGAAGTCGCATTGCAGCTTTATCTGAGCTACCCAAGAAGCTTCAAGAATACCCAAACCCTCGTGAGGAGAAGATCAATCTAGCTGTACATCAGCAACTCATTAGGGAAGCTCAGTCAATACTTGAGCTCTCAAAATCTGCTCTTGAAGCTCCAAAACAAATGATGTGGATAATTGATGAGTACTCAAGTGAGGGCCATGGCTGGCATGTTCCAACTACTCTAGTTGCTGCTCAAAGAAGGCCGAGCAAGAAGGAATTATCAATGTGGCTACCCAAAGATGCGTACAAACTTGTACCATCTAGTCCAGTTGCTAAGCCTCTTAAGAAGCACATCATTTCCAAGCCTAAACCTTGGATTGTTACTCGATGGGTCCCAAAACATGTTCTTAAAGCACAAGGCTATTATGAGGGTGCAACAGCAATTTGGCTTCCAAAATGCCATGCTTTGCTAGGGGTAAAAGAGTGTTTCAGAAAGATTCCAAAAGCCACCCTTGATTTTCCATATCAGTGGGTGCAAAAGAAATCAACACAAACTATTCAAGATAGGATAGGTGGCTGTGATAGCACCTACAAATCTACTTGTGTTGATCTTCCCAAAACAAGTAATGAAACACCAGTTGTCCCAAATTCTCCTTGTTACATAATTCCACCCTCAACTGGTGTACCTAAGACACATCCAACTTCACATGAGTCTCATTTGAGCATAGATTCTAGAACTTTAATGCCTAAATCCTCTTATCTTGCTCAAATTCCAAGACAATTGCTAAAATTCCCACCCAAGAAGGACATACCTAAAACCAAAGATAAGGCATTAACACTACAATTGAAGCTCTTTGGTAGATCAATGTTTGAATAGTGTGGTTCCTTATGCCTTTAGAGGATTATGTTCTTTTTGAGATGATCTCCACTACCAAGGCAAGGGTAAGCTCACAGTGACTCCACAATAAGATCGACAAGCCAGGGCACTTTTCTCCCATTGGGTTTTTCCCCTCGGCTATATTCGGTGATTGGCACCAACAAATTTTACTCTTTTCTTTTCTTTTCTTGTTTGTTAATAAAAATTTTGCAGAGATCTCCGCTAAAAAAAGAGCATCAAACACGCCCCAATAGTCCACTACCGTGCAAACAAATTAGGAAGGGGGGAGACATGCTATGCCTACAAGGATCAAGGAGGAGCAATCTGCACAAAATCAGCAATGCATCAATGCAAACGAACAACATCAACAGGGCACCACAACAGGTGTATTCAAATCTTAATCTTTATTTCTTTAAGTGCTCTTATCTTTCGAATATATGGTTTGCATGTTCACACAATGTTGGCTGGTTTAAGTTTTTGATTAGTTGTTAAAATATGGTGAGTGAATTCTAGATTCTTAGAAGACTTAGTAAAAGATATTTCTATCTAAAGACAGTGTAGGATATATACCAAGCGAGTATGCCAAGTTCTTATGCTTTCAAGGTATATTAGTTATCCCTAGTGGTAGCTACCTCTTAGATATGAGGTAGTGCTAGGAGTAATAAAAATTTATAAAAATTATACCCAAAAATATATATATACAGAGTAAATTGAGACATGACGTGTCTACAGCCATGAGAAATGCTTGGTAGGACCTGGGGTTGTCTTAACACCTTGGGGCCGATGCCTTGGTTTCCATGGGGTAAACACTGATGTCTAAAAGCCTCAAAAAAAGACCTTTGAGGAATCTATCGCCTTGATAGATGTTGGTAGGACTCTGGGGTACACTATGGGCCCTCGAGACCGATGCCCTCATCTTCAAGGGGTACTCCTTATGTCATAAAAGAAAGAAAAAGGGTCTGTCGCCCTTGAGATACGTAGCGGTCTTTAGATTCTCTTGGCGGAGGTCTCTTGGCCATTGCTTAGGTCTCTTTGGGATGGAACCTTAATCTTTATCACCTTCTACACACACATCAAAAAAAAAAAGTTCCAATCACCTTTGCTCATATTTAGGAGTAGGTTTGCCACTTAGGAATAACTTACATACTTGTAGGACATTGAGACTGCGGTCATAACCGGCGGTGTACAAAGCACACTTGCCTTTGCATAGCATTATCTACCACTTAAGTCTCATTTTGACTAGTCTTTACTCACCTATTTTAGTACTCATTAAAACTTTAATCAGCCTTGCACTTATATGCTCACGTGTGAAATTATCATTGCTGGTTTTTCTTTTCTTTTCTTTTCTTTTCTTTTTTTCAATAAAAGATTTTACTTGTATCCATTGTTTTTTTGTTGCAGCTCTTGCTACTACCGCGCTCGAGGACGTGCGCAAAATAGGAAGGGGGGAGTGTTGCATGACTAATGAAGATCAATACAAGGATGCAACAAAAAAGACACTTAGGGCTCTTGAAAAGAGTTCCAAGTTGTAGATGAATGTGGGAAAGGGCTTGACAATAATCCCACATGGGAACTTTTGGGAGTTCTAGAATTTTTGTATAAAAGGTGGCCCATTTGAGAGCTAGAGAGGACTCCTTTGGTCATTTGGTTGAGAGGCTCATAGAGAGAGCTTGCTCCATAGCTCCATCTCATGTGCTCTCCCAAAGCTCTCCATCTCCATTCTTGCTTCAATCTTGTACTCTCTATTCTCTACATTTTCAATGATATGAGGTTTTGGTCTACACACTTGCTAATCTAGATTTCTTAATGATGTTTTGATTTGTGAGTTGTAGAGTTCATGTGATGAAGCTTGTGCATGAAATGATGTGTAGTTGAGGCTTGTGTGATAGCTCTTTGCATGTTAGATTCTTTGCATAAGTTGCATTTTTATGCTTAAGTGTAGCCTAATCTTGATGCTTTGATTATGTAAGATTGATTGCTTGAGTGTTGAAGAAGGATTGAGTAGGACTAGAAGTCATTAGTGTGTGGTTAACTCATCTTCTCCCATTCGGGATAGCCTCTATGCGCTAACCGGGTTGCATTCATGGATTGACAAAGTGTGTGGGTTGGAGTGTAGCCTTCGCTATGCTATGATGTCCCAAACAGTCAATGCATGGTGGACATGTATCTTGCCAAGTATCCATCAAGAGTTATCTGGACGTAGAACAATGAAATTTAGAAACACTCATATCCATCATTACAATCCTAATCAAAAACATTTTAGATAAAATCATCTCAAAAAGAACACAATCCTCTAAAGGCATAAGGAACCACACTATTCAAACATTGATCTACCAAAGAGCTTCAATTGTAGTGTTAATGCCTTATCTTTGGTTTTGGGTATGTCCTTCTTAAGAGGTGGGAAGGTTAGCAATTGTCGAGGAATTTGAGCAAGATAAGAGGATTTAGGCATTGAAGTGCTAGAATCTATGCTCAAAGGAGACTCATGTGAAGTTGGACTTAGGTACACAAGTTGATGGTGGAATTGTATAACAAGGAGAAATTGGGACAACTAGTGATTCAGTACATGTTTTGGGAAGGTCAACACAAGTAGATTTGTAGGTGCTATCACAGCCACCTATCCTATCTTGAAGAGGTTGTGTTGATTTGTAGGTGCTATCACAGCCACCTATCCTATCTTGAAGAGGTTGTGTTGATTTTTTTTGCACCCACTGATATGGAAAACCAAGGGTGGCTTTTGGAATCTTATTGTTGATACACTCTTTTACCCCTAGCAAACCATGGCATTTAGGAAGCCAAATTGTTGTTGCACCCTCATAATAGCCTTGCTTTTTAGGAGGCTTAGCAACTAGGCTAGATTGTACAAGTTTGTACGCATCTTTGGGTAGCCAAATTGATAATTCCTTCTTGCCTGGCCTTCTTTGAGCAGCGACTAGAGTAGTTGGAACATGCCAGCCATGGCCCTCACTTGAGGACTCATCGATTATCCACATCATTTGTGTTGGAGCTTCAAGAGCAGATTTTGAAAGTGGGTTGTGTAAGGTAGAAACACCACCCTTTTGACATGATAAAGCTCGTGGAGTAGCAGATCCCAGAATGCAATCAGAATCAATTTGCAATTTGTATTGTCTATTCTTCCAATCTAATGAGCAATTGGTAGCACTTAACCATGATCGACCGAGAACAGCCTCTACCACTGCCTTGGACTTACTTGCCACATAAAAGGGAACATACATCTGGTGATCCTGAATGGACATCATAATGACACATTTTCCCTCTATAGGGTTATCTTCACCTGAGAAGCTTCGTAAGTCAATAGGAATGTGCACAAGTGTTGGTTGTCCCAAGCTATCCATGTGTCAAACGAGAGAACATTATAATGTGCACCAGAGTCAATTAAGGCAGAGACAAAGTAGGTAGTCTCATGAAGATAAAGGCACACTTGAATATTGAAAGGATCGACATATGGTTCATCAGTAGCCAACTGTAAGGCCAACATAGAAGCTTTACGACGCTCCTTGGCTTTTGTAACTCTAGCTTTAGCCTCTTCTTGAGCTTGACGTTTAAGTAGGTCAAGTGCTTCTTTCCGTGTTTGTGCAACATGCATTTGTTGAAGCATGGCTTCAGTTAATGGTTCATTGTATTTCTTGAGACGACTTCCATTAATGAAGTTAGGCATTTGCTCACCTTCTAGTGTCTCTAAATGCATTGCACCACTTGGAGTAAGCTCATTAATCACAAACGGTCCTAGTCCACATTTCTTGAGCTTTCGCTTATGCTTCTTAAGTGTGTACAAGAGCACAAGGTCCCCTTTTTTGAATCGGCCAGTTGTTATATTTCTATCATACCATTGCTTCTGTCTCCTCTTCTCGGCATACATCCCCATTACCGCCAATAAGCGGGTCTCATCAAGCTTTTCCAATTCATCAATGCGTTGTGAAAGCTCATGACCAATCCAATCCAATTGTTTAGCAACTCGTAGAGTAGGTACAAGAAATTCAATAGGAAGAATTGCATGTAGCCCAAAAGCAAGCTCAAATGGGATTGTGCCCACAGATGTTTTATAGGCTGTCCTATATGCCCAAAGAACTGAGTGCAACTTTTGCTCCCAATCCGTCCTATGTCCCTCAACAATCTTTGTGAGTGCTGTGCAGAGAATCTTGTTAGTACTCTCAGCTTGTCCATTGGTCTGGGGATGATAGGGTGCAGAACGCTTGTGAATTACCATAAATTCTTGAAGTAAAAACTCTATGACCTCATTCACAAAGTGCACACCTTGATCACTAATGATTTCAATAGGTAAGCCATAGCGTGTAAACACGTACTCATACAAGAACTTGGCTGTGGTTCTGGCATCATTTTTAACTGTAGCCTTTGCCTCTACCCTTTGCGACTATAATATATTCGGCATGCGTGTGACGAGCTGGAGGTTTAATGGGGTCGACAAAATCAATACCCCATTTTGCAAAAGCACGTGTGCTTAGCATAGGCCGCAATGGCATATTGTCCTTAGTGATGGGAGGTTTGGTCCTTTGACAATCGTCACAACGTTTTACATATTCTTCGGCATCCATTTGTAAGGTTGGCCACCAAAGCCCAGACCACCTAATCAACTTAGCTGTGGTATTGCCTGAAAAGTGTCCACCCCCAACACCTGCATGTGCATGAGTCAAGATTTTCAAGTAGTCAGCTTCACATACACACATGCGTAAGTTGCCATCCTTGCCCCTCCTGTAGAGTTGGCCCTCTATCAGCATATAGTTGGCCGCTTCAACTTCAATAGCATGCTTTCGATATCTAGGAATTTTTTGATTAGTATGACCATGCTGAAGATAGTCCACAATATACTTACTCCAACTTGGTGTAGTTGAAATTTGGAATAATGTGACATTATGAATTGGCTATTGAATTTGACATGAAGCACAGTTACGAACAAATTTTTCAGCATCCGCATGCATGGTAGGCCACCATTGCCCATCCTGAGATATACATCGCACACAAGTAGTAGCTGATGCATGGATTCCACCGATACCCGCATGTGCCCATTCCAAGATCTCCTCATATTGGTCAGGGTTAGGTATAAGCCGCAACACTCCATCATTACCCTGACGATATAATCTCCCTGAGATTAACTTGAATGGTCGCCATAGGTCCACATTAGGACCCGCTAGTTGTATCTGCCCACTTGTCAAAATTTCTAAGATGGGTTTAGACCATTTAGGAGCTGTCTCTACAAGGAAAAGTGTTGAATCTAACATATCATCATCCACACCCACAGGAGCTTCGCCAGAGGTGATTCGAGACAAATGATCTGCCCTAAGATGAGTTGTTCCTTTTCGGACTGCCACTTCAAAATCAAACTCAAGAAGGATGATAAACCACCTCACAATCCTTCCAGTTGCGCAAGGCTTATTCACCAAATATAGCAATGCTTGATGGTCCACAAAAAATATGAATTTGTTTGCCAAAAGGTAATGGCAAAACTTTTTCACTGCATATATCATGGACAAACCTTCTCTTTCTGTTGTGGTATAATTCTTCTCAGCATTGTTCAACTGTCGACTAGCATATGAGATTGGGAAATCCTTATTATGTTCTCCCGATTGAGCCAAAATACATCCAATTGCAAAGTTTGAAGCATTAATATGGACATGAAAGATTTGGTTCCAATCTGGTGCCCGTAAGATGGGTGCAGTCACTAATGCTTGCTTCAACTTTTCAAAGGATTCCTCACACTCATCAGTCCAATTAAACTTTACAAGAAGAGCATATAATGGTCTGGCTAGGACAGTGTACATGTAGATGAATCGACGATAATAGCCACAATGTCCCATGAATGTTTGTACCCCTTTAGGGTTGATAGGCCGAGGTAATGAGACAATGACATCAATTTTATCCATATCTGTTGAAATCCCATTGCGAGAAACAATATGGCCCAAAATTTTCCCTTGTCTTACCATGAATTTGCACTTGTCAGGATTCAAGCATATACGATAAAGTTGACACTTTTGAAACACAAGTCTGAGGTGTTCTATATGATCATCACGCTCTTGTGAGTGAACACATAAATCATCCATGAAGATCTCAAGAAATTGCCTAAGGTACTCCTTGAATACATGACTCATTAACCGCTGAACGGTTGCTGGTGCATTTGTTAGACCAAATGGCATAACACGATAGGCAAAGATGCCATCTTCAGTAGCAAAGGCTGTCTTGTTTTGATCCTTTGGATCAATTGACACTTGATTGTAACCGGAGAATCCATCCAAGAAACTATATGCCTTTTTCCCTGCAACTTATTCCAGAACATGATCCGTGATTGGAAGTGGGTAATGATCACGTACAGTAGCTGCATTTACCTTCTTGAGGTTTACACATACTCGAAGTTTTCCATTTTTCTTGGGCACCACTACAATAGGGGAGACCCATTCAGTGTGTTCAATCTCATAGATAAATTCTGCCTCTAAGAGCTTGTCTATTTCTTCTTTTATCTTTCGTGCAAAATTCTCATTGTAAGTATAAGGACGTTGCTTGGAAGGCTTTGTATGCTGACATATGCTTGGATCAACTCCTTTGAGGTCTTTATAACTCCAAGCAAAAACATCGCGATACTCCGTTATTGTTTGAATTAATAACTTCTCCTCATCTAAGGACAAGTCTGTGGCAATCCACACATAGCGAGGCTCTTCTCCTGGCTTAGCGATATCAATTTTTTTTGCATCTTCTGGACCATCATATGAAACCCCTGGCATGCTTGGCTTTTGTCGCATGGGCTATTGAAGAACAATCTTCCGATCTTGAAGAGTGTACTGTGTGAAGTTGGGGGGAACAATGAGACCTTGTTCTTGTCCACTTGAGTCGTCACTCATTGAAGACCATGCTGTTTTGAGCTCTCCTTTGCAATCTTGCATTAGATTTTTTTTGTTCAACCGTTATCTTTGCACTTCCGACACTCTCTTTTGAATCGGTTTTAGACTTGAGTTTTGGTTTTTGTTTCTTCGTTTTTTTGTAATTTTTGCTAACAGTTTGTAGCTTTTCCCCTGGTTGGAATCCATCTGATCGTTTTACTCGGTCTTTGATACTATCTTGTGCTTGGACATAGTATAGATATCCGTTCTTTCTTGAGAAGAGAGGTGGTGGTCGAGAGTGTTCATTCTTAACCTCCTCCTTTTCTTTTTATAGTCTCTCACATCGTTCCCTCTCATCTTGTTTACGGATTCTCTTATGGCTCTTACAGCATTTACGTTTAGGTCGGCTTCGAGGGATCTCTACTTGAACCTCCCTTCCTCTCAAGAGTAGGCGTGCCTTTCCTAACTCTTCCTCAGGGATTATCACATCATTATCAAAATCAGAGTCCCATCCATTATCAGCATCATTAGCAGATTCGAGTGTTAAATCCTCCACTGAGACTTCCTCTACATGCAGTGCTGTTGTGGATGCATCCCCATAGTATAAAACATCTAGAAGGTCTCGTGATTGTACCATTCGTATAGGAATAATGTCATATCCATCTGAGTCACAAAATTGAATTGGCTTAGGTAAAGCACATGTCGATAATGTTGCAAGGACATGACTCCATTCTAGTGGATCAATTAAATGCTCAGGGAAGGGTTGTGGAATGTATGCCCCCTTAAGTCTCTCAGTGTTGAAATCCTTACATGAGGCTCCACACATCCACAGATCTTCTTGCCCATCTGACAATGTAACTCTTGAGCCCTTAGATGAAGCAGAATCAAACTCATCTATTGGAGACCTTGTTACATCACGATATGAGTGATTCTTTAGGTTGACCCTTGTGATGACAGAACCATGTTGGAGGTACAAATAATTGTATCCCAAATCTTGAATCATTTGAAATTGTCGCATGAATGGTCTACCCAATATCACTTCATAGTTTGGATGTTTTCCAAAATCCACTACTGCAAAGGTGTGCTCATATTCAATCCCACATGTGGTGACCAATATGTTCTCAAGCAGCCCAAGGGGATGTTCTAAGCTTCCATCTGCTAGCTGCAAGTGCATCCTGGTACTCCTGATAGCTGGTTTGCCCCACTTTTCCCAAATGGACCTTGTCACAATGCCCACTCCTGCACCACTATCAAGTATTGCAGTTGAAGGTACTTTTCGCACTTCTAATGGGAGGGTAGCATTTCCCTGATCGTCCTCACAAAATTTTCCTACTTTGTTGATAGGAACTGGCAAAACATGCTTTGTCTCAGGGTGTATGGTACAATGATGGTGACCCTTTTGTAGCAATACCTGCTTTGACAAACGTGTGGTAATATCATTCCACAACTCAGGTCGAAGCTTTATCAAATCAAGCAAAGGTAAGGTACAAGCCACTGGTGCTGACAAAATAGCTTGCACTGTAAGATTCCTCCCCCAACCCCTTTTTGATGTCTAGTATCTTCCCCTGTAATCAACCCTCTTCAGAAATATAAAGACCCTGTTGTTGCTAACTATTTTAGCCTAGAGAGAGAAAAATTATTCTAGAGAGAGAATATTCAGATTTTGAATATTTTTGGATAGAAAAATATCTCTTATAATTCAGATGAGTTCCCCTGAAACAGAAATTCAAAAAGAATTTTCCAATGTGCAATTGGAATTAATTGGAAATAGGTATAAAGAACCTTAGTCTAAGGGTCTAGATTTTCAGAAATCTTTAGACTATGGTCCAATTAAGGTTCCTATGGACCAATAGCATCAATCCATGTGTAGGGAGGAGATAAATCCAACTTGTAAAAAAGAAAATACCCAAAAATGAGTAAATGCTCACATGAGGTGAAGAGTTGAAAATGTACAAGGATTATTAGTAAAAAACTATGAGCAATATTAAAAATATGACATATGTAAGGAAGGGGAATTCTTTAAAGGAGGTGCATATTTCACATAAGATAAAGAGTTGAAAATGTACAAGGATTATTAGTAAAAAACTATGAGCAATATTAAAAATATGACATATGTAAGGAAGGGGAATTCTTTAAAGGAGGTGCATATTTCACATAAGATGAAGAGTTGAAAATGTACAAGGATTATTAGTAAAAAAAAACTGTGAGCAATATTAAAATGATTCCATTATGACACATATGTAAGGAAGAGGAGTTCTTTAAAGGAGGTGCATATTTCACATGCTTGAATGAGTTTTAAACTCATAAAAATTGAGATATTTCATCTCTCCTCTCTCCTCATTCAAGTCTAGTTCCAAAAAGTTAGCTTAACTGACCTAAAAATGGTCAAATATTGACCAAACTGATTTAGAAAATTCTAGAATCAGTTTGTTTGGTTAGGAGCTCAATTTTTCCTATAAATAGAAGCCTCCCCCTTGTTGAAAAATAGATAGTGTTTATGCATCGTTACTCTACTCCACCTAAGCCAAGAACTGTGAATTCATTTAATAATTCACTAGTTTTTGGAGCTTCCCTCTTTCTTCAATCCCTATTAGTGGCTCCATCAACATACTTAACCAATTGATTGGTTGGGGGCCTCTACCGTGAACAAAGAATCAAGCAAGTTGTAAGGTAATTAGTGAATATTCATCTTTCTATAATTTCTAAATGTTTCTCTCTTCTCAACCCCTCTCAAGCTTGAGAAGTTTAATTGGTATGGTTTTTTTTAAATGTTATTGAAGTTTGAATAGTAGTGAAGAGTTACATAATTTAATAAATGCTATTGAAGTTAATTTTCATTTATGTTTAAATTCTAATGATTCTTATGTAAATTCTCTCTCTCACTCAAGAAATGGTCATACTCATGACCCATTTTCAATCCAAATCAAGCTTTTCATAAAGCTTTTCCTTAACCCAAGATTAAGCTATGCTTGAGGCCAAATTAATGGCTTTTTCTTATGCTTTTAGTTTATGTATATTGATGATTCAATCCATTATGGATTAAGGATCCAATTAGAGAATCATTTTAATTATTTCCTTAATGATAAGCTTTATCCCTTAGAGAAATTGAGATTTATCAGTCATAACAACGGAGCTATGGCAAAATTTTTATAAAAATTATGCATAAAAAATTTTCATTCAAAGCATAAAAAGAGGACTTCCTACCATATTCTAGGAATCATCATCCTAGATTAATTGAAAGAATTTCATTATAATCATGGAGAAATTGAATTTTAATATTATGCATAAAGGATAAATTTTTATATCAAAAGTGTTATTTTTACCATTTTTATTTTCATGCATAGAAGTATGCATAATGGATAAATTTTTATATCAAAAGTGTTACTTTTATCATTTTTATTTCATACATAAAAGTATGCATAAAAGAAAATTTTTATATCAAAAGTGTTACTTTTATCATTTTTAATTTTCATGCATAGAAGTATGCATAAAGGAAAATTTTTATATCAAAAGTGTTACTTTTATCATTTTTAATTTTCATGCATAGAAGTATGCATAAAGGAAAAATTTTTATATCAAAAGTGTTACTTTTATCATATTGGATTTCATGCATATAGGTATGCATAAAAGATATTCTTTTTATACTAAAAGTATGATTTTCCTCATAAATGGATTTTATGCTTAACTTAGATGCATAAGAGAAATTCTTTTATTCTAAAAGTATAATTCCCTACCAAATTGAAATCATGCATAAGAAGATGCATAAAAGATTGATTTTAATTTCGAAAGTGTTAGTCTCCTTAAATGGAATTTATGTATAAATAAATGTGTAGAGAAATCTTATATCAAATAAAAGAATTCTCTTTAAAAAAAAAAAAAGAGATATGAAATGTGATAAGATGTGATAAGAGGTGTATGAGATGTGATAAGAATTGATAAGATGCGTATGGAAAGTGATAGGATGTGATAAGAGGTGTGATAAGAGGTGATAAGATGCTTATGAAATAAGTTAGGATGTGATAAGATGAATTAAGATGTGTATGGGGGGATGAGGTAAGAAGTGTATGTGATAGGATAAGATGTATATGGGTTGTGATAGGGCGAGAATGGATGTGATGTAAAAGATTAGATGTGAAGGTATATGGGGTTATATAAATGGGAATGTGAAAATGGATGTATGTATGTGGATGTGTGGATATGGAGATGGGAGTGTGGATGTATGAACATGAAAATGGATATATGCATGAAGATGTATATGCATAGATGTAAATGTGGATGTAGATGTGGATGTATAGATGTGAATGGATGTGGATGTATAGATGTGAATGGAAATGTGGATGTGGATGTATGTGAATGTGGATGTAGATGTGGATGTATAGATGTGAATGTGGAATGTGGATGTGGATGTATGTATGTATGTGGATGTAGATGTGGATGTATAGATGTGAATGGGAATGGGGATGTGGATGTATGTGAATGTGAATGTAGATGTGGATGCATGTATGTGAATGTGAATGTAGATGTGAATGTGGAATGTGGATGTATAGATGTGGATGTATGGGAATGTGGATGTGGATGTATGTGAATGTGAATGTAGATGTGGATGTATAGATGTGAATGTGGAATGTGGATGTGGATGTATGTGAATGTGAATGTAGATGTGGATGCATGTATGTGAATGTGAATGTAGATGTGAATGTGGAATGTGGATGTATAGATGTGGATGTATGGGAATGTGGATGTGGATGTATGTGAATGTGAATGTAGATGTGGATGTATAGATGTGAATGTGGAATGTGGATGTGGATGTATGTATGTATGTGGATGTAGATGTGGATGTATGGATGTGTATGTATGAATGTGGATATGGGATGTGGATGTATAAATGAGGATGTGAAAATGGAGGTAAGCATGTAGATGTGGATGCATGGATGTGAATGTGGATGTGGATGTGGATGTGGATATGGATGTGTATGTATGAATGTGGATATGGGATGTGGATGTATAAATGAGGATGTGAAAACGGAGATAAGCATGTAGATGTGGATGTATGGATGTGAATGTGGATGTGGATGTGGATGTATGGATGTGGATATGGATATGAATATATGATATGTGATGTGAAGGAATCTGAAGTGAAGAGATGGAAAAGGAGGTGATTGGATGAGTACACATATACATGGAATGTGGAATAAGTAATGTGGATTAATGAGGGATAATGTGGAAAAATGAGAGTTAATATAGAAACTGTATTTGTAAACTGTTTGTAAATGCTGTTTGTAAATGGTTGTTTTATGTCAAGAATGCTGGGGAAGCATTTTGACCGTCTTGTGATTAAGGTCGTGGAGACCTAACTGATAAAGTTGCAACTGCTGACGGAGAGTCAATGGAGGACGTCTCGCGTAGCAAGGTCGACCGAGGTCTTGACCAGCCTCGGTTCGATTAAAATGGTGAGCTTCCGGTACGGTGGATGAGGGACCAAGGAAGCGGCCTATGAGTGAAGCGCTAGGTCACCTGCGAAGGATCCTAGAGGGTGCTGACCATACGGTGCTCGGGCTCTGGGTCGCCTAGGATACCCACGCGTGCGTCGAGGAAGATATTGGAACAAGGAGTAAGAGTTGTTTTGTGAAACCGGGCATGGATCTGGTTGACTGACCTTGCTGGTCCTCAACGGATGAGTCCATGGCTCTTTTATATGGATCTGTTGGTTGATCTTGCTGATCTTCAACGAGAGTCCATTTTGATAAGTGATTATATTGCCGAGTATTATGGGCTAGGAACTATGGAAACGGCCTCTGTGTGGACAGGTGGTGAGCGTTCTAGTTGCCAATGATGCCATAGATACTCTGATGAAGGAATGATGGAAAATTATGAATCAACCGGATAAATTGGAAGATTGTGATCAGTGGTACTATGGTTTCATTAAAGAATTGTTTTAAAGTTAGCTGATGCTAAGAAAAAGGCAATTTCATATTGGGTGTGTAAGTGGTGTGGCTAGTTTTATGTTTGCATGAACTTCCGGCTAGGGGGCCTTGGAACTCTTTTCCTTAGTACCCGGGACAAAACCTAACCAAATTCCAAATTGGATCCCATCACTACAGTGGTTGGGCGGTTAGCTAACCCATGGGATCGGATGGGGTTAGGCTGGACTGATGGATCCGTAAATCGAGATTTAATTTCTATTATTACGATAGATGAAGTAAATCCCGGATAGAAATTGTTCTATGGATAGGAATCAACGGCTGTGCCTCTTGATGGGGAAAAAAGCGTTGATCCCAATGATCCAAGTGCAAGTTTCTTCCTTGAATTGACCAAGTACCGTTAAAGGTGCAGTCAGATCAGTTGATCCGTAATGATCTTGACTACGTTAGAGTAAAGAGTTATCCTGGTGGAATCGCCCATGCTTTTCGGGTAAAGGAAGTTTTTCCGGTTTCGGTTTTGGACAAACCGACGGATTAGTCTCTTGTCCGGATATCCGTGGGCGAGGCCCCGAGTGTGGGTCCCTGCCCCGCGCATGAAGTGCTACTTCCGTTGCTAGTACCCCGAATCCGTTGCTCGGTGGGAACAGGGATCTCACAGTTGGTATCAGAGCATTTGGTTAATAAAGATCAATTGAGAAGATAAATAGGTCAGAAATTTATCAAGAAACACAAAAAGGTTGTAATTGTGTGATATAATTCATACAATTTGATATTCAAATTGAAATTCGTAATTTGGTAATTGGGTCTTCAGATGGAAGTACCGCAATTATATAGAATCCTTAACTTGCTTGAGGCCTAGAGATGATGGTATTTACCTTATAATTCCAAGGGCCGTGACTATCCGTATATACCGAGAGTATAACTGCAGCTCTTTACTGACAGTATATACGAGTAAATCTAAGACTTAAAATTATAAGCGTTAATGCTATCCAGATGATGAATTTGAATGTGGTTGATATGATTTTTAATTCTGTTTGGGAACTGATGAATTGATTGGGATTCTGATTGAAAAATGATGATTTTTGAAATTTAGTTGAAATATAATAACTTGAGCAAAACCGCAATGAGGATGAATGGGACGAGTCCCTGTAATGATAAATGATGATAATGATTTCAACAAATCACTATGAGATTAGTGGATTGTGCTGTCAAAGTACTACTGTTAACACTTGACTCGGTATATCAAGTTAAGGGATGACAAATTGAAAACTTGCTTGACTGAAATTCCCGTGGAGGAATGTTCAGAAAGAAAAAATTTCGATCTGATGGACCATTATCGTGTTAAAGATATGAATGATATGATCTGAAATGAATTTATTTAATGATGAGTTCTATATAAGGGATATTTATCCCCGTATTCTGTTGGGCTGACCAGAATATAAGGAACCCTAGAATAAATTGGATCTTAAGAAAAAGAGTTGTCCTCTACTTGGCGAGATGAGGACATCTCACACTTTTTTAAGTGGGGTAGAATGTAAGATTCCTCCCCAGCCTTCGAGGCATACAGGAGTAAGAATCTCCCTTTTTGATCTTAAAATTATTCCCTCTCAAAAACAAAAGAAAGATTCTGTTTAAAAAAAGGAAGACCCTTTCCCTAGAATACTTCTCAGGAGTCACGCTGTCTTAAGGATTCAGAACAATGACTTCAGAAGTGAAAATCGGTGTTTTGGATACCAAGGTTTTGATTTTCATTCGAGTACGGCCCAAAAGAAGTTCTTTATCTATTGGGGAGTTTAAGAAGTTATCCCCCAGATATTGTGAGCCTTATATCTGAATTCAATGAAAGTAGGTGACTTAGCCTACAAGCTTCTTTTATCTCTTCATCTCAAAATTCTTAATGCCTTCTATAGAAAAATGTGTCAAACCCAAATCATGGAAAGACGGTAAAACTTCAGTGGCAAGTTACCGTTTGGCTTCTAAGTTACGCTAGCTCCTTCCTTTATATAAGTCGTAACTTTTACTTGTCGCTCACAGTAATCTTACTTCCATCGATCTCCTTTCTTTCTTAATCTCCTTCATGGCTTGGCAACAAGAACTAGTTTTATCCATAATGATTCCTCACCTTCAAGACGCAAGTGAATCTGTGAAGAAGGATTTTATAGAGCAGTATGAGCGCTCACTTTTCCCTCACTTGGGAACTTCTGTAGTGCAAACCAAATGGCGGACCTATCAAAACATAACTAGGGTAACACCCTGGGGTCAGCAGCACTTTCGTAACAATGTCTGCTTGGCCATGGTTATTGAAGCTTTGGGTTTGGGTCCCCGATACTACTGCGTCATGAGATCAAGACATCCTGGGTTTTCTGAGCGGGTCTTCTTACTGGCGTGTTTTCTTCCTCATGAAAAGATATGCCTTTACCCCGTTTTTGGCTTGCCTCTCAGAGGTCCTTTTGTTAGAACACCTCATACCACTGAGATAGGCGCAGCAATAACCCACAGAATCATTCCCATAGATGAGTTACCTTATACTTGTTCAGCTTGTGAGGACTGCTTTTGTGACCATATGATGGACGGGCTTATGGAAGTGTAAAGAGTTCCTCTATCTTTACTGTATAAGTTCCGAGAATGAATAAAGTTTAAATCTTGTTCGTATTTTGAATCTTGCTCTCTTTAAGACTTATCTTGGTGGTTAATCTTGATTAAATTTTTTTTTCTAAGTCTCATATTCGTGAATCTTGCAAAATTATCACAAGTTGCGAGATGAGGACATCTCGCGTTTTTTAAGTGGGGTAGAATGTAAGATTCCTCCCCCAACCCCTTTTTGATGTCTAGTATCTTCCCCTGTAATCAACCCTCTTCAGAAATATAAAGACCCTGTTGTTGCTAACTATTTTAGCCTAGAGAGAGAAAAATTATTCTAGAGAGAGAATATTCAGATTTTGAATATTTTTGGATAGAAAAATATCTCTTATAATTCAGATGAGTTCCCCTGAAACAGAAATTCAAAAAGAATTTTCCAATGTGCAATTGGAATTAATTGGAAATAGGTATAAAGAACCTTAGTCTAAGGGTCTAGATTTTCAGAAATCTTTAGACTATGGTCCAATTAAGGTTCCTATGGACCAATAGCATCAATCCATGTGTAGGGAGGAGATAAATCCAACTTGTAAAAAAGAAAATACCCAAAAATGAGTAAATGCTCACATGAGGTGAAGAGTTGAAAATGTACAAGGATTATTAGTAAAAAACTATGAGCAATATTAAAAATATGACATATGTAAGGAAGGGGAATTCTTTAAAGGAGGTGCATATTTCACATAAGATAAAGAGTTGAAAATGTACAAGGATTATTAGTAAAAAACTATGAGCAATATTAAAAATATGACATATGTAAGGAAGGGGAATTCTTTAAAGGAGGTGCATATTTCACATAAGATGAAGAGTTGAAAATGTACAAGGATTATTAGTAAAAAAAAACTGTGAGCAATATTAAAATGATTCCATTATGACACATATGTAAGGAAGAGGAGTTCTTTAAAGGAGGTGCATATTTCACATGCTTGAATGAGTTTTAAACTCATAAAAATTGAGATATTTCATCTCTCCTCTCTCCTCATTCAAGTCTAGTTCCAAAAAGTTAGCTTAACTGACCTAAAAATGGTCAAATATTGACCAAACTGATTTAGAAAATTCTAGAATCAGTTTGTTTGGTTAGGAGCTCAATTTTTCCTATAAATAGAAGCCTCCCCCTTGTTGAAAAATAGATAGTGTTTATGCATCGTTACTCTACTCCACCTAAGCCAAGAACTGTGAATTCATTTAATAATTCACTAGTTTTTGGAGCTTCCCTCTTTCTTCAATCCCTATTAGTGGCTCCATCAACATACTTAACCAATTGATTGGTTGGGGGCCTCTACCGTGAACAAAGAATCAAGCAAGTTGTAAGGTAATTAGTGAATATTCATCTTTCTATAATTTCTCAATGTTTCTCTCTTCTCAACCCCTCTCAAGCTTGAGAAGTTTAATTGGTATGGTTTTTTTTAAATGCTATTGAAGTTTGAATAGTAGTGAAGAGTTACATAATTTAATAAATGCTATTGAAGTTAATTTTCATTTATGTTTAAATTCTAATGATTCTTATGTAAATTCTCTCTCTCACTCAAGAAATGGTCATACTCATGACCCATTTTCAATCCAAATCAAGCTTTTCATAAAGCTTTTCCTTAACCCAAGATTAAGCTATGCTTGAGGCCAAATTAATGGCTTTTTCTTATGCTTTTAGTTTATGTATATTGATGATTCAATCCATTATGGATTAAGGATCCAATTAGAGAATCATTTTAATTATTTCCTTAATGATAAGCTTTATCCCTTAGAAAAATTGAGATTTATCAGTCATAACAGCGGAGCTATGGCAAAATTTTTATAAAAATTATGCATAAAAAATTTTCATTCAAAGCATAAAAAGAGGACTTCCTACCATATTCTAGGAATCATCATCCTAGATTAATTGAAAGAATTTCATTATAATCATGGAGAAATTGAATTTTAATATTATGCATAAAGGATAAATTTTTATATCAAAAGTGTTATTTTTACCATTTTTATTTTCATGCATAGAAGTATGCATAATGGATAAATTTTTATATCAAAAGTGTTACTTTTATCATTTTTATTTCATACATAAAAGTATGCATAAAAGAAAATTTTTATATCAAAAGTGTTACTTTTATCATTTTTAATTTTCATGCATAGAAGTATGCATAAAGGAAAATTTTTATATCAAAAGTGTTACTTTTATCATTTTTAATTTTCATGCATAGAAGTATGCATAAAGGAAAAATTTTTATATCAAAAGTGTTACTTTTATCATATTGGATTTCATGCATATAGGTATGCATAAAAGATATTCTTTTTATACTAAAAGTATGATTTTCCTCATAAATGGATTTTATGCTTAACTTAGATGCATAAGAGAAATTCTTTTATTCTAAAAGTATAATTCCCTACCAAATTGAAATCATGCATAAGAAGATGCATAAAAGATTGATTTTAATTTCGAAAGTGTTAGTCTCCTTAAATGGAATTTATGTATAAATAAATGTGTAGAGAAATCTTATATCAAATAAAAGAATTCTCTTTAAAAAAAAAAAAAGAGATATGAAATGTGATAAGATGTGATAAGAGGTGTATGAGATGTGATAAGAATTGATAAGATGCGTATGGAAAGTGATAGGATGTGATAAGAGGTGTGATAAGAGGTGATAAGATGCTTATGAAATAAGTTAGGATGTGATAAGATGAATTAAGATGTGTATGGGGGGATGAGGTAAGAAGTGTATGTGATAGGATAAGATGTATATGGGTTGTGATAGGGCGAGAATGGATGTGATGTAAAAGATTAGATGTGAAGGTATATGGGGTTATATAAATGGGAATGTGAAAATGGATGTATGTATGTGGATGTGTGGATATGGAGATGGGAGTGTGGATGTATGAACATGAAAATGGATATATGCATGAAGATGTATATGCATAGATGTAAATGTGGATGTAGATGTGGATGTATAGATGTGAATGGATGTGGATGTATAGATGTGAATGGAAATGTGGATGTGGATGTATGTGAATGTGGATGTAGATGTGGATGTATAGATGTGAATGTGGAATGTGGATGTGGATGTATGTATGTATGTGGATGTAGATGTGGATGTATAGATGTGAATGGGAATGGAGATGTGGATGTATGTGAATGTGAATGTAGATGTGGATGCATGTATGTGAATGTGAATGTAGATGTGAATGTGGAATGTGGATGTATAGATGTGGATGTATGGGAATGTGGATGTGGATGTATGTGAATGTGAATGTAGATGTGGATGTATAGATGTGAATGTGGAATGTGGATGTGGATGTATGTGAATGTGAATGTAGATGTGGATGCATGTATGTGAATGTGAATGTAGATGTGAATGTGGAATGTGGATGTATAGATGTGGATGTATGGGAATGTGGATGTGGATGTATGTGAATGTGAATGTAGATGTGGATGTATAGATGTGAATGTGGAATGTGGATGTGGATGTATGTATGTATGTGGATGTAGATGTGGATGTATGGATGTGTATGTATGAATGTGGATATGGGATGTGGATGTATAAATGAGGATGTGAAAATGGAGGTAAGCATGTAGATGTGGATGCATGGATGTGAATGTGGATGTGGATGTGGATGTGGATATGGATGTGTATGTATGAATGTGGATATGGGATGTGGATGTATAAATGAGGATGTGAAAACGGAGATAAGCATGTAGATGTGGATGTATGGATGTGAATGTGGATGTGGATGTGGATGTATGGATGTGGATATGGATATGAATATATGATATGTGATGTGAAGGAATCTGAAGTGAAGAGATGGAAAAGGAGGTGATTGGATGAGTACACATATACATGGAATGTGGAATAAGTAATGTGGATTAATGAGGGATAATGTGGAAAAATGAGAGTTAATATAGAAACTGTATTTGTAAACTGTTTGTAAATGCTGTTTGTAAATGGTTGTTTTATGTCAAGAATGCTGGGGAAGCATTTTGACCGTCTTGTGATTAAGGTCGTGGAGACCTAACTGATAAAGTTGCAACTGCTGACGGAGAGTCAATGGAGGACGTCTCGCGTAGCAAGGTCGACCGAGGTCTTGACCAGCCTCGGTTCGATTAAAATGGTGAGCTTCCGGTACGGTGGATGAGGGACCAAGGAAGCGGCCTATGAGTGAAGCGCTAGGTCACCTGCGAAGGATCCTAGAGGGTGCTGACCATACGGTGCTCGGGCTCTGGGTCGCCTAGGATACCCACGCGTGCGTCGAGGAAGATATTGGAACAAGGAGTAAGAGTTGTTTTGTGAAACCGGGCATGGATCTGGTTGACTGACCTTGCTGGTCCTCAACGGATGAGTCCATGGCTCTTTTATATGGATCTGTTGGTTGATCTTGCTGATCTTCAACGAGAGTCCATTTTGATAAGTGATTATATTGCCGAGTATTATGGGCTAGGAACTATGGAAACGGCCTCTGTGTGGACAGGTGGTGAGCGTTCTAGTTGCCAATGATGCCATAGATACTCTGATGAAGGAATGATGGAAAATTATGAATCAACCGGATAAATTGGAAGATTGTGATCAGTGGTACTATGGTTTCATTAAAGAATTGTTTTAAAGTTAGCTGATGCTAAGAAAAAGGCAATTTCATATTGGGTGTGTAAGTGGTGTGGCTAGTTTTATGTTTGCATGAACTTCCGGCTAGGGGGCCTTGGAACTCTTTTCCTTAGTACCCGGGACAAAACCTAACCAAATTCCAAATTGGATCCCATCACTACAGTGGTTGGGCGGTTGGCTAACCCATGGGATCGGATGGGGTTAGGCTGGACTGATGGATCCGTAAATCGAGATTTAATTTCTATTATTACGATAGATGAAGTAAATCCCGGATAGAAATTGTTCTATGGATAGGAATCAACGGCTGTGCCTCTTGATGGGGAAAAAAGCGTTGATCCCAATGATCCAAGTGCAAGTTTCTTCCTTGAATTGACCAAGTACCGTTAAAGGTGCAGTCAGATCAGTTGATCCGTAATGATCTTGACTACGTTAGAGTAAAGAGTTATCCTGGTGGAATCGCCCATGCTTTCCGGGTAAAGGAAGTTTTTCCGGTTTCGGTTTTGGACAAACCGACGGATTAGTCTCTTGTCCGGATATCCGTGGGCGAGGCCCCGAGTGTGGGTCCCTGCCCCGCGCATGAAGTGCTACTTCCGTTGCTAGTACCCCGAATCCGTTGCTCGGTGGGAACAGGGATCTCACATGCACGATACCCATATCCATCTCCTTTGTCAACCTTTTATGCATGGAGGGTATCCTCAAGGTTTGAGAACAGTTCTCATATTCTCCCAAATATGATGGTAAGGTTTTCATTGTATGCTTACTTCTAGGAGAAACAATTGTTTGAACTTCCTCCTGGATGCTTGGGCGTCTAAAGTTGTTTTCTGTGCCCCTGGTAAAATCCACCGCAGAGAATGGAGGTGAAATAATAGAGGACATGTTCTCATTAACTTTCTCATGAACTGCTGCCCACATCTCATTTGCCATGTCCTCGTTAGCATCAATAACTTCATCATTGCATGGGAAGGCAAGGCTAGGTGGTGGCAGAATACCTTCTTTCAATGGGGTGGCAATTGTTGCAGACTTCTCGCTATGAGGTTGTGAGATGAGCTCACTTTTCATTTCCCGACTTGATGACACTTCTGGTATGGTTTCAAATGTTGGCTTAAGAGAGGTTGGGCCCCGAGGAATAGGTGGAGGTGGTCCCTCAAGTATTGATTGAGCTTCCCTAATGAGTTGCTGATGTACAGCTAGATTGATCTTCTCCTCACGAGGGTTTGGGTATTCTTGAAGCTTCTTGGGTAGCTCAGATAAAGCTGCAATGCGACTTCTATGAGCATCAATGATGGCATCTAGAGTCTCGTTCACCTTATCCACAAAAACAGAACCTCCAAAACTATCCTCGGTCATACTAGCCTCATCTTGTTTAGCGCTAGGCCCAGGTTGAGGTTGATGCTCCTCATGCACTTCTTGGGATGTAAAAGCTTGATCCTTCATGTTTTGTTTAGAGACTTCTTGAGAACTAGTGGATGCACTTTTAGTTCGCTTGTCGCGGTTCTTTTTCCTCCTAGTGGTTCTTTTTCTATTGGAATGTAGGGTCTTGTCCACTAGATTTGCCTTTGCATCCCTAGTTCGAGGTGTCTCATCAGTCTGCATTTCGGCATTTCGTGTCTGTGATCTAGTCATGACTCTAAGCGGCACGACATCCTCATTCTCTGATGAAGGTGGCGTTGGAACTGCCCCTACAAGGTTGAGTAAGACCTTTGGTTGAGAGGTGCCTTCCTCATGTGGTTTCAGCAAACAATCCTTTGGGAAGTGTTCTACACAACACCCTAGACAATATCTTTCAATTGGTGGAAACTGTGGTACTGTTGTATTGGATCGAGCTGCTTGCCTTGAGCGATGTGGACAATCACGAGCCCAATGGGGTTCTCCGCACTCATAACAGGGGCCCATTAGTTTGGCTGCTACTTTCCTTTGCTGCCATTGACCTGAGGGGCCTGGAGTCCTAGGTTGGTAGCCGCCTAGCAACATCAAAGAATTTTGTTCCCCTGCCAGTGCTTGGCTTGGATATGTGGGACTTTCAAAGAGATTTTCCTTGGATGAATATGATGCATATTCCTCCTCCACATAGCCTAGGTTTACCAAGTCTCTACACATATTTGAATTGTCGTAGTCAACAACCCTCACAGGAGCAGTCCCAGGAGCAGGAGGTTGAGCTCCAAGAACAGGTCGTGCTTGCTCTTGTGCAATCGGTGGCTTACGTTCAAAATTAGTATACTGTTGATGCATTCGTGAAGCCACTCCACCCCTTTGCTGCTCACGCTCCTGTCTCATTCTTGCAATGCGAGTACATTCCTGTGTGGTGTGGGTAAAGTTCCAAGCACAGGCTTGGCACCACTTCTTTGTGGGTTGGTTTGTGACTAGAGGAGAAAAGGTATTACATTCTTCAGTTTTATAATTACCGCCACATGCTCCACAAAGATGAGGACCTGTAGGTAGTACACTCCTCATTCGCTGCTGCTGTTGTTGTGGCTGCATGGGTGGGCGATAGGTCTGTCCCAATCTCCTTAGTACTAGGTTAGCTATCTGGTCTGGATTTACTAGCGCGCTAGACCCTGAACTTTGGTCATCACCCCACTGATCTCTAGGTTTCACCTTAGGGCCAGAACCATCTTGGAATTTGAAGTTATCTGTGAAATCCATAGCATCATGGCAACACTCATTGAAATTTGTATGCTTCTTTGCATAGAGATGTGTATGCAGTGTTGAATTTTTGAGTCCTTTTAAGAAGAGAGAAATTAATCGGCTCTGGGCGGGCTTCTCATCTTCTGGGCAACGATTAATGTACTACTTCATTCTATTTACACAGTCTCTAACACTCTCAGTCTCGCCTTGCTTGAAAGAGTAGATGTTTGCTACTGTGTCATGTTGAATCCCCATCAAGGAAAAAGCAGCAATGAATCTCTCTTCCAGAACTCGTAAAGAAGATTTGTCTGAAGCTTCTAGTGCCTGAAACCAAGCAAGGGCCTTTCCCTCAAGAGTGAGCCCAAATCCTTCAATTTGAGTATGCTTGTCAGCCACTTGCTCAGCTCGAACTGCTTGCCTAAATGCTGCTACATGGTCATATGGATCTCCCGATCCTTTGTACTTCTTTACCAGTTTCTGAAGAGTTGATGGCCTTACTTGTCCTGAATACTCATCATAGGGCCTACCGCCTCTCACTCTCAGTGGGAATTGTTCCTCTCTTTGGTGAGATGGTCCACATGCATCCCAAATTGGTGTGGGTCCCCTATTACCTACCTCACTAACCCCCTCCAAAGATCTTGTTACCCGCATTTCAGGAGGTGTATTTATGGGAGGCCGAGTTGGCTCCCCTACCCTCCGATTGTCATAGTGAGAGAAACGTTGTTGTGGTGTGATCTATGGTCGCACTTTTGGTGTAGGATAATATCTTGGTGCTAGAGTTGGGCTACTTGTAGTGGTCCACTTTGATGTTGAGGGTCCCTCTCTAGTGAACTCTCGTAGGGGAGGAGCAACAGTTTCTCCAAGAAAGGCTGTCTCTCCTGGTTTAGCTGTAATTGTTGAGAACACTTCCATGAATAATGGTTGTCCTTTCCACGTGAGCTCCCGAATCTCCTTCCAATCTAAGGTTCGGTATTCATTGGCCCATTTATCAACGATTCGGTTCATGTGTCCTGCAAGCTTCTCGACTACCACCACAAGTGCTAGAGGAAGATCTAGCTCTGGCAATCTAGTTGTGGTATAATATCCCTCTAAAGAGTCCTTATAGACCTCTTGAAGTGGGTCATCCTGTAAGACCTTTGTCACTAGAATTTGTCGTACAAACTCCCATTGGTTCTCAGCCCCCTGATCCATTTTGCTCTTGCCTTTCCTATCCCTTTCCAAATTTAGATCTACAAGAAGTAAATCATCTATGGATGGCTTTGAGGACTGGGCATTGGATGGTCCAAGCATGTTCGGCTCAATGAGCCAGTCATCTCTAGACTCCCTTGCTCTGGAAAGCTTTGATAAGTCTAAGAACTCGCTTTTAGAGAGCTCCCCTAATTTGTCTACATTCTCTGGATGACAGGTGACTTCGTAGCGAACACCATCTCCACCCATGTACATGTTACCCTGGTCATTGACTAGAGGTGCTCTATCAAGTTCTGAGAAAATGTCTGTGATCTTAACAAGATACCGTTGTTGTGGATCCCTAAAGATCTCAGCTCCTTGAGCATTCGTGTAGACATATTGGAGTCTCACATTGAGTGTTAACCCCATGGTGTCGGCTTCAAATGAATTAAAAGATCTTGTGGGTGTCCTATTTGGGGCTAAGGGATGACTATTTGACGGCCCTAGATTGTCCATGGACAATGAGCTAGTTGTTCTGGAAAGGGTATCGGATTGGGATTCGGAAAAGGTTTCGGTAATATCTGTCAAATTTCCTATCGATTGGGTCCCACTTTCCTGCGTAGGTACTCTAGAAGGTGCCCTAGGCCCTATGGCAGTGTCTAAATGACGTCCCGACCGCAAGTGCATAAGGTCAAATTTTTTTTTGGTTTTTTTGGTTTTTGGTTTTTGTTTTATTATATATATATATATATTTATGTATATATATATATATATATATTTTACCCTACCTAACCACTAAATGCAACTAAAATGAATATGCGTATAAATACCTATCTTATTTTTTTATTTTTTTATTTTTTTAAACTAATTACACACAAATACTAATTATGCAAAAAATCACAGAAATTTAAGAAATAAAAAGTTGCAGAATATGCAAAAAATTTGGATTCCTAAAAAAAATACATAATTTACAGAATTTTTTTCTATTTCTATTTCTTTTCTTTTCTTTTCTTCTCTTTTTTTTTAAATTTTTATTTTTCTTTTATTACTTACTAATTACACAAAATACTAACTATGCACAAAATCACAAAAATTTTAAAACAATGCAAATTACACTAATTATGCAAAAAAAATTACAAAAGTTTTTTAAAAAAATGTAAAATATGCAAAGAATATGGACTCAAAATAAAAACATAAAAATTATTATTTTTTTGTTTTTTTTGTTTTTGTTTTTGTTTTTTTGTTTTTTTGTTTTGTTTTGTTTTTCTTTCTTTTCTCTCTTTTTTTTAAAAAAATTTATTGTTTTATGGTTTTTTCTTTTTTTTTAAATTTTATATTTTTTTTAAAAATGCAACAACATAAAAATCGCCAACAAAAAATAAAAATAAAAAAAAAAACAAAATAACAAATTAAAAAAGAAGAAAAAATACTAACCTCTTTTTTTTTTCCTTATCGTTATCTCCTCCGGCGGATCGTGCGGCTCCACTCGCCTTCACGTGCTTTGCCTTATCCTCAGCTACAACCACCTTCCAGCTCGCCTCCCTCAGATGCAGCCTTCAACACCTTCTCCGCTCTGTGCGAGTGCCCGTCTGAGCGATGCCGCCTTCGTTTGCTTCAGCCTCGCCACCCAGCAGTCGCCTCCACTGCAACTCAACTGCCTTCTACGGCCCTTCTGTTTCGCCTCCTTGCCAGCCACCTTTTTCGGCCAGTTGGCTCACGCCTCTCTGGCCTTCGCTTCCTCTGCCCGGCGTTCCACAGTTGCCCGACCTTCTTTTTTGCTGACGCTGCTGCAACGCCGGCCACGTCAGCTTCGCCTGCTTCTTCTCCACTTCTCCGCCTCACAGATACTCGTCGTCGGCCCCTTCACCTGAGTCACCGGCCTTGCCCTACGCCACCGCCTTCACAGCCAGCAGCACTTCTTTGTCTACACCTCGCTTAGCCCTTTGCACGCTCGGCCTTCGACGGCCTCCTTCTTTTCCACGCGGCCGCCCTTCTTTTCCACGCTCGGCCTTCGACGGCCTCCTTCTTTTCCACGCGGCCTCCTTCTTTTCCACGCGGCCGCCCTGCAGCCTTCGTTTTTTTTTTTGGCCTTCAGCGACGGCGGCCACCTAACCGGTACCGCCTTGCCTTCACTCTCGGCTTCCCCTTCGCCGTCCGCTTCACCACCTCACAGCTGAAGCTCGCCGCCTTCCTCCTTGCGGCCCTTCACACCTTTCCCACACGGCCAGTCTCCACGCCGGCCAACTTCACACGGCTGCCCTTCACCGTCTTCGAACCAGTCAGCCAACAGCCACCGCCTTTTGTGTGTTTTTTTTTATTAAAAATATAACAAAAATAAGAAATAAAATTTGCAACCTCTCTCCTCCTTTTTTTTTCCTTTCTCCCTTCTCTTTCCCTCGCTCCTCTCTTCCTTAAGCGGGCTTCACGCTTGGGAGCCTATGGAGCTTGGGAGCCTATGGAGCTTGCATAAGCTATGGAAGAGCTTAGCAACGCACCTCTTTTTTTTTTATTTTTTAACTAATTACATGTTAGCGAAAAGCATGAAAGCATGAAATGATAAAAAACAATGAAGGTAAGCATAATGAACGGTACTTGAAAAAGAATAAAAGCAATAAAACATAAAAAAACAATGCGGGAGAAACCTCAACCGCTCAATGGTTTTTTTCTTATCCTAACCTTATCCACTCACACCGGGATCGCACACCCGAACTTAACCTAATCACTCAATGGTTTTGCAACCAAAAGAGGAAATAGTGGTGGTTTCCATACACTCTCAACCGGATTTGAGTCTTCTCCCCGGCAACGGCGCCAATGGAGAGACGGAAAACTCTCTCACTTGTAGCAAGAGTAGTATGATCCACATGTAGCTCATTCCAATGGGATTTGCATCCCTTTCGGAGCTAGGGATTCAACCCATACCGGTACACAAAAGCTTATCCATTTGATGGAGAGAATGCTAAGAATACTACTACCATTGACATAGACTTAACACACACACAAGCTCAATCTTGCTATTGCTCACTCACTCATCATCCCACTCATTTATGCATCCAAACAAGAAGAAAGCTTAGCTATTGCATACACAAGATCAAAGCATTCTTCATTCTCAACAAACACTCATTTCCCTAGCATGCACACAAACCTTGAAGCTATCAACAAGAAACATGCACACTAGAGAATTGACATGAGAAGAGAGACAAACATCAACTCATTGCATTGAATTAACAAAAATAGAACTTACAATAATGTAGATGGGGAGAGAGAAGAGCTTGCACCTCTATGGAAGAAGAGGGAGAGCTAGTCTCAAGAGAGCTCAAACATGAGTTTAGCCCAATGTGTCCATAAGCTCTCAAATGAGCCACTTTTTATACAAAAACTCTAAAACTCCCAAAAGTTCCCATGTGGGATTATTGTCAAGCCCACTCCCACACTCATCTACAACTTGGAACTCTTTACAAGAGTCCTAAGCATCTTTTTATTGCATCCTTGCATTGATCTTCACTCGTCCACTCGTCACGCAACACATATCATCCACATAAGAATCAAGATCAAAAGATTCCCATCCGCCGATGCCCTCTTTGTGTAGAGGGAATGATCTGTTTCACTCCATGTATACCCTTGGGATCGCATAAATGCATCAAACTTATGATACCACTCTCATGGAGCCCATAAAGACTCTTTTGAAGCTTACATACCATCCATTCTTTTCCCTGCACAACAAACCCCACTCTCGTGGAGCCCATAAAGACTCTTTTGAAGCTCCACTCTCGTGGAGCCCATAAAGACTCTTTTGAAGCTTACATACCATCCATTCTTTTCCCTGCACAACAAACCCCTATGGTTGTTGCATATAGATGTCCTCATGCAGATCCCCATGCAGAAAAGCTGTCTTGACATCCATCTGGAACAAGCTCCATGTCCTCTTTGGCAACCAATCCAAGAACTAATGAAGAGTAGTCATTTTCACTACTGGTGAAAAGATCTCATCAAAATCAATCCCCTTCTCCTACTTGAAACCCTTGGCTACGAGTCTCGCCTTATACTTAGGCAATGCATGTGTTGGAGACATCTTCAGCTTATACACCCACTTGCATGGTAATGCATGCTTGCCTTTGGGGAACGGAACCAACTCCCAAGTTGCATTTTTCATCAAAGAATCCATCTCTGACGTCATAGCCTTCTCCCACTTACTTTTCACTACTGGTGAAAAGATCTCATCAAAATCAATCCCCTTCTCCTACTTGAAACCCTTGGCTACCAGTCTCGCCTTATACTTAGGCAATGCATGTGTTGGAGACATCTTCAGCTTATACACCCACTTGCATGGTAATGCATGCTTGCCTTTGGGGAATGGAACCAACTCCCAAGTTGCATTTTTCATCAAAGAATCCATCTCTGACTTCATAGCCTTCTCCCACTTATGCCGGTCATCTCTAGACATAGCATCCTCATAACACAAAGGCTCACCACAATCTGTCAACATGACATTATCAAGAGACGGTGTATACCTTTTTGAGGAGGGTGTGAGACTCTCGTAGAACGTCTCAATACTTGCTCAACCCGAGCATTCTGCTGTCCCAACTATCTATCCTGCTGAATGTGAGGCTGCACACCTAATTGTGGCTCGTCCACCTCAACATTTCTTGGCTGTCCTAGCCCTACATCATGTGGGACAAGTCATGCATGCGGCTCATATGGTGGTTTTCCATCCTCTTGAAACACCACCCTGCATACCTCAATGGTCTTCACCGTTTGCTTATGCATCTTCTCTTCATTAAAGATCACATCATGGCTGTGTACTACCTTCCTGGCCTCTGGATCCCATAAGCGGTATCCCATCTCTCCTGAGTCTCCATACTCAAGAAAAATTCACTTCCGTGTCTTAGAATTAGATAGCATGCTCCTTTTGTCCTTGGAAATGTGCACATAGGCCTCACAACCAAACACACATAGATGCTCATAAGAGGGTGGCTTTCCTGACCATGCCTCTTCAGGGACCTTTTCGTCCAATGCCTCTTCAGGGACCTTTTCGTCCAATGCCTTACTAGCCACCCAATGCTCATAAGAGGGTGGCTTTCCTGACCATGCCTCTTCAGGGACCTTTTCGTTCAATGCCTTACTAGGCAATCTATTAATCAAATGAACTGCTATCTTGATAGCTTCAGCCCAAAAGCCATGTGAAAGACGTGCATTAGATAGCATGCTCCGTCTCCTTTCCTGTATGGTCCTATTCATCTTCTTTCTAACCCCATTCTGAGCTGGCATTAGGAAAAAAGGGAGCTCATTTTGGGGCCTTTTACGGTTTGGAAAAATAAGCTCTCAACCAATGAACAGAGGGCCAACGTAACGTTGGAAATTCACAAAAATAAAAGAAAATAGATAAAAGAAACAATATTTTATGTAGGTACAAGCGTGCTACATTAATGTGGAGATTGGTTTTTTATTCTCACAAGATCTTTGGACATGAAGATAGAATCTAGTCTGACATTTTCTCTGACAAGGGCCTTCCCGCTTCCACCTCCCTTTGAACTTTGAATTGTTGTGCTGCCTTTCCTTCGAAAGGTCTACCATTCTACACCACTACCTCATTGTGCAGTAACCTCTTCTTTTCCAAAACTGCTCCCTTGATCCAGTTTGGCTTAGAGTAAGATGTTTCTTGTCAACTATCTGTCTGCCTACTTTCTCTTTCTTGAAACTTCACTTTGTTATCTTGTTTACATTACTTTGCTGTGGTTACAGATTCACAAGGTATCCATGGTGAATAAAAACTATGGTCGTTCTTGTGGAAGACGTTCTGTGGATGATAATGCTATGAAGGCAGAATTATACCACACATCCTTACCCCGTCGACCTGCTTCTTCTATTTCTTCGGTAGACAATTCAAGTACAGTCAAAACGGAAGGAACTTGGGAAAGGTTTACTGTTTCGAAAGGAGCATGGGTGCTCATGCAACCTAGAAAAAGAAAGAGACCCCAGACAAAAAATATTTTCTTGGCATCATGGAAGGGAAGAGTACGAGATTTTAAAATCACCAGAGGAAAGATATCGGTGAAAGAAGTTTTGATTCAGCATGTGTACATGCATAAAGAACTTGTCTTGCGAGACTATCCAAATGATCTTCCGCAACACAGGCCTAATTGTATATTTTTCTATTGTGGTTTGGTTCTTTATGAGGTGCATGGATTTTTAAGACAAAGCTTTCTTTCTTTGCTTATTGATATTCTTGTGATATTTTATTTCAGATTTATACCCTTCATCGTATGAGACATGGCAAAACATCGATTGTATTCTGGGATTTATAGATGTTTTACATGGATCGATAGGAGAACAACAATACGAAGGTCGATGTGCAACAGAGCTAGCTCAATCCGGTATATTTTTTACTGATCATTTTTATCAGTTTTGCTGGACAATGCAAACACACATGGTGTGTTAAGAAAACAAGACCTTCCAGCATGGAATTCAGTGGATTGGCCTCTCCCACATTTTAGTGTTACAGAGGCATACAGAGCCAAGCTTTTCAAAGAAGTACAGAAAGCTCTTAGGCCCAATATTGCCACAAGGATAATAAAAATTTCTTTGTGCATGCCTCTCACAGTTTTTGTAGACTTGTTTAATACCTTTCCAGTGAAGGTTTCAAAAACAATGTTCACAGTTAAAGCAACAAGTCTGGCATGCATGCCACAATTTTTGGATAAAGGTTGGGATAAGAAGACATGTAGTTCAGTGTTTTGTGAGGTTGTCCAACCTTCTATGCAACTGAAGTACATGGTTGCATCACAAAATTTCATTTTTTCTTTTTATTATAAGCGCAGTCGAATGCTAGGTACAAAACTAGTCCCTATGGATCAAGATGAAGATTCTTTTGGTGCAGAAAATAAACTTCTTGATATTGATGTTGTTGAGAATGGTGATGTGCTAGTCAATATCACATTAAGACAATGCTGCTCCCTAGCTCAATTGCGCAATGACATTCTATTTGAGACAGAAGGTTCTATTTCAAAGGACTTTTTATTTATCTACAACAATAAGAAGGTATACCATGTGACTTATCCTAGTCTCATTAAGCACTGCTATTAGTTTACTTTACCCTATTGTTTCATATTGCTTTTTTGCAGGTGCTCAAAAGAAGAGAGAGATCAATAAAATGCAAAGACATTGAAAATTTTAAAATTGAGATAACACAGACTCCATAAACAAAGGTATTATATTCAGAAATGTAAAATTCTGTACAGAAGTGTTTAATTACATATGTAGAACATATTCTTGACAACAATTTTCTATTTATCTACAGGTTGATCTAGAGGCTGCTCTACATGGTCCAACCTCACCGTATCATCTTTATTTGGAGAATCTACTTTCTGTTGCTCCATCTTGTCGTGTACAGTCTCTTGGTGCTGCTCCATTGTCTCCTCTACTACCCTTGGAGCATCTGTTTGCTGTTGCTCCATCATTTCCTCAATAACATCAGCAGCAACAGGTCCTTGTTCTTGTGGCTTCTCCTCATCAGCACTAGGTCCTTGTTCTTGTGGCACCACATCTGCATCATCTGTGTCATCAAGGTGTATGACACCTTCTCGGACTTTAGAGCTCTCACCTAACTCGACAGTAGCTGGTACAATAGGTTTGGGGAAGGCATACTTCAAAAACTTCCAAATTATATCAGCTCTGAAACTATACACGTAGCTCGAGTTGAAGCTATCTTCTCTCATCTGCAATGAGATATGATGATTTAGAACACTTTGTACCAATATCAAATTTTTTGAAGCTAAATGAAAATTATTTTTTCTTACAAGCTCTGGCTGTCCTATCTCAAAATAGCTTGAAAGTATATATTTGGCACTAATCAGCACTCTCTAGCCACAGCTACTTGAATCATCTTGTTGTGGTGTCTGGATAGTTGGAAAGATATGTTAGAAATTGTTAATGTCTGAACAAAATAAAATTATTCAATAAGTTCAAAGGCATAGCATGAAATAGACATCAGTAGAGGGAGCAACTTTCTACCTCTAAATCTATTGGCTCTATTGAATCCAAAAGATTGACATTAGGAGGACACTGATCCAATGCATCTAGAAGTCTTCTAATACAACTGCAATACATATAATTCAGTTAGTTTGCATTAAATCCAAATAATGAAGTTTAAAGTTAAAAATAGCACACAAACCACTTACAATTTAATCTCTCTGTGTGTGTTTCTAAGAGAGTTGAATAAAAAGCATTGCTTCTGCTGGATGTCAATAGAAGCAAAGCTCCAGTGGTCACTGCATAAGGAAAAAAGCATTAAGAAATCAAAGGCTACAAGAGTACTCAATCTTGAAGGAAAATCCCAAAAGAAGCAGCCACACACATACTTGTTATGGTATGGAAGTAGCAAAATATCAACATGATCAAAATCACAGTGTCTGAACCAATTGGAAATATCCATGGGAGTTTCCTTTGGATCTCTTAACTTGAAGGAAATTGCAGGATCAATAATATAAACTGTATGCTGTACAGCATGGTTCAGCCAGCTTCTCATCATGCTACATTGGACAAAACAATAATTAAGGTAAGGTGTAAGGGAGGAGGTACAATAAGGATTGTTTTGCAAACAAATGTAAAATAAAAGACACTTACTAGAGCATTGCAAGAATGATAGTATCTGAGCAATACTCATTCTTATGAGCCAATGCTGCCAAGCATGCTCTTGTCAAGTCAAAATTATTCTCTGAAAAATCATCTTCAATATGGACAACTATGTTAGGGCCCAGCTCCTGCAACCTTCTCTGTATCTGTAGCTCCATCTGTACAGTCTCCACATTTATAGCAGACTTGGATTCCTCTATTTGCTGCTTCAGTGACTCCTCATAAGCAGCTTTCCCTCTGGTGCTCATTGAGTGGGTCACTTCAACAACCTTCACCTTGTCTGCCTTCAATTTCCTTGTAGGTGGAATTAATAATATGTCTCTCATTTTAATGTCCTGCCATTCCACAGGATGGACCAGCTTGTCATACCTCCACCTCACTCTGGACAATGTGTTGAAGTCCTTGGCCATCAGAGTTACCCTGTGAGCATGGGCTGCTACAAGCATTGCATCTTCAAAGTACTTCTCCAGGTAATCCTCTGCCATTTCCTGTAAGGAAAGAATGGCAGTCCTATTCCACCTGAAACCAAGGTGCCAGCTATCACAGATTTCTCTCACTAGCCTCTGAAAAGGTGCCTTGGGGATTGCAAAGCCTATAGCTTTTTGCTGTTTCCTGATCTCCTTTAGCACACCAGCAGAATGCTTTAACCTCTTGGACTTTTGCTGTAGCATGCTCATTGGCTTCCCCTTCCTGCCATGTGCAACTCTTCCTTTTGTAGGCACAGTAGATTCCTTGACATCAGCCCCAGCTGCTGCTGCTGCAAGCCCTGGCCCCTTGCCAGACCTCCTTGCAGTTGCCTTGGTTCTTGCCATCACTCTGAAAAGGTCCATACAAAGCAATAGTAAAAGATAAGAAACATGGAGAACATAGAATGATTAAAGAAGGTGATGACAACTTGGATGAAGCAAAATTGAACAATTTGCAACAAAAGGCGATTATGAAGATTTGAAATTTGTAACAGCTCAGAATCGCGTTTTTCTGCAAATGCTTGAAACAACATGCTTTTGCATTCATATGATGAATTCTCTATCATTCCAACTACAAACAATATGTATTGTGTTTATAGAAGAGCTATGCAGGCCTGAAATGGGTGGATAAAGAAGCATTTTAAAATCTGCAACAAAATGCGATTTGCACTATTTTGAGATTTCTAAAATCCCCTCCTCGCGTTTTGCTGCAAATTCTAGAGACAACATACTTTAGCATGCCTTTAGTCATTTCAGTGTGTATGCAGCTTGGTGCAACATAGATTGAGCCTATGGACATCAAGAAGTGATCAAACTTCATTCAACAGGGCCAAATAAAAAGTCTTCCTGCTTCTACATGCAGTGGAGAAAATCTAAAAAATGCATATAATATTTATCATAATATGTAACCTACATCACATCAATCAATTCCTTACCCTAATATACTATTAAACAAGAAGGAGAGGAAAAAGATTTTCTTACTAACCTGGAAGGTATCTGCAAGTGTTCTGTGCTGATGATGAGTATCCTGTGCTGGGTGTGAACCTCTGCTGCTGCTGGTCTGGATGCTGATGGTGTGGAGTAGGGAGGTAGAGATGTAAGAGAACTGAGTTAGGAGAGTAGTTTATTACAAAATACAAATAATGGAGTTATTAATACCACACGTGTGAGATATAGTCGTTTTTTAACACGTGTGGGTCCCACCAAATCTTTTGGGATTTGAAATTTGTGGGTCACTTTTTGCCTTGGAACTTGTGCCAATCATGATTTCATAATTAGATCCATTAACACTTTTCCCTCCCCGTATTCCATCCCTGCCAGCACCCTCCCATCATCCTCTTCTCTCCCACTTTGACCACTTTTTACCCAACACACTCCATCCACTCTGCAACCTGTCTGAAGACTACTACCATTACCAGATCTCCAGGTTACCAGTGCTACAGCTCAGTTTTGGAAGAGAGCAGGACAATCTCCAGGGCTATTCCATCAGTATGGAAGAGGAAAAGAAAGGTCAGAGATCTATACCATTTCCAATGTTTTCTGACATATATTTCTTCCATCTGTAGAATTCTTAAATCTCAGTGCCTAGAAATCTGGCAGATCACCCTAGGATTTGATTAGAGATGGATATGAGTAGGATTTGGAATTTTGCAACAAAATGCGATTAGAGAGGTTTATGTTTTCCAAATGCTCCAAATCGCGTTTTGCTGCAAATTCTGATATTTGTTCTGGTATTTATTTTTTCTCCTTCTTTTAATCTCTTTTGCACTGGGGATTTCCTCCTTGCATCATTTACTGTCCTGAACATTGTGAGATATCCTTAACATTTGATTGGAAATGGATGTCAGTAGAAATTCAGAATTTGCAACAAAATGCGAGGAGAGCACTTTACATTTTTCAAATGGGTCTGCATCGCGTTTTGTTGCAAAGTCTTGTGTCTCTTTTGGTTTTTACTGTTTGCTCATTGTTTTGCTTTCTATGTCCATGGAGATGTCTTTCTTGATGATGAGAAATGTTTCTGCTTTGGAACAGTTGATCCTCAGGCCCCTCCTTTCAAGAGGAAGTTGGACTTCTCTGCTGCTATACTCAGACCACAGCAATCACCAGGTGATTCATGTGTGCTGATGAAGAGTTTTGTTTGGTGATATCCTATACTTTATCTGATTGCATATGTGAGCATATAGAATTCATGTTATATGAATTTTGCTTCAGGCAAAAGCAAGAGACTAGAGCAGAAAGGTGAGTCTTCCCTTTCAAAACAAAGGGAACCAGAAGAGGACAAATCTCCAGATTTGCTCCTATTTGACTTTCTTCACAAGTGCAAGGCTCAAAGGAACTTCCACATATACCACAGTATTTTCAATAGGGAGTTCACTATGAGCTCTCTTTTGGACCATCACAGAGATTTCCTTTCAGACCATTGGGATACCTTCAAACAACTGACAGAGGCAGGAAGGATTGTGGAAGGTGAAAAGGTTTTTGTGCATTTAAATCATATTGTCTCCATTGAGAAGCTGAGGTATCATGTGAATAGAAGGTTTGACAGCCTGCCTGAGGAATATAAATTCAGTTGTAACTTGCACACCAGAAAGTGTAGAGTGCTTGAGGAAAACATGGCATTCCTCATGTACATTGTCTTTCAACAGCAATCTCTAGAAGAGCAAGGGCAGGAGACTGAAGAAGAAGATATATCTGTGGCAGAGGTAAAAGAGAATATTCCTATGGCAACAGATATAGCAGAGCAGGAAGAAGATATCAACCTCGAGGATGAGGGGCTGCAAGTGGCTGCTCTTGACCTTGTTCAACTAAGGAAGAGTGCGAACAAGAGCTTATCTTCCAAGAACTGCCCAAACAGGAAATCTGAGAACACCAAGAATGGCAATGCTTCCAAACCAAGTCTCCTCTGTACTTGCACAGAAATGGTTGCTTGTTGATTTGGACCTCAAGATAACCTTGAGAGAGGCCGTGGGAAGTGAAAATGGCAGTAAGTGAAAAAAACATCCTAGGAATATCCAACAATGGCGCCTAGGTCTATAGCATAATTTCTTTGTCCGGCTAAAAAATGCCATAATGTGGGCTCCAAGAATGCAATGACAAGCTTTATTTTTGCTCCCCAATGCTTCCTTTACCTCCCTTTGAGCTCCTTGAAGAAGGTATGAAGTGGACAACTCTATGCAGAGAACTCTTCTTCTCTCTTCTTCCACTCCCAAACATGCTATGCTTCCTGTTTAGGCTCTCTTCCTTATGGATAAATTTCTTTGTGCAAATGTGCACAAGGTTATTTTATGTGCAAGTGTAAATAAGATTATTTTATGTGTGTGTGTGCACGAGTGATGTTTATATTCTCATTAGTATTTATCATTGGGCAAAGGTTTTGTCATGTATAAACCTTAGAAACTTTTGACAAGGTTATGTATATGTAAAGCAAAAGCCCATTAGTATTTATCATTGGGCAAAGTTTTTAGCATGTATAAACCTTAGAAAATTTTTACAAGGTTATGCATATGTAAAGTAAAAGCCCAAAAGTAGAAAAGGTGCTATTATTGGCTCCAAGGGCTAAAAATATTAATATGACATAAATATTGCATGTGGGAGAAGGAGCCACACTCGTCGGGGGGGGGAGATTGCACCCAATCCTTGTGTCTTGTGTGGTTAAGTATTTTTCAAGTGTTCACCTTCTCTATGCTTGAATTATTTTCAAGTGTTCACGTTCACCTTCTCTATGCTTGAATTATTTTCCTCTAATCAATTTATTTGTTATTATGAGAATATGGTTTAAATTTGTACTTGGAGAAAGATTCATGTTTCAATGGTATCAGAGTTTTGGCAAGTACAAGGACATCTTAAAGGTTTAAATCCAAAAATATAATTTTGAAGCAATTCAAAATTCTAGATATGTTCACTGACACCTGTAATACGCATTCAGGCTAACAAATTGTTTTGTCTGTTTGTATGGATGCAGGTAACTGTTACCATATTATAGTAGTGATGTGTGTGAACACACTTAGGACCGCCGGGGCACTTTTTCCCTCACTAGGAGGTTTTTTCCCCCGTGCATTGTATATACGCCCATTATCTTCTAGGGCTTGTTATCTTTCATTTTTGGCACTCATAATACACTACTGTGTTGTGCTCAAGCTTCCTCATCTTCTTGAAGTTGTGTGTGCATTCCTGCAACCCTAATTCCAACAATTGGTATCAGAGCAGGCTTCCTCCTCCCGGGCAGCATCACCGGCACCTGCCGCTTCATCTCCTCCGATTGCGACGAGGTTTCACGAGCGTCTGCAGGTTAGTATATGCCGTGGGAAAGCCCGTAAGGGCTTGTTCGTTTCAGAATTTTGATCTGAAGTCATTTCGCCCTCCGTTTTTGCATTCCAAGTACTGCGCAGGCAAAATCGTCCTACTGTGCAGATTTTCTGTCAAGATTAAAATCTGCAGGACAGGTGCCCATTCGTCTGTTTTGGGCTGTGCTACATAGCACAGGTCGATTTTATACAGGTTTACCTCTTACAGACAGCATTTACATCTAGTAGTACAGTCATTGGCCATGGCTGACAACAATGATGTATTCCGCATGTTGGCTGCTGAGGATAAGTTGGATGGCACCAACTATCCATTGTGGGCATATATGATGCGACATGTATTGGTAGCAAAGGGGTTATGGAACATTGTGCAGGGTATTGATGCACGTCCTATTATGGCTGGGAATGCTGCAAACACATCAGAAACAGGTACTGTTGATGATGGTGCAGGCACAAGTGCTGTAGCAGCTGTTCGAGAACCACCACTTTCAGCAGAGCAGATTCGTTGGGATGGTAGAGATGCGCAGGCTCATGCCTTGATTGCGCTGTCTGTCAAACGTACCATTATCCCACATATTCGCTCCTGCAGGACTTCTAAGGATGCTTGGGATGTACTTGCCACATTGGGGTATATCCTTTGAAGGCAAAGTCCGAAGTGTTTTTGTGCTTCAAACAGTTTTTGGTTATGGCTGAAAATGTGTCAGAAAGTAAGATGGGCACCCTCCGTTCAGATCGAGGGGGGGAGTATATGTCTTCAGAATTTAATGCATTTCTGGCTGAGCGTGGGATAAAACACCAATGTACAGTGCCGTATACACCACAGCAAAATGGTGTGGCTGAGAGAAAAAACAGGTCTCTCATGGAAATGGCAAGATGTATGGTTAAGAGTCAAAGTCTACCACATGGTTTTTGGCTTGAGGCTGTCATGTGTGCCACTTATGTACTAAACAGGTGTCCCACCAAAGCATTACAGGTTGTCACTCCATATGAGGCTTGGCATAGCCGCAAGCCATCTGTTGGCCATTTACGTGTTTTTGGTTGCCTGGCATATGCATTAGTGCCTGTGCAACATCGCAGAAAATTGGATGACAAAGCTGTCAAATGTATTTTTGTTGGATATAGTGCTGAGAGCAAAGGCTATCGTTTGTATCATCCACAGACAAAGCGCATTTTGGTTAGCCGTGATGTTGTATTTGTGGAAGATACAGTTCAGCCCTTGGTTTCATGTACTAAGGAGACAGATATCAGCTCACGTGATGTCTATGATACATTGTTGCCTCTTTTCAGTGGTGCACAGTCAAGTGCAATACCTCATGAGGCAGTTTTTCAGCCTATGCAGGTTTTAAATGATGGCACAGATCAGCCTATATCTGATGCAGATGTGCATGATGCACTTGAGGATGAGAGACAAGAGATTGAGGGCTCTAGGAACATGCCTAGATGGCTGGTGCAGACTTTGCGTGACAGCAAGTTGGATGCCCCTTTGTCTAGTCGCACTCGTTCTGGCTCTCATGGTGCCTCTTATGCGTCAGATTGTTATGCATTGGCTGTTTCTAGTATGTGCGATGAAAGTGAGCCTGTTTCATTTGATGAGGCACAAAGTTCAGAAAATTGGATGGCTGCTATGCAAGCAGAATACGATGCTATTATGAAGAATAGTACATGGTCTTTATGTGACTTGCCCCCTGGCAAGAAGGCCATTGGCACTAAGTGGGTATACAAATTGAAGCGTAAGCCTGATGGCACAGTGGATCGCCATAAGGCTAGGCTTGTTGCAAAAGGTTATGCTCAAGAGAAGGGCATTGATTTTGATGAGACTTTTGCTCCCACATGTCGTATGACCACTGTTCGTAGCATCTGTGCATTAGCAGCTCATAATGGTTGGAATGTACATCAGCTGGACATAAAGACTGCGTTCTTAAATGGAGATTTGCATGAGGAGGTGTATGTATCGCAGCCTCGTGGTTTTGTTCAAAGAGGGCAGGAAAACAAAGTGTGCAGGTTAAAAAAGGCTTTATATGGTTTAAAGCAAGCTCCACGAGCTTGGTATGAAAAAATACATGCATATTTGACTGCACATGGGTTTCAGAATAGTCCAACAGAAAGCACTTTGTATGTTAAACGTGTGGATGGTGTACATCTAATCATTGCTCTCTATGTCGATGACATGCTGCTCACAGGACCAAATGAGAGTCATATTGCTGATTTTAAGGCTGATTTGAATGCCTCTTTTGAGATGTCAGATTTGGGGCATTTGCATCATTATTTGGGGATACAATTTAAGCAGTGTGATGGAGGTATTGCTTTGTGTCAGACAAAGTATATTGAAACATTGTTGCGGAGATTTGGCCTTGAAGACTGCAAGCCTATTGCTACTCCAATGGAGACAGGTTTGAAGTTGAGTCTTCATGATGCTGGAGATCACTTTGATGTCACACTCTATCAGACAGCTGTTGGTTGCCTCATTTATGTATGCATTACGAGGCCAGACATTCAGTTTGCAGTCTCACAGGTGAGCAGATTTATGCATAGCCCAGGCATTAAGCATTGGCAGGCAGTGAAGCGTATCTTTCGCTATTTGAGTGGTACTCGGCATCTTGGGTTGTTTTATCCCAAGGGGGGATCATTGCCGCCAGATTTACATGTTTTTTCAGATTCTGACTGGGCTGGTTGTTATGACACACGCGTGTCCACGAGTGGTTTTTGCTTCATGCTTGGAAGCTCATGCATATCATGGTTGAGCAAGAAGCAGCCTACTGTGGCCACTTCTAGTTGTGAAGCTGAGTACAGGGCAGCTTTCACAGCTACGGTTGAGTGTGTGTGGCTCAGACGCCTTATGGCTGATTTGGGTGTTGGGCAGCCATCTGCCACCACCATCTTCACTGACAGTCAGAGCGCATTGGCAGTTGCGCGGAACCCAGTGTTCCATGCTCGTACGAAGCACATTGAGGTGCACTACCATTATGTCAGGGAGAGACTCTCTGCAGGAGAGATCAGTTTGGCTTATGTGCCAACACAGGATAACCTTGCAGACCTTTTCACAAAGGCTCTGCCTCGTGAGAAGTTCGAAGCTTTTCGCAAAGCTTTGGGCTTACTCCCTTTTGTGGATTCGTCCACATAGCTAGACACTTCCCTATACATGCGTGCTAGCTCTTGTTCACCGCATCACTCCAGGGGGGATTTGTTACCATATTATAGTAGTGATGTGTGTGAACACACTTAGGACCGCCGGGGCACTTTTTCCCTCACTAGGAGGTTTTTTCCCCCGTGCATTGTATATACGCCCATTATCTTCTAGGGCTTGTTATCTTTCATTTTTGGCACTCATAATACACTACTGTGTTGTGCTCAAGCTTCCTCATCTTCTTGAAGTTGTGTGTGCATTCCTACAACCCTAATTCCAACAGTAACATGACCTACCTTCACTTCTCTTGCAGTTAATTTCAAACAAGCTTCCCTTGCTATTTTAATTTTATTTCCACTAGATGTAACTTGTCATCATTGACCCTAAAATGTACATGACTTATAGTTAAACTTGTTTCATGTATAACATTTCTTTAAATCAAGATGGTACGGCTTCATGAATAGCTTTGTCTATTCATCTGTGGATAATGTATATGTTTTAAACTAGTAACACACACACACACACACACACGCATGCACGCATGCACACACACACACATGTACACACCTACACACACACTAATGTAAATGCACACTCTTCTCCCCCCCCCTCACACATATATGTACGCACCTACACATGCACACACACACACACACGCACGCACGCATGCACACACACACACATGTACACACCTACACACACACTAATGTAAATGCACACTCTTCTCCCCCTCACACATATATGTACGCACCTACACATGCACACACACACACACGCACGCACGCATGCACACACACACACATGTACACACCTACACACACACTAATGTAAATGCACACATATATGTATGCATCTACACATGCACTAATGCAAACACACACTCTCCTCTCCCCGAGGTCTACCATACTCCGAGTGACTTTTTCGAGCAAACAAGAAAACCAAGTGGGACATGGCAATAGACCTCTTATTGAGAAAGGTATTCATAATTGCACAAATGATTTGCATTGTCTTCAAATTGGTGCAATTGGGTGTTTGTGTCTCTTGTGTATGTCTATAAGTAGATTGATAGTGGACCATATAAATATTGAGTTAGAGATAGAGCTAAAGGGAGAAATAGAACAAAAAAGAGAACAGTGGTTGCACTTCAGTGCTGCATATCTTCTGGTACATTCATAAGTACATTGACACCAAACCAAATAAATATTAATTGTGAGATTGAGTAAAGGAGAACTATAGGTATAATAAGTTGTGCTAATTGTTGGTAGTGAAAATATTTCCTAAGTATATTGTGTACATTCATAAGTACATTGACACTAAACCAAATAAATATTGATTATGAGATTGAGCAAGGGAGAGCTATAGATATAAGTTGTGATAATTGGTAGTGCAAATATTTCCTAATCATGTGGCCTTCACAACACAAAATTGAGCTACATGGCCTCGTAAGCTCATGAATAAACACATTAAAACTAAAAAATTGGGTGTTAAAAACCAAGGAAGACAATATCCAAACGCTCAACCATAATAAGTCATGTAGAGTCGTACTCATCAATAAACAAGGGGCACTTGTGTGGTGATGCTCCTCATGGTCCACCTCAAATTGTGGATCTTCAGCCATGGATCTTTCCATGTCTTTGGCATGCTCTGGTAGTTGACTTTGCATGGAAGCAAAAACAAAAATAGGTTTTTAGGCATTAGAAACAACTATTTACATCCCAAACACAACTATTTACATCCCAAACATAATCTCACACAACCTCGTATTTGCTTTCCACCAAAATTCATTAGAGCTACGTTTCACTATCACTACATCTACAACAATGACTGGCATCTTGGCTTCATGACTAAGACTATAGCAACACAACTTTATTGCGTTGTTGTCCATTCGATGAACTAAAAAACATAGGAATCTATAATTAAAACCAAGAAAACAAAAACATAGGAATCCATATCCAAGACCATAACTACTAAAACTATAGTAATAAAAAAACTTAGGAATCCTAACCAGCTACTATCAAAAACACGAATGCAGAGTCACCACTATTAGTATGATGAAGGTGCAAATGCTCATTAGCCTTATGAGTTTTCCCCCACACATGCATGAATCTCATCATAGGAGCCTAACCATAGCTCACAACCAAGCTACTAGTGCTACTGATAGTTGATCTTACACGTTGAGAGAAAAGGCATTGGTGCTACTATGAAGAGACCCCTATTTTCCACTTTTAATGAAGACATTGAGATGTTTTCACAAAAAAATGGCTTGACCTCTTTCAGATTGGATTTGGTGAATCGAATGTGATAGATTGGCTCTAGGGACTTTAGACATGCATGGATACAATTCGACCACACCCAATGAACATCAGATTGGGTGACCATGGCTTGGCATGTGTACAACCCAAGGTAGCATATTACAAATGTCAATATAAATGTGGTCAAAGGATTTCAACTGTGCTACATCATAAATGAATTGATTTTTCATGCAACATGCAAGATCTTCTAACAATTATGACATGTGAAATGAAAGAGGACGATATGGAGGCCCAATGTCTATTTTGGGAGTGCATCAATGAGGTGATGGATAACCATGGTTGTGAAAGGGTAGATTTCTTTGGTTTCATTATAGAGGAGGCATAGGCTAAACTAGAACACAGTTTGACATGTGTTTGATGGTGGCAAAAAGAATGTCCTAATAGATAGGGAGAGGTCCTACCTATTTCATTGGGAACAGAGCATGGTTGCCCACCATGCACAATAGATATGGAAAATGCAATTTTGTAAAGCACTAAGGCCATCTCTTACTCTCAAGGCAAGCACATAAGGAGAGTACCAAGCTTGGAGAAACTAATGGAATGTATGTTTACAAGCCTAGCTTAGCAAGTGGTCCGAATAGTTAATCAGACAACTAAAGGAACACCCATGTATTAGGTGCCAACCCGCTTGACTAGTGACAAAATTGCTGTGGTCATTGATATTGATGATAAGGCAACGTATCATTTGGAGTATTATGCACATGTACGAGACTAGAAATATGTGGGGAGGCCACAAAAGATCAATTTTAAGGAGCATGATACAACCACTACTCCTCAAAGAACATCAAAAGCCACAGAGTTTTGTGTAATTGAGCGCACGGTGAATGAAGCAATGTGGGAAATCTTGTATGACATATTTGCTCAATGCAAATGCACCTTTCGCACACGTCCAATTATATAAACAAGCCTTCCTTAGCTCAACCACATTATAATAAGTGTCCTAGATACTCCAAAGTACTCAACCACATTATAATAAGTGTCCCAGATACTCCAAAGTACTCAACCAACTTCACTGTTGATGTAGAAAATCACACTGATTGCATTCAAATTGAACTGGCATACTCAGTCCAAAAATACCCTATTTTGATACGCTTTCCAAGGCTTCAAATTATAATATAATGGTTCAATCAAGTGTGGATAACTTGCATTGACACCTAAACAAGCTCAATGTTACATATTAACACCAACCAAGATGCATACATACCAGAAATATCAAATCCCCTTCTCTGTTTTGAGAGAAAAACTAGTAAAACCAGTAGGAAAAGTGCTCTAATTTCTTCAATCTTGTCCGAATTAAGGGACCAGGCATTCATTAGCTTAGAAATGATGTCTACTAACTCCATGTAAAAGTAATTAAACCAATTGTAAAAGTTGAGAGAGTAATTAACCAATTAATGACCCTCTGTTTCACTAACTGTTTATAGCCTTTTAAATCAGCTCATAATTAGCTCCAAAATGCATAGTTGCTCCAACAAACCACATAGCAACCTTCTCCTCTATGTGTATCACAACATTGCTAAGACAATTTTGAGATTAATCAACCACCAAGCTTGTATTTGACCTCCACTTTGCAAAGTTAGCAAATTCTGCCCCGTTTGCATGCGTCAACGATTGCGTTTTGTTTCGTGGACTACATAAGGATGCAAGAGAGTGTCCTACTTGTGGAGAGGCAAGATATAGAGCAGATCTCAAAACTTTGGACGTGCCTCGTAAGGTTCTGTGACACTTTCCCATAATCCCTCGCATCCAACATATGTTCAAAGTGCAAATCCATTGCAAAGCTTCCTCATTTAGTCAGTGCTGGAATCTGGGCACGTGAAACCCAACTGCATTACTAAGCTCTTGCAGAAGATCCACAAGGAAAAGTCTAGTCTTGATGATCTTTCAAAGAAGAAAGCCACACATTCTTCTTATGCAAAGTCCAGGATACACGATATGTGCATTGAGAAATTCTCCCCCCTTGCCTCAATGTGATCACCCACACAATCACCCTCTTCCCTTCACGACCTTGCATCCAGATTCGCCCCATCTGCTTCTTTCACACAGAGTCAGCTCCTCACGGGCTAACTATCCATCAATAAGAATATTAACAACTAGAAAATGGCTGACTTCTGTATGCAGTTGGCTTCACCCAGCTAACAAGCTATCAACAAGACTCAGAGACCAGTTGTCTCTCTTTAGCGCAGCTGTAAAGAACATAAATTAGAAATGACTGGCTCTCTTGCACTCTTTACATGACTAACTAGCCAATCAAACAAGAGATCAATAACACAAAAAAACCCCGACACTTCTCTGGCTCTTCATGGGTTTTTATAGGCTTCAACTGTCCTGTAGGGTTCATCTCCCCACCATCCATTTCCTTGTTTGTTGCACCACCTCATGATCGTGCTTTCTAGAAAAGATTGGCTGTAGTTCGTGGTCACCAGCTTCTTCTTTCTAGTCTATACCATGCAATCGTTCCTTTTACCATTGCTTTTATTCATTGTATCTAGCTGCACTGTCTCCTCCACCACCCAATGATGCGTGAGGCACATTGCTTTACCACCTGTGGATTTCTATTTTTATTATTTATTTTTAGCCACATCTTTAAAGTAAAAGATTTTAGCCAAAGCTCTAAAAAATAATGGTATTCACACCCATATAACTAATGTCTTTGTCCATACTTCCAACATGTGTAGAGAGAAGTTGGCCACCACCACCATTTTGGCAAATTATCTTGATGTTGCGAATGCCCTATACCATGAGAATCTTCATCATATTATGTGCCACCACCGAGCCTTCCCTGATACACATGGATCAAGAAAAAAATATCATCTTATTCCCTTATTCCCCTAGCAATGCAATTACATCATGCTATATGTACAAGAGTGATGATCAGATGGCTAAAAAAATGCATTCTAGCTACACCCCCCTAGCAATGGGTTTCTCTATACAAAAACCTGGTGTTTTTTTTAATTCTATGAATTCCTACATTCAGCCCTAGCATTAGTTTGTGCATTGGTAGAGTTCACAAAAACTACTTAACACCGTGTTGTACATGTCTAGATTTTGCAAATAGATAATTCAAGAAGAAGCGTTATCTTGCATGCAAGCACTTATACTTCTTTTATTTGCTTGTTCTTGGCTTGAGCCAAAATGCGAATATATTTTGACCAACCTATCCTTTTTGACTTGGAGCTCTACAAAGCGTTGTCTTGTAGGAGAACTTACCCTAATTTAGACCAGTGAATGCAAGGAATTTCACATGCCAAATTTAGACATTTTAGGTCCTATAATATTTTGAGACTTTTTGTAACAGTTGTCATTAATGTATTCTTTTTTTAAACCATTATTTAGTTGTCTTGAACCACATTGTAGAGGGTTTGATTGTGCAATATCTTGTTTTGTGTTACCTTTGTGGTAGGCATGCAATTGAGAAAGTGTGTGTGTGTGTGTGTGTGTGTGTGTGTGTGTGTGAGAGAGAGAGAGAGAGAGAGAGATATGATGATGATGATGTATTAGCATCCTCGAGAGGCCAGTGAGGCATGACCTATGGGACCTAGCAAGAACATTACATAGTCTCCTTTGAGGGATCAGAGGGTCTAACTCTTGTGCATTTTGTCATGGTTTCTTGTCTATGCTCAAAGAAGAGACATAAAAAGGTACGTAGGATATGAGGATTGCTATGTCTGACCTCAAGGAGTTGGGGTAGATTGGTACATTGGGTGACTGTGACATAATGTTAATACTCAATCTTTTCTTTCTAGACCACTTCATGCTCCGGTTTCAATGGCCAAATCATGGGAGCGGGTGCTAATAGTTTATCTTGTCTTAGATGGCATGGGAATGACGATATGTGGTTGGTTGTGCCCTAATGTTTCTTTATAAGTTTCCCAACATGTTGGATTGATGCAAGTGCAATAGTACTTTAGTTTGCTATTCTTGGGATCCTCTTCCCATTTGAGCTTAAGCACATCCACAAGAGATGACTCAATGTCTGCAACTAACATATCCTTTGGTGGTAGATCTAGTAGTTTCTCCACATTCCATCTCTTAAACCATTTTCAGATGTCTTGTGCCCAACTAGAAGAGAGAATCTTGCTTTTGTTTGTCTTTTGTATTTTGCAACTGGCATTCCAAGTGCATCGTGGTACACGATGCATTTTCATTCACTTAACCTTAGTCACATATATGTACACTCTCATGATGGCCTCCATCTCAATGGGTTGCATGCCAGTTTCTAAAAGCATCACTAAGTAAGGGGTAGTTGCCTTGACCCCTAAGTGCCATCTCAAGAACACTTTTTGAACTTTCTCAATGTAATTCCAACAAGCTTGAGATCTGCTACCCCCCCAAACTTCCACTCTATAAAGCAAAACTTGGACGACTGGAGCACTAAAGTGTCCAACCTTGGTGTGCCATCTTTGTAGGTTGCTTGAGTTACATTTAGATTCAAACATGTTGTAGCTAGTTCATCCTGCCTTAAGTCGACGTTCTATGCATGTACTCCATCCATTATTTGCTGGCATTTCAATACCCAAGTATTTACATGAGCTAACTATTTCAACACCCAAGTATTTAAATGAGCTAACTATTTCAATGGTGTCACCCTTATATGTGAAACATGGGTAGACTTTTGGCTGATTGGTTTTGACTACCACCACGACCTTTGTTTTCCCCACATTGATCGATAAGCCACTTGTTTTACAAAACTCTTCAATAGCATATAGGATGCGTTGGAGGGTATCAACCTTGTGTACAAAGGGCACAACATCATTAGCATATAAAAGCAACATGATACGATGCTTTCCCAATGTTGGTCTTGACAGCCTTTCATCTATTGCCACCCATATAATTGTCTCTTCTAGATGATCTATGCATAGGCCAAATAATGTGGGCAAGAGAGCACATCCTTTTTCTATGAACAAGAGAAACCATCTTATGTTTTTGGCATACAATGCACATGTTCATATAGGCATGCCACTGCAATTTGATATTCCTTGGGTGTGCCAAGTTGTTCCATACATTCCCACAAACCCTCCTTGGAACTATATTAGAGGCTTTTTTTAAGTCCACAAAGCAACAATACGATGTTTGCCCCCTAAGCTAGCTTTCTTCCATGATAACCCGAAGGGTAACTAGATGGTCTATTGTGGAGTGGTTTGATCAAAAACCCGTTTGACCAATCGCCCTTTTTGCATGCTCCTCTGTCCGTCAATTGATCTTCTTTTCCATAATTATGCCGTAAAACTTTGCAAAGGTAGAGCCTACCATGATAGTTCGGTAATTGGAGAGGTCATTATTGTTTCCTCCCTTATGTATGGGTTTGATCCAATTGTCTTGCCACTCTTTAGGAAAGCCATCAATGGTTTCTTGGTTACGTAGCATACAAATGCGTTCTCGAGTGAATGGGCTAGTCCATTTAATGAGCTCTAGAGGGTATTTGCTGCCTTTCCATTAGCTAAAAAGTGTAATCCACCTTTCACCTCGTCTATAGATATGCTACCAAGTTCCTCACATGAGAAATCTATTTGCATTTGCTCCACATTGAGTGTGTACATTGTTTGGGCATTGTTGAGCATGTCCTCCTCGAAAAAATTACCAACAACCTCCTCTTTTTTTACTTTGAACTTCATCCATGCTTTCTTTGTGTTTTTGCATAAGAGACCTCATTGTATTTTTCCTTTTGCACATCTCTACATCTATGCTTCTTCCGTACAAGGTGGTTGTATTTCCTTTTAGCTGCAATTCTTTCCTCTGTTCCCTCTAGCATTCAGTGTCAAACTAGTCATTGCAAGGAAACTTCAAGAGATGGTCCTTGCCTATTTTCTTGGCTCCAAATACATAAGAGAGAGAGAGAGAGTTTTAAGGGAGGGAATCTTTTTGGAATCTACTTGCCCGATTCCAAAAAAGTGCTCACTAGAAATAGCTCACCATATATACAATCCCCACAAAGTAGATGACCATAGATAAAACATGTAGACTTGAGCGAGTGTGAATACTTAGAGCAGACATGCGACCGTGAATACTCAATGTAGACAGGGGACCGTGAATACTCAAAGCAGTCAGGGGATCGTGAATAAAACACATGGAGCTATGCATAATCTCTGAGCATGAAGGTGTGCGAGCGCAATTGAGGCACTGAGGGTAGTTAAGAGAAAAACACATGGCTAGATGAGCTACCGACATGTGACAAAGATGAAAACATGTGCATAATAAATAGTATAGATAAGAAAAAAATAATTCAAGTTTTTTTAATAAAAAGAAAAACATTGAGAGGGCGGGAGGGAAATTAAAGGGGGATTTAGGGGTATTTAAGGGGGGAGGGGTGTGAAAATTGAGCACAAAGGAAGGGGGTGGGGGTTGTTTCAAAATGTGTGTGTGTATGTGTGTGTGCACGCATATGTAAGTGCATGTGAGTGCGTGTGGTGATTCTTATGAGACAGGGGGATTGTTTCAAAATGTGTGTGCAAGTGTGAGTGTGCGTATGTTGATTCTTATAAGAGGGTGTGTGTATGTGCAATTGTGCATGTGCATGTATAATTGTGCATGTGCGCATGTGTGTTGGTGTGTGTGTGCAAGTGTGTGTGTGTGTGTGTGTGTGTGTGTGTATGTTGATTCTCATAATGGGGGTTAGGGGGGGTTATTTTCAAATGAGTGTGTGCATGTATGTGTGTTGAGGGCCCATGTCTTTTGCTTTTATTGTTGTTTTTTTTTGTTTAAATTGGAGTTTTTTCTAACAATCCCAAGTATATTTGGTTGTATAAATGGATAGTAAGAGGTGCTATGTTACATAAGAACAAATGGGATGCAAGGATTCCAACTTACCTTTGTGAGCTCACTGTTAATCCCATTTTGGATTAACAACATGATCCTCAATTGAGGACATTAATAAGTCTAAGGTTGTACAGATATTGGCCACCCAAGGCCTAGTAAGTAAGTTTGTGTGAATAAGGGCCAAATGTATATTAGGCATTTTCTCATAATGTAAAGACAAAATCCCCTTTGTGCTATTGAGATCTCTCCCCTTGTGACTTGAGAGAGATTGAAGGAGTGAGAGCATTCTAGTATTGTGCCTCTTTCATGCTTGTGTACTTATGCTTGTGTGAGAGAGTGAGAGAGAGAGTGATTGGCCTATGTGATGGTACGAGCGACTCCACGGTGACAGTGTGGAGGTGGAGCTTGCAGTTTGGAGCTTGACAAACGAGCTTGGAGGCCTCAAGGGATACTTTATTATATTCACATGCAAAAATAGGCAACAACATGTAGCAAGTAATGAGCTTCCAATACCAAATCATAATGCAAGAATCCTAGTAAATCTGATTTATAAGGCATTAGCGAAATGCAAGAATCCTAGTAAATCTGATTTATAAGGCATTAGCGAAATGCATAAGCACTATATGCTCAATTGTGAGGTGAAAGGATAGAAGCTTGTGTCCTTGCAGAGCATTCAACCACACAGCCTAGGCTGCTAATCATCTCCCAGAGCGAATCGAGCATAGGCATGTGGAAAACTTAAGTGGTGGTAACTGCATATAGTGATAACAACACCCCATTTCACACCCCTCATCGTGACCCAAAATCTTCATGGTGGAGGGCCCCAAGCTTTACTAGGTCAGCCACAATTAATGAAAAGGTATTCACTTCACTAAACTTCACATCACCTATGTCCTGTAACCCTACTATATATTGCCAAAACATGATTGTGTACAATATTGATCTGGGATAGACGCCGGTGCCGGGGAAACGCCTTTGTTTCTTCCATCCTCTTTGAGTTTCAGCTCCTCCCATTGCATAGGATTCATTATTGCCTTTGCATTCTGGTAGTGCTTTGTGTGGAAAATGAAGGGATAAGGTATGTGTGGTAGAAAAAAGATATGGTTTATAATGCTATGTATGTTGTGGTGGAGTAGTTTAGGAAAGGATTCATTGGTTATTCTTGATAATTTTGATTTTCACTGAAAACACCAACGTGAAGGAGCAGGTTGGGTATGGTTTTCTTCCTTTTTCAAAAAATTCATAAAAATCAAAAACATAAAGGACCATTGGTTGATCTAGGAACTTGCATTTCATTCCTTAGGAAAGGCACAATCTAATTGTCATCATTTGGACAAGTATTTATTATGCACCCAAAATCACAGACTACTAACAGGCGGGAAGTTCCACGTGAAATTACAGCAGTCATTCACGCCGTGAACCATTTTCTATAGTTTCACGCCGCGAATCGCTCACGTAATCAATGCCGTGATTATCGCCAAAAATCACGGGATTACCTTCCAAAAATAGAAAACCCTTTCGTGACACCTCTGACACGGTGCAATCCGCCAAAATTTTGAGCACGTGAAAGTTCAGTAAACCGTTCATGGTATGAACCATTTTTGAAGCGGTTCACGACGTGAAATATTTTTTACAGATTCACGTGTAGGCCAGAAACAGACGTGAAACATTTTTTACAGATTCACGTGTAGGCCAAACCAACGGATAGACAATACCAAGGCTACGAGGGTCGGCTAAGGAAAGTGACTTCAACTAAAAGACAAAATTTAACCCTAGGTGGAAAATTTTTGAGCACGTGAAAGTGCAGGAAAATTGTTCACGACGACGTGAACCCTTTCCTGCAGTTTCACGATGTGAAACATTCTGTACTGTTTCACAGCTCCTAAACAGAGCGATAGAATCAGAAGTGAAATCAATTTGAGTTGATTAATAGCTTATCAAATCATATATACATGCACTTAAGATTTGGAAAACTCATTGGAGACGGTCTTACGCCTGACGATAGTGTATCGAATCACCCAGGAACTTCTTACAAAGAAGTGTGGGATCAGGACATTTCGCAAGTACACACCTGAGTGTTTTGAGAGACCTGATTGTCGCTGAAACTAGTAGCGAAGAATCAATGGAAGAAGGGCTGAGATATGCTAGGTTTGGGGAAGAGGATAAACAACACTCCCCAACCAAGTCCAGTGGGATCATTGATATCGCGTGGGGATTTTTCGGTCTCCAAAACAGTCATGATGAAGAAGCGTTGCATGGAGCACAAAAAATTGATTTGTACATATTTACCTGAGACTCAACAGGCGGTGCAACAAATCGATCATTTGTAACTCTTGAAGCTGAATGAGCACCTTACCCATTGATTGTGTGATTACGTAATTGTTGGACATTTAGTACCACAAATGTAAGAGATTGTAATGTATGTTTGACATCTCATGCGGAGTTGGATCAAACCCTGAGTTGGGTATTATAAGGCACCTCTTATTGAGATATTGTTGATTTAAGGGCTTTTGTGTGGATTGTCACAACTATTCTGATGATGTTTCTTGTTTGTCAAAATGGTGCATTTTTATAAAGGGAAGGGTGGACGTTTCAAACAATTCACCATCTCTAGCTCGAATATAGAAAAATTCCAATGCGCCTGAAACTAGGAAGTGAACAAAAAGTCAATCTTTGCCTCATACTTGTTTCTTTGCCATGACAAAGGTATGTGGAAGAGAGACCAAAGGGTATTGAGAAGTTTGAGGGGATAATCTTCCTTTAAAGTGAATACAAATAATCACACAAGTATTACATTTGGAATACTAAAAAAAATAGAGCTCAAAGAAATGAAGTGTGTTAAATTTTATAAATTATTTTATCTGACACGACAATTGAAGCGGCAAATATTCTCTACCTCATGTGTGAGGCCAACAATTGGAAGTTTTCCATTGGAAACGTTGAATGAAGCGCCCGCCAACTGGTGGTGGACACCATGCCAGTGAGAAAAGTCCGAGTCCGACCAAAATATACACTATTGTTTTCAAGCGTAGTCTGAAAAGTATTCCGACCACGTGGGTTTTCTTTTGCTTTCTTTTCGTAGGGAAAGGTGATTTTTTTTTTTTGATGCGTCGATCTCCACCATCCAAAATCTCACAAACCAACTCCGAGCTTGCAGCAGCAGCAGTCTCTGTCCCTCCTCTGTCAACGCCTCCTCACCATCAAACTTTCCATGTTCCGAACTCCAAAACGTTTCCACTTTCACATTGTTCTCTGTTCTAGAGCTTCCTGAGAGCCAACCAAGCCATCCTCCTCTCCCATCCATTTCTTTAGTTTGAGATGGTTTAATTGGGTTTGCATGCTAACCATGCTTTTATAAGGCTTTTCAAGACCTTCCATCACATATAATGGAATCTACCCCCCACTCAGAAGAGGGTTCCGAGGTGGAGGAGCTTCTCTCCCAGCTTGAAGAAGAGAGCCTGCTGCTGGAGCTTGAAAGCGCTGACAACCACTCAGGACCACCCCTCCACCAAGACTTGGCGAAAAGGTATGAAAAGCTGAAAGCCCAAAGCTTTGATTCACATGTGAATACCACATTATTTGATACTGCTTTGGATAATGGTAATAGCACCCTCCAAACAGGAGACAGCAAAGGGCCATCTCCTCCTGGAAGCGGCCAAGAAGCGGAAGCCTGTGATCTAGCTGCTGCTAATGAGTTGCATCTGCTTGATAAAGAATCATCAAAAAGTGGGACTGATTTAGGTAGTGCAAGCAAGGTAGCAGCACATGGCGATGCAGGAAAGAAGGTGGCATCCATTGGCATATCACAAAGTGGGAATGATCTAGCTAATGCAAGCAAGGTGGCAAGTGGTGATGGAGCAAAGAAGCACATCTCTCCATTGAAGTTGCCACAGGAAGCAAGAGAGCCCATCGAAAGGCCCCTCTCTCCCCCTTCTCCTCCTGTTGGGTGTTCTTGCTTTCTCTTGCCCTCTAAAAGGGGAGGAAAAAAGCAAAAGCAAAAGCAAAAGCTTTTGAAAGGGGGGGGATTGGGCAGCAACAACCAAGGTAATAAGAGAGAGCAAGAGAAGGTTGAAGAGGAGTGGGCTTCTGTGTTGAAGGAGCTAGAAGGGGTGGAGGAGGGCCAGTGGGACATGCATGCTGGCATCTTTGATGTGAAGAGGACCGAGATGGAGTTAAAGAGGGTTTCTAAGAAAGAGAAACTGTTAACCCAAGAAGCCCAAAAGTTCCTAGAAATGGTGGCCAGCACATCGGCTAGGTTGGCTTCACCTCCACACTATAAGCCTCAATGAAGAGAGCCTTCACATCTTGAATGCAATCATGGGCAGCAGAGACAGTTGTTGGTGGACAAGGTAGATTGTTGTATGTTTGGCTTATGTGTGTGTGTGTGTGTGAGAGAGAGAGAGAGAGAGAGAGAGAGAGAGAGCTCTTAGGACAGACTAGCCTTAACACTATTAAGCATGTTATTGTGCTTAGAGAGGGAAATCACTTTGAAGCAAACCATCTTGTACAGTAAAAGTCATACATGCCCAAAAAAAATTCTTCGATGTCCAATACTTTATGCCTCAAGAGGCAATTATCTTGAGTTTATGTGGCCAATCCATTAGTTATGGGAAAGGCTTTGGCACTAAGGTTAACGAAAACGACTCTTGAGCATTTGCCAGGTGTTGTGATCCCTTAATGTGATTAGATTGGGTTTGTGTTTGATAATTTTGTTTGGGTGGGAATCCATGGAGAAAAAGGAATTCAAACCATTCATTGGGTACCCTTTATTTATCACAACTTATGAGCTTCCAAGACAAGGAAAGAGAGAGAGATCTTACACCAGGTATGCTATATGTATGCCCGCAAGACAAAATACTTTGTTTAACAAAGATCAGTTATTCATTGAATGATCATTTTTTTGATTAATATATTAATGTCTATGGAGATTGAATGAATAGAAAGCTTACATACAAGATCATGGCATGGATTATGCTAATATTCGGAGGCACAATGAGAAGATATCACCCCTCAACACACTTGCAATTTCTAGTTTTTCTCTTCTGCATTACCTCTTATCATAAGGAAGGCTTCATTTGTGCTTGTTTTCTTTACCCAAATCTACTTCTTGCGTATTTGAAGAAGGATCTTTTATGATTTCAAAACTATACAAAGTATACAAATTTAAATGCTTTAGCTTACTATTAAAAAATGGTGCAATGAATAGGGGGAGGGACGTCAATGCCTTGGATCTTGTATGCCACTACAATGCTATGATTGAAAGGGATCTCATTGGGTGGCGTAATGTTCCATCAAGAAGGCTATGGTGGTAGTTGCATCGACCAATGCATAGCCACTAGTACCCACTATGTATAGGTTATGGTATTGACCACATGTGCAAGGATTGCCTATTAAGAGCATCCAACCCAAGAGCATAAACCAAGTACAAGTTGTAACCTGCTAAGTGTTAGAGATGGGATGTTAAAAACGGTTCCTCTCAATATCGTGACGAGAATGCAAAATAGGAGGAGAGCCGCTCCTCACGAAGTCGGATGGTCTTTAAATTCCCGTACTCAAAGGGCACAAAAATTGGTCAGAGTTGTATCAATTGTTAATGAAGTTTCGGAACATGCTATAGTTATCTCTAAGATTGGGAGATGAAGGGGTCCAAGATGGGACAAGGGGAAGATCGATTGATGGTTCAAGGAAGATTAGGTGAGGACATAGTTTCCAACGTTTCTTCATCCTCTTCAGAGGAAGATCTGAATTCCCAGTCCATGAGAGACCTAGAAGAACTACTCATAGATCCTAGTAACATGTCTAAGAAGCTAGCAGAATATCCTAATCCTATTGAGGAAAAAAGTAGATTAAAAAAAAACCTTACACTATGGGAAGGATAACCTGATGGTTCCTAATCCTACTAGAGTTTGATTTCACGGTGATAACCATACAAAAAAGCTCAAATGCTGATCACTTATGCGACATCCCCAATGGAGAAACGTTGGTCGGAGTGGAGGATAAACTATATGCCGTGCTATTCAAACTTTGCATTGTCTTAGAATGGGACGAAGAGATAGCCCAGTACTAATGGTTTTTCCCAAAAGAGATCCTTCAATCGAGACAGAGCACAATGTCTTATAAAAAAGGTAGCCCCTTACCAGTTTATTGCAAGGCAATTGTATAAGTTAGGTCAAGATAGGATCATGAGAGGCAACCTTGCACTCAAGAATTCGAAAATGTTGATGTCCTTGAACAAACCCACTCTGGTGTAGATGGAGGACATTTTTTGGTAGACACCACCATAAAAAAAGTTATATTAGAGAATATTGCCATGTCACCCTTAAAGATAGGTTGTAGGTCCAAGCCCATGAGGTTGACTCCCGAATCCATCGTTTGGGAAGAGAATTGAGGGCCCTACATGCGAAAGTAGAGGGAGCTCGGGTAGCTAAAGTGTAAACACAAGAAGAACTCACCTTGGCTACCACTACCGAGACCATAACATGTAACATGCAGCAACTCGTGGAGGTTGTCCATGAGTACCGGACGTTCGAGTCACATCGAGATTTTTTGAGGGTGATTGAAGACAAGGACCAAACCATCACGCTCCTTAAACAAACCATTAGAGATATGAAATCTAACCCCCAACCCGCATAGGTCGCCTCAGAAACACAAAGAAAAATCAATAGCCCTATGGATGCCGCTAATGCTGACCTGCCAAACCTCACCATCCCTCCACAACCACCCTCTGGCCTCCTCAAACTGTAGCACAGGACCCTCTAGCTCAACCTCCTCCAACATAATATCTTTCTCGATGATGAGCTTCCCATCTCCACCTTCTCCACCGTCCTCTCTAAATTCTCATATGCCTCCCATATGACCCTTGCCATGCTGTTCTTCCAAAACACCATCTCCTTCACCGAGCTCTCCACCATCTTTCGATTCCCTCACCACTTCCTTTGTCTCAACCTCCAAGTCCTTACCGACATGTTCGAAGAAGGCTCTCCAACACGATCAACAGCAGGTCGTAAGGCTCTTTAACATCAGGCCTCTCTTTAGCTACACATGCTTTAGGAACTTCTACCAAAGGTAAGGAATGTTAGAATTTTGTGGTACTCATGCTAGATCAAATATGTGGAGGAGAGAGACTCACAAAATACAAGAAAAGATCTTGCTTATTAAGTTGCTCAAAATATAACTAAGCTTCATGCTCATACAATGCCTTCTAGCTCCACCTTTAAATAGGTGAGCTAGTGGACCATAAGTCCATTCACACACACACACACACACCCTTCTCCTCCCCTTTTACATATCCTTAGTCTCTTAATACCTCCCCTCAATACCAACTATGAAAAAATTGGAATAGGTGGTATTGGACATAGGATGCCTTTATAACATTAGGTGTACAAGGTTAGGAATATAGGTGTGGTTACATTGAGATTTAAAACAATTTCTCAGTGGAGTTAGAGGCTGATACAAAGTTAGCCTCTGACTCTTTGTTAGGACATTTGGAAGTGATATGTCCCGTTTGTTTACACTTGTTACATTTCATTTTGTTGGGATATTTGATCCAACAATTATTTGCCAAATGACCCACCTTTTTGCAATGGACACATCTTACTTTGATCACTTGATGTGACAAAGCTTGTTCGATATTCGATGAAGTTGTTGCATTTGAAGATTCAGCTCCTCCCTTTGGCCTCTTTTCTTTATCAAGATAAGATTGAATGACTCCTTCAAGGGTGGGATTAGGGATGTTCTTCAGGGTGGTGACTAAGGTGGGGTACACCTTCTTGACTGCTTTTAGCAAAACAGCCACACTGCATCATCTTCATCCATTCTCGCATTCACTGATGCAAGTTGAGCCATAAGGCCCTTCAAGTGAGAGATGAAGGCTCCAATGTCGTCTCCCTCTTTGAGTTCCAAGCTAAAAAATTCAATTTTAAGTGAGATCTTGGAATTCTTACCACGAGCTCCATAGAGCTTGTCAAGCTCATCCCATTTCTCCTTTGCAGTCGGAAGCTGGTCCACATGGTGAATGAGAGCCTCATCAAGATGAAGCATGATGATGGCTTGTGCCCTCTCATCATCTTTAATATCTTCAGCCTTAGTTCGATCAATAACCTTAGTGCCGGAGATGAATGGCCAAAAACCTTTGGACATCATCTTGTACTTGACAAGGAAGCCCTCTCCTGAGAACTTCTTAATTTGGGTGTTGTCCTTTGACATTGGATATTGAAGGAGATTACTAGAGAGTAATGGGCTGATTTATGAAGAAGAAAAAACCAAAAATTTGTGATGTTTTGGCTTAAGTAGAAAGAGAAAGGCTTATGAGAGTGCAACAACCCTTAATCAAGCCAAGGATGTTGCATAAAAAAAGAGATTAAGATGGTGAAGTTTATGGTTTAGCAATTAGGGTTTGTGTCCAACCATTAATTTTGATGGAGATTAGCTTTATTAGTGTCAAAGAACACTTTGTTTGGTGATTAAGATCACCATTAGTGTTTAGCAACACTAATGGTGATTAAGATCACCATTAGTATTTAGCAACACTATTAGTGCTTAAGAGCACATTTCTAGCATTTAATGACACTTGTATTGGTGATTAGATTCACCATTAGTGTTTAAGAATACTCTTAGTGTTTAGAAACACTTTAGAATGGATCTCCTTTGTTGGATTAGTAGTCTCATTAGTGTTAATCAACACTATTAGTGCTTATAAGTACACTTTGAGAAGCTTTGTACACTTGAAGATGTTGATGAAGCTTGATAACAATGAGGCTTATGAACACCTCATGGTATATGCCCACAACATCAGAGAATCTGGAGCAAAACACTTCAAGAAGCACTTAAGAGATTTGAAGCTAAGAGGAGAGGATTAGTGCAAAAAGGACACTTGATTTTGAAGCTTTAATGGAAGCTTTAATGGCTACCAAGAGAGCAGCCTGGTTTTTTGACTGTAGCGCACGTGTGGAGCAGCCATTGGGGCTAAGATTTGAGCTGTAGATACTTGAGGCTGTGGGCTTCAAAAGCCCTAAGCCTACATAGCCTATAATCGCCTACAGATGGCGAATGGCTGTACGACAGTAGTTGTTGTAGATTTCATGCACCGGCTTGCTCAGACGGCAATGACGTGGCTGAGAGAGTTACAAACCATCAATCGGCTATATGATCTTGAGTGCCTGGAGGTCTTCTTCACTTTCCTAGTTGAGAGCTCGCCGAGTTCTTGCCTCCACAAGATGCTAGAGCTCCTCCACTGGCAGGAGGTTCAGCTCCACAAAAGAAAGGGAATAGAATTGACCTATTCTACACCACCAAAATGACCTAATCTTTCCAAGCTCTAGATACCATGTTAGAATTTCATGGTGCTCATGCTAGATCAAATATGTGGAGGAGAGAGACTCACAAAATACAAGAAAAGATCTTGCTTATTAAGTTGCTCAAAATACAACTAAGCTTCATGCTCATAAAATGCCTTCTAACTCCACCTTTAAATAGGTGAGCTAGTGGACCATAAGTCCATTCATACACACACCCTTCTCCTCCCCTTTTACATAATCTTAGTCTCTTAATAGGAAAAGGATCATGTCCTGAACTCCCTCCCCCTAGACCAACCCTCTACATCAGTTCCCCCTCTCCTTGCTTTCACCTTACCACTTATCGCTCCTCCTTAGATTACCCCACCTGCATCTCTAGTAACGACCCCTCCTCCCTCATCTCCCAAGCTGTTCCCACCACTTATCTCTCTAGAAGATGCATTAGGGAAAATCAGAGCTCATTTTGGGCCCTTTAAGAAACTCTTCATTTTTCTATTTATTTGATGTCAAAAATGTGTGAAAGTGAAAACTAAGATCCAAAAGAAAACATTATAACATCCCCACGTACTGAAAAGGTAAATCTATTTAGATCCTCATGAATTTAAGACAAAATATATGGCACTAATTACATTACACATCATATTAACGAACACTAGCTACTATACACACCATACTGAAGGTATTTTCTATTTAATATTAAACATTAAATTCACCAAAATTTTAAATTTTGGAGGGTAACACACAAGTTTTGCGCCATTAGTCCTAATTTGGTATGATAAAAGGTCTCGTTTGTATTAGAAGACAACCAAAAAATGGAAGGAGGTAAACTTTCAAACTAGAAGAGGCTTTATCATCTTCCTATGGATCTTAAAGATGATTATGCTCCAGTTCAAAAAATAAGAAAGGACACGCATTGGCGCTATGGAGAGAGAGAACATTAGGTCAGGAGGATTGCACCATATTAGTCTATGGTGTGATGGATCAATTTATTCCAAGTGCCCAATCAAAAACTCCACTTCCTCTTTTTTCAATCCAACATCACTCTTAATATTTGTAGGAGATGGTTACAAAGGTCTACTTGGATACATATCAAGCCATTCGATATGCAGATGTGTACAAAAACTTATATCAACAAGAAGCAACATACAAATCAGAAAAGATTGCTGAGTATTCAAAGTTGAAGGAACGAATTGCAAGTGAGACTGAAGAATTGCAAAAGTAAAAGAGAAACTTAAAAAAGCAAGAAGCAGAAAAACTCTATTAGTAGGCAAAAGACAAAGAAAGAAGAAAGTTCACAATCTTATAGAATTGAAAGTAGGCAGTGGAGGATGTAAGCGTATAGTGTGACATGCAAGGTAAGAATTATTACTAAAAAAATTTCAAGTTTTTTTTTAAATGTAATTTTGAATGAGTAATAGATTAGTAAGATACTGTTTTGTTAGATATTGAGAACACAATTTATTCTTCAGGAAAATATTGAAACCAAACAAAGAAAACGTGAATCCTAATAAACTTCTAATCAAACAGATGAAAGAATTGATACCTTCTAGTATTGCAAAGGACATGATTGAAGAGAAAAAGTATAAAAAGGTGAAAACGAATGTTGGTGCAGGAATTTGTTAATAGCAACAAAGTTGATGTTTATGCAATTCAGGAAGCATTAGATGATGAGAGTAGTGTTAGTAAAAAAGGGTATACTTCTATTTTTAAAACTGTATCCAAAAAATTGCAAGACCAAAGAATCAAATGTGTGCTTCTGCTAGCACCTGCAGAAGGATGGAGACTAAGAAGCCTCTTAAATCAGTAGGTGGATGAGTACATTGGACAATGTTTCCATATTGAAGGTTCTTTTGAAGATATAAAAGGCAGTACAATGTACTATGCATGGAATACTATTTTTCTTGACTTACAACAACTTCAAAAAAGAATGGTGGAATTCTATCATATCATGTTTGAAGAATGTAAAGGTATTCTTAAGTTTGTGATCAAATTGGATGAATGTGAGATAGTATAGGAAAAGAAGGTGAAACATGTGACAGTCACATTGGTGAATAGGGTACTTGATTCATCTATGACATAAGATAACCCAAAGTATTTCAGTGTGTAATCGAAGAAAAATATATGGCGGTTAGGATCATTTGAGGAAAGTAAAAATTTAAGACGTATATCTACTTATGTCATTTGTATTAGGACCACTATTGAAGATCTACTTATGTCATTTGTATATTTGCACGTCAAGACAGAGGATCATAAGACACTAAATTGGGTGTTTCATCAAACGAAAATACCGTCTATCATAAAAAGTCAAGTTCAAGGTGAACTACTTTATGTAAAAGGAAGAGGCAATTTTCAAGTTGAATGGCATCTTACCGGGGACTCAAAACATTGAAATATATGTACAACATTAGCAAAGGAGGTAACTCAAAGTCTCCATGCATATATTGTAACGAGATAGCATCAAAGTTGTGCCAAAAGTGGTGAAAGAAAGTCCCCAATAGAAATAAGGCTGATCCAAAGTACAAGCAAGTGCTTGATATCCCTTTATCTAATGTACACATATGCACATTGCATGCTTTATGTTGAATCATTGGAAAACTTGTACATTGGATTTGCTTAGAAACTTGTATTCCTATACATTGGATTTGCTTAGAAACTTTGTCCAAAAAAACAAAGAAAGCAAGCAATCAAGGTATTGGAAAAAGTACTTTCAGACATCAACTTCATGGTGGTGATGTTAAAATTACTAAAGACTTGAAAAGGTCGACAGATGGTAAGAAAGTTTCAATCAAACCATCCCATTGGTGGTGTTAAGGAAAGAAGGTTTTTGTTAAGGCCACAGGTTAAGAGAAAGCTTAAAATGAATAAATTATATCTCTACAATTAAGGAAAACTTATGGAAGGTAGTGCATAATACTGTGAAAGATAGTGCATAATAGAATTAAGGAAAACTTATGGAAGGTAGTGCATAATACTGTGAAAGATCATGAAGCGGATGGCCTTGCAAGGAATATAAAATCTGAAGTATGGCAATCTCTTGATCAGCTATTTATATTCTGTGGGACAAACAAACATTAGGAGAAATACAGACTCTCCATTTTGCCCCTTAAGAGGTTTCTCTCACTTCTCTCTCTCTAGAAAAAGATTCTAAAATAATGTTATAATATTAGCTCTTGTAGAGTCAAGGAGATCTCTTTATATTATTTTTAAAAGAGATTCACTTATTATTTTATTGTAGTACTATCCCATCTCCAAAGTTAGGACCACCTGTCCTCAAAATTCTCAAATCTTAAATAATAATATTCTATTTGATCTAAAAACGTGAAGCATCTAAGATATGACACTCTTAAATATCCATATGATTTTTTAGCTTCTAAATCCTTCCAAATAGATTGCATTTACATATTTCAAATTGGGAGAAGTTAAAAAACGAAATAACTTGATATAGACATCACATTTTCGAATATCTTTTTACCCACACCTATGCTCTAAGAGTGTGACTGTTAATTTTTGTCCTTTTTCATTAAGTATACATGCGTTTATGATTTTTTTCTTCATTTAGAGACTTCTCTAGATTTTTTAGAAAAAGAAAAGTAAGGTTTTCAGTTTAGGGCGATTTTAGTTTGCTTTGATGAGATAGTGCTTTAGGTTTTTCACTTTCCCTCCTTTGTACAGAGAAAATTCAAATATGTGTTTGTTTTCTCTTTAGTAGTTATACTCAAAAGCTTTCTTTTCCTTCTAAACCACATTAATGAGTTTAGATCTTCTCAATCATGGGGTTTCTTCTCTTTTGCAGCAGAGAAATTGAAGAGTATGTTGATTATTTGGTGCCATTTAGTTGAAACCACATATTCATCTTCCCCTTCAACCATCTTTCTGTTCATTAATCTCTGCAAAAGAATCAAAGAACAACAGAGCAATGGAGGTATGCCCATCTTATTATCTATTATATTGTTTTGTTATGGTTTAATTTGTCCGAGTTATTATGTTTCTTTTCTATTTTGACCATCTTATTGTTCTAAATGTGATTTAGTCATGTGTGAAATAAAAGATAATAGTTGAGTTTAATGATGTTATTTCTGTGCTATTTGGATTATTCATTTTATCGATTTTCTGAGTGCAACAAGTGTGTGAAATATAATTGTTGATTAATAGTATTGATTTAGTTTTGAAAACAAGAGAGTAAAAGAACCAAAGAACAAGAGAGCAATGGAGGTATGTTCATCTTGTTATCTGTTATGTTATTTTGTTATGGTTTAATATTGTCTGAGTTATTTTGTTTTCTTTTCTATTTTGATTATCTTATTGTTCTAAATGTGATTTAGTCATGTGTAAAATAGAAGATAATAGTTGAGTTTAAGGATGCTATTTCTGTGTTATTTAGATTGTTTATTAGTGATTTTTTGAGTGAAACAAGTGTGTGAAATATAATGGTTGATTAATAGTTATGATTTAGTTTTAGGATATATATTGAAGTCTATATGTTATATTCAATAATGTTATTTCTCATTTATGATGTTATTTTTGTGTTATTTGGGTGAAACAAGTGTGTTATTTTGATTATAAGTTATGATTTAGTTCTATATTATATTGAAGTTATATCTGGTTAAAGTTGTGTTCAATAATACTATTTTTGGTTAAATTTTTGAGTTGTACAAATGTATAAAAGCTACTTTTTTGTTAACAGTTGTATATTATCTAGATCTAATTTTTGGTTAATAGCTATGTTTTGTCAAAATGCGATGTAGGCCGGAACAAGAAGAGAGAGATTTACTTCCAATTGGAGGCCGAGTATGCACCGCTAGATAAGAGAACTGCAACAAGTAAAAAGCAACAGCAACAAGATAAAAACGCACGGAAAAAACATGTCAGTCTTTGGGTTGGGGGGTGTATTTATTCACCTGATCCAATTACCCAAAGACCTCCACAATTTAGTGGGCTTACATTTTTCATTAAGTATGTGTGTGAAGTAATGCAGGGTTATTGTGATACACTACGAGGCTAGCTAGCAATGCAAGCTCATAGTGTTTACACATCTGCTTCGCGCACCATGATGGGCATGGATGCAAGGATTAAGGAGCTTACAAAATCATTAAGTGAAAAGGAGAGAGAGTATTAGAGTCTGTACGATGCGATGCATGTTATGGAAAATGCGGTGCATGTTGTCGAGGTAGACAATGCAAAAATGTATTGCAAAATGTAGGGTTTGGAGAAGGACAACAAAAAGATGGCAACAATGCTTGCAAAGACTGTTGTTGTTGGACCCTCAACGAAAACCAAACAAGCACGTGAGCGTGTGAGGTTGCTCAAACCACTTCATGAGTTGACCAGAGGAAGTGGGTAATAAAATCAGTGGGTCTTTTCACAATGTGCAAACATGAAGAATACGTTTTCTAACCCAAGTGAAGAGGTTGATGATGCAATTGCAAAGGTCTTAAGAAAAGGTATGGTGAAGTATGCATTGGAAAACCCCAAATTCAAAACCATTGGTGATGATGTTGCAAGAGTACGCTTGAAGGAGATAAGCAATACCTTCATAGCTAAAGATGCTCAAGGCATATGTGACAAGGTAGGGATCAGCTCCGAATCCTATGCTATGATTTATAAGTAATTGGATGCAGGGTTTAAGGCTGTTCTTAACAAGAGATGGGTGGTGCCCATCTCTAGACCGTTCCATGTAAAGTAGGTACGAAAAGATCTTAATGCAAAAGTCTTAGACACAATTGGTGAGCCAACATACATGGATCAAAGGAAGTGCCCTTCAAATTGCATCTAGACAATAACTTTGTATTGAATGTATGCAAGCTACAAGCAACAATGGTAAAGTTCTACAACATGTCTATTGAAGAGTGCAGAGGTAAGCTTTAATTTGTTTTGAAGCTTGATGAGAGTGAAGTTGTTAAGGGACAAATGCTTGAACGTGTTAGCTTGACACTAATGAATAGGTCGTTGGATCCCAGCATCAATTCAAAACATCCAAAATATTTCAGTGTCCAATCGGAGAATGAAATATGGTAGCTTGATGCATTTGAGGTACCAAAGGATTACCATGAAGTACTTAAGATTTTTTTAAACTTAACAGAGATACTAGATATTGTACGACGGTAAAATAATGGTGAAGTTTTGCATGTCGATGGATTTGGTGAATACAAGGTAGAATGGCATCTTGTTGGCGATTTGAAAACATTGAAATGTATGTTTGGTGTTTCAAATTCAACATCAACTGAGTTCCCTTACTTATATTGCATGCAATCCGAAAGAAAGATAAGGATGGAAAGAAATAATGGATTGCAAAAGGACAGGACACCGTGGTGCTCCAACACGTGACCAATGTGTTCAAAGGAATGGAATGTTGGTGCCATTAGATCCTAAGTGGGATCCTATTTTAGAAATACACTCTTGCACCTTACATTGCATAGTAAGGATAATAGAGAAGTTGGTGTTTGAGTACGTGTGTTTTGCCTACAAGATGCAACTTGCTTCAAATGCTGATGCAACATGCAAGAAGGTAGAACAAGTCTTATCTGATGTTGGATTGGACCGAGGTCAAGTAGAAATAAAAAAGGACAAGAAAAAGTCAAGAAAGAGTGAAAATTTACCATGCAAACGGTGTTTTGGGGGAGCAAAGGCTAGGAAATTCTTATCTCCACCACGAGATGAAGATGGTAAGTTGCTTGTAAAACAACCAGAGAAGTACGAAGCATGGAAAAAAACTACACATGGCTATCCCTGATCGGAGCAATCGGGGACGGACACGGATAGCAAAGGCAAATGTGTGGATTACACTTGATAAATTGGCTCCACTTTTACAAAAGATGACATTCAATTCTGATGATGCCAATGCATTTAAAGAGGTGGTTGAAAACTTTCATAACTCAATGACAGAGGCATGGACTTCAAATTGCATTACATACTATATAGTTAGAGTCGTCTCCATTTCATTTTTACAATTAAATTATAAAAATGAAATTTTGAGTTTAATTGTGAATGTAATATTTTGAGTTTAATTGTGGATCCCGTGTTTTTGAATGCAGCACATACTTGAGGCTCATGGGCCATACTTTACTGAACAAAGAAGTTTGGCGATATGGTTCACACAAGGCATGGAGTGATCTCATTGGCAAGCTCGATGGCAGATTTCAAAAAGCAATGGCACATGAAGGTGGAATCAATGATTCCAATCCTATAAGGCAGTTACTCCAATGGTGGTATAGGAAAATAGAGATAAGATATGAGGACAAATTAATAAAGTCCAAATCCAATGATACAGAAGGGCAATATATGAAGTGAGGAAAGCAAGATATGAAAATAGCATGGCCAAAGAACATCATGCAGAATGGTTGACAACCCAAGAGAGAGTCGGTAGCAAATGGAAATATCGATAGAATTGTAATTATGAAAAAACATTTTATGTTTGAGAGTATTGGAGAAATCCAATGTTTTAAAGAAATAGGTGTTTACTAAAGTCAACATGGATAAATTTTTCAAAATAAGTGTTTACTAAAGTCAACATGGATAACTTTTTGATAGTGTTGATATTTTTTAAAAGCAAGTGTCAATAACTTATAGTAAGTTCCATTTATAAATGAAGGCACTTCTTTCATTTCTTTCCATTCCTCCATATCTATCCATTCCTTCTAGCTTGTGATGAGTATGGCGGGTACTAAGCAAAGAGCAAACAAGTTGCCTTCCAAGACACCGGTTTATTCATCCGGATCTAGTGAACATATTGACACGGACAACAATGATGAAGGTTAAGCTGCTCTCGCTGCTCCAGCTAGGAAAGCTGCTCCCATTGCTCCAGCTGAAAATGCTCATCCACCTATGCATAAGAAGAGAAGATAGAGACCAGGCACCACAGCCCTTCGTCGTGAAATTAGGAGGTTCCAGAAGAGTCCTGAGTTGATTATACCCAAGGCGTCTTTCTTGAGGTTAGTACAAAAAATACTGTAAGATCTACAAAGGTAAAATCACTATAAGTACTTTTCAAGAGATCAAGCATGTAATGTGGAGTGATGGTCAGCCCAAGCGTTGCTTGCTCTTCAAGAGGCGGCGGCTGAAAGTTACTTTGTGGATCTCATGCATGATGGTCAACTGCTAGCCATCCATGCTCGACATCACACTCAAGCCCTCGGATCTCACTCTTGTTCATAGGATTCGTAAAACAATAGTGATGCATGCAACCTTAACCATGACATGGTTTGAAGATTTGTGTAAATGCTCATGTATCGTTTTGTGTTTTCACGTTTTCCTTCAGTTCTACTCAACTAGTTGTCAATGGTGTCCTGAAATATGCTAATCGCGTTTGGAGGCTACTTGTTTGCCAAAGACTTAAGAAGAAAACAAGTGATAAAGAGAAGTCTAGTTACCTATTTTTCTATTGAGAAAAACCTTAGCTTGGAAGGGTGAGCTAGCACAGGGAACCTACTAAAGATGGAGAGCCTGGTGGTGAAGAAGGAGAGCCCGTCTCTTAATCTCCAAGGAACTGAACTTCAAGAAGATATAAACCAACACTTTTTTCTTAATATTTTGATTTAAATTTTATTACCTAATATACATTGCATTTCCTTGTCGAGATAAAAAGTCAAGTTATATGCTATTGTTTGAATTTTTGCAAACAAGTAAAGTTGATCAAGAGTTTCATATTTTTCATGAGATGTTGAATAAGCCATTGGATTATGCAAATATAATTGGTTAGCACAATGATTTTCTAGAGGAATATCTTCATGTTTTCAAGAACCATACATGAGAAGGCCTATGCATTAAAGATAAAGGCTATGTGCATATCACAAATATCTATATATTAGAGAAGGGAGAGAAAAATATGGTAAATAAGAAGTATGATATATTGCCAGAGACAGTCAAAGAAAAATGTGGCATTTATCTAAGGAGGTGCAGGCTTTTAAAATAAAACTTTACTTTTAAAATTTTTATTTGGTTTTAGCAGGAGGATCATGAAGAGGAGCAGGAATCTAGTGCTGAAGTTCCTTCATATCTCTCAAAAGAGATTGATGATATAGAAGAGGAATTCAATCATGAGGAAGAAGAGAAGGAGGTTTCTGCTCTGGATCTTATTAGTCTTAAGTTAAAAACACTGAAGAAGACGGCTGAGGACATTAGGTCATTGGATATTCAAAGTTGCAATCATGCTATTCCTTTTCTTCCATCTTTCAAGATTGAAAGATTCAGAGTGTGTTCTTCTCAGTGATATACAATAAATATTTAACTTCAGAGAAGATTATGCACTAGCAATAATTGCTCAGCCTGTACTCTAGACTCTGAGTTTATTTATGAAGATGATCCCCACATTCCATTGGAAGATAATTTCAATCCACAGGCATCACTTGCACTTCATTTTGATGAGGTTGCCAAGTTTGACGAAATAGAAGAGATGGATGATGCAATACTTCACCAAGTCCAACAATAATTATGATTTGACGAGCTTGAAAAGAGAAACAAAAAGAAGGAAGATAAAACTCATAATACCATCAACTTGTGGACTAACAACAATTACAATTGGATGAAAATATGCAAGTAATGCTTTTGTATTGAAATCATCCTTGGAATGTTATTTTCTTGTGAATCTGTATTTTCATACGTTTTTTTTTGTTTTAGTTTCTTGTGTTGAAGAGCATGAATTCTTACTTAGAGCATCTAGAAAAAGAGAAAGAGTACATGGAAGAGATGCAACTTTATTTTATTACATTAACAAATTATCCAGCTCTGCAAAGCTTTTGATCTATCTCACAAGCTGCTGAGAAATGATGGGAAAGCTATTATTCTTTTATTCAAAAACTTATCTCGTTTCCTTGGAAGAGGAAGTGTAATCCCTACTTACTATGACAAGTAATTCTATTTGAGAAAACAAGTGCGATGAATATTTTTTGCTATTATCCAGGTAAGCAATTCTCAAGGGCAGCATACTATCTTACCTATTCTGCCTAAGCACTTGCAAATGGCATAAGAAATCTTTCAGAGCTTGATGATTTTGGCAAGCACTATCTGATAAGATTCAGGGAGGCAACTCCAAAGCAAGAGACCTTGCAGATTGAAGGAAAAGAATCAAAGAAAACCAAAGAAGAGCCCATTGTTGAAAGTCCTAAAGAACAGGTTTTGTTGAAGGAAAAGCAAACACTAACAAAAACAACAAGGAAGGCTCTTGCTCATAAATTTTGGGAACAGATATATAAAATTACCATAATTGCATGTTATGGCTATAGAGACATCACCAAAAATGTTGTGGTTTTTGCTTATACAAGATATGTCTTTGTAAACTCAAAAGAGTACTCTGATCTATTGTATTTTTTACTCTTTATCTAACCACCAATGATAGTTTACAAACACTTTAGTTTATCTCCACTTTGCATTCTTTTGTGAACCTATAAAACTGTTGAATGTTTCTCTTCTCCATTTTTTATGAATGCCAACAATATTTGTGAGCTTACAATAGTTTGTTTTCTGTTAAGTCGTAGTATGCTTCCAAAAAACCATTGAAAAACTTCTTTCATACTATTTGCCTTCTTTATTCCTCCAAAATGTTATGTGTGCTGAAAGAATGCATTGCGCGCTGTATAATGGGACTTTTCCATGCCTTGCATTGATCAAATTTTATGACATCAGATGATTGTGAATTATATGCTACATTAATAAAACAAAGGTTAAAACATTCATAATGTAATTGATGTTAGGGCTAGGTTGATATTTTTACCATGTGATGTGTTGTGTTGCAATCTATCCAAGCCTCCTTCATTCTTTTTCCAAAAATCTTCATTTGTTCTTCAAATGCCTTATGATCAGTTTTGTCCATGGACTCTCCATTTTTCCCCTTAAGTAGTGAATAAAAAAAGATTGGTATGACCAATGAGAGAGCTGGGATTCTAGATCCATGTAACATGGATCTTTTTGTCATATCTTTTCCCAAATCTCTTAAGATAATAAAATAATAGAGCCCATATCTTAAAAAAAATAGAGAAATGTCAGATTTCATGTCATAAACTATTCTTTCATGTTAGATGTACCTTGTGGTCACAGCACATGAAAGGTTGAAAATTAAATTTTATTTTATTTTATTTTTTATGTTTAACTTTTTACTTTCCCTCCTTTTGCATTTCACTACCTTTTCATTTTTTCCCTTTTTTGACAGAATTCAATTTCGCCATATCTTCTGTAACTCTAGTTCTTTCTTTAGGAAAATTTACAGGTATGTTGTTCTCCACCATAGCTCTCTCCTCCTAAAATTTCATCTCATTTGGACAACATGTTTGTCAGTTATGTCCGTTTCTCACATGAACTTTCTCTTCTTTGCACCACAGATAGCTATCTTGATGTGAAGTGGCATAAAACTCTTGTGAGTAATTATCATATGTTTAGGGTTTGTCTATGTTTTGTCTTGATGTGAGTCATGATCATAGGTTTAGGATTTGTTTATGTTTTGTCATGATGTGTTGCTGTTTATTTTCACAAGAGCAAGGTTGTGTAAATCAAAGCAGTAAGTTATTGTTTATTTCTTATTGTTTTAATCTTTATTTATTGCTTACAATCTTCTTTGCATAGTAATGATTTGAAGTGGCATAAAATACCACAGTAATAATCATAGGTTTAGAATTTGTTTATGTTTTATCTTGATATGTTGCTGTTTATTTTCACAGGAGCAACAAGGTTGCGAGCAGTAAGTTGCTATTTATTTCTTATTGTTTTAATCTTTATTTGTTGATTACAATCTTCTCTATCCAAATAATGATTTTAAGGGGGGCATACAATACAATAGTAATGATCATAGGTTTAGGATTTGTCTATGTTTTGTCGTAATGTGAGTAATGATCATAGGTTTAGGGTTTATTAATATTTTGTCTTGATATGTTTATGTTTATTTTAATGGAAGCAACAAGGTTTTGTAAATCAAAGTAGTAAGTTGCTGTTTATTTCTTGTTGTTTTAATCTTTATTTGTTGCTTATAATCTAACATATATGTTTATTAATCATGCAGTCTAGCTTTATTAATTTAGATGTCTTCAAGGAGGAGAAATATCAGTAATATTCACACAGTGGAGGTGTTTAACAAGAGAGATAATGAAGGTAACTGGATCCCTGATCAGTATAGTAAGTTCAATTGGATTTTAATGCGACCAAGTACTCGTGGTAATTTCAAGGTCAAGCTCAAAGATGTCACAAACCCCAACAAGCAATAAGATTTGAACTCAAGACCTTGATTGTACTGGGAACACCACTACACTATAACTTTGAGCAATGTAACTATATGATTTCAAGCCATTATATTACTTCGCGATGCACCGATGTAGTTTACTTGGCCGAGTTTACTGGGTGAGGCCAAGTTTAAAGGGCTGGCCCGAGTCTACTTTCAAGATGGATAGTCAAGATTCGTGCACGTATCTTGAGTGCACAGGGGGTGGCTGTGGATCTCACCTGACAAGGCGTCTTTAAGACCCTGTGGTCTACAGTGGCACGGGTGCATCGGGGCATGGGTGCATCACATATGGTCCGCAAGTCTTCTTGGCAACTTGTAAATATAGTCTGACAACATCTGGAACCTTGTGCAGCTAGGACAAATTAAAGCTAGGACAAAAGAAAATCTGTAGCCCTTTAACTAATCTGAACTTGGAGAGTGCAAAATGTGGAGGAATTTGCATTGGGTTGGACCATGCAGACATAGGGTTTGCTTGCAGGAAAGGGTGTGTAATAAATTGTAGAAAACAGGTCTACATGAAGAATGCTCGGCTGTGCCTGCGCCCTCTCCCTTCTCGACACTGGTGGCCAATGGCATAAGCCGGTTTCTCATTGTCCTCGTTGATGGGGCTCTCACTAGATATCGGTTCGCCGGGTGATTTGGCGCCTGCGTGGCTGATATGCCACGCTGGCAGTCAACACCCGGCGAACCCATTTTACCAACCTTTTTTTCAATCGCCAGCGTAACTGCCAGCGTCATCAATGCTGCCAACGTCTGCCTTAATGGCTCGCTGCACCTTTCCGCTCAATTTGCCGGACATACCACAGCCGGACCTGTTTCACCTTCGACTAGAGATCAACAATACAGGTGCAGCTTCTCAGAATAATTTCCTGCAATCGATTCAATTCCAAGCTTACTTCTCCTCCTCCTCTTGTTTACTTCACCGCAGTGTCTTTGCGGCGGGGGACACTGCTACTATTTCCAACATGAGCCTGGTGAGGCTGGAAGGCACACAACTAGATGTCAGACTCAGAGATTTCCGAGTAAGTTTGGTGCTACTCGGAGAGGTAAATTTGTCAAATGACGAGAAGCACCAAGTGATAATGGTGTGCGTAGGTAATAAGATCCAAGGCCTTCACAAAATTGGTATTGCTTGGTTACCTGGTCTTGAGAGGATATTTCGAGCTACTTCTTCACATTCCAAATGTCATATAGGTGGGTTTAAGGACTACATGGAAAGATTTGTATTCAACCTTCCCTAGAATTAGCATAATATCTAAAAGTCGAGTACTAACTCTGGTTTGGCCTCTGATTCTTCTGATCATCACGCTCAATGCTTCTCTTGTAAAATCTTTATTGTTTGCAGGCTGATTCTCTTAAAGGAGAAGCTAATAAAACTAGAAATTTTCTTTTAACTCTTTAAAAGCCAAGCATAAATTAGAATGCTCGGAGGTGTCTTGGCTCTTCTAAGAAGCATAATATGGTTTTCATATGGGGGCACTTTTATATGGTTAGCCATGGTGTTGATGTGCTTGGCCTTAGCTTCTTCACCTATGGTGGACAGTTGTACCACATCAGAATAGAGCTGACACTCAAATGTGGGACGGGCAATCCATGCAATGGTGCATTCTTACTTTTGCTATACAGCTAAAGGGCATGAATACAACCTCAACCCTAACTCTGATTAATGAAAGAATTTCATATTATTGGCATTTAGTCTAATTTTAATAATTTTTGACAGGAAATTAATCTTTGGAATATTCATGTTAAGCTCTTAAATTTTTCGTGACTTAAAGAGTTAGCACTAATATCCTTGCACTTTTCCTCTCTTTCACTCATTAGCTTCCTTTTTAAAAAATTTATCTCATAAGAATCTTGGTTTCTTTCTTTATACCTCTTCTTTTCCTTCCTCTTTATAGAAAAAAATTGTAGCACCCAAATTTGATTGTGCTTAAGGTGATTGTGTAAGAGTCTTTCCATTTTTACCACCATACTGTTTGAAAATGTAGCTTTTAAACTCAAATGAAACAAAGATGCTTTAAAGGTTTCAAAGAAATCATAACATTCATACCACCACAAGAGTAAATTTTCTAGAATATATTGAGAAATATTAAATTTATCACTTTTAATTTACTAGTCGCATATCTCATGTCCAACGGATAGGGGCTCCTCACCTATTAATGGCATGGGGTTGAGGTCATGGGTTCAACGAGAGTAAGAGAGCTTAAAAGAATTAAAGAGAGAGAGAGAGAGAGAGAGAGAGAGAGAGAGAGTGAGATAGAAAGAGAGAGTTATAGAGAGTTATAGGGTTGTTGCAAGATCAGGGTATCCAGTTTTATCCAGTTTATGCTGGACTGGGACAATGCTTGGAGAGCAAATTTTGGGGGGCAAGGTACTTAAAATGAGATCAAGCAAATAATAGAAAATATGCTTACCCTTAAATTAACCCAATATAACTTAAATTAATATAAATTAGTCTAATTAATCAAAATTAATCAAAAATATGATGAAATGATAAACAAATGATCTTTCCATACTTAGAGTGATCCAATTTATTTTTCCATAGATGCACCATTATAAGTACAATAGTCCCTATAGGTTTTAGATGATTCACATCAAAAATGTAATTTTACTAATTAGATTATTGATATTTGCTGGCCTTCTGATAGTCTGAAAGAATTTTGAAAAAGAGATCATTAAAAATCCAACCATTGGATTTGCAATTTTTACTAACCACCACATTCTACTAATGTCTCAGTATCTACCCACTCTTTTGATCTACAAGATTGAGGATTTTAAGTGGTAGCTATTGTGGGTACAAAAAGTGGCGTATATTATAACACTTTAAAGACCTTGAAATATTTAAAGAAAATAGACATATATCTTAAAATTTTCTCAAAAAATCAAGTTAAGCTCCATATTATGTGAAGAACTAAGGTACAAAGTGGGAATCTTATATGAGTTTATATGTAAAAGATATTAGCAATTTATGGAATCAGTTTAAATTTGGAACAGGGTGTATACATTGACTTTGTACCTAAGAGAATGAGGACTTTTGACTATCTAATGCTTAATCAAATTATGCAACTATATTACCAACTTTGAATATGATGTTCCAACAAAAGAACTTGAAACGAAATTCCTTCATTTACTAGGAGAGATTGCTACTAAAGGTAAACAAATGCCTGTTTTTTTACTGTTTACAGGGTGCCTGAGTGGACAAAACTGGGCACCCTGATCTTGCAACCACCCTATAGAGAGTTATAGAGAGTTCATGCCCAACAACCTCACTATACAAAAAATAATTTTAAAAAGATACAATTATTTTTAAAGAGAACAATATATTTTAAAACCACACGGCAACACACGAACAAAATACGGCTCAAGACGCACAATAATTGGTTGAAGACTAAGATGCAAAAAGCCATTGAAGCATTGGAGAGTTCATTACATAAATTCAAAAGGCTACTTTGAAGCTTTCTCGTCAAGCCTTTTTTGCATTGACACTTTGGTTTTCTTAGCAGGGGTCTTGAAGGGGTGAGCCAATGGGTGACTCTTTGATGATGTTGATTTCTTCTTGTTGCCCTTCTCAAAGAATGGTTTTGCTCGCTTCAAGGAGTTCCCGAATCCATCTTCCAAGACTTGAAAATTAGCTTTTGTTTCTGTTCGCTCATCCATTCTTGCCTTCATTGTCTTCACACGGCCCAATGTTCTCCTCAATCCATTGCAAGCCTCCTCAATCAAAGCCTGGTCCTGTCCTACAAAACAAGACAACTCTTGCCACAAGCATTGAAGTGTCTTCACATTTCCCGATTGCTCAAGTACTTCACTACATACATTGTCCCCCCCTAATGCGGCAACATCATCACCATTTGGTTCAAGCACATCAATACTAGAAACATGTGAGTGAAGATCGAAAGTAGACCTAGAAGCATCTCCCCATGCTTCATACATATGTTGGCATTGCTCCATAAGTGAAGCATGTGAAGCACCCTGCAACAACATCACCTTAATTTGGTGCTTACAAATATTTCCAAGCTCTGCCCATGCACATGTACAACATGCCCATTGGCAATCGGAATTATAGACTGTGTAAAATGAAGCTTTTGTGTGCATGCTCTCCACTATAGCAACACCACCAACCTGGAATGAGACATTAGCATCTGGTATTTGAAGTGCCCGCTCATAAGAATTCTCCACTACTCTTTCAATGGCGTTGTTTCTCATAAAACCATTGTCCTTGAACATACCAATAATATGGCAAGCATGATGATGTTAACTTGTATAAGAGCCAATCCACCCGCCTCGAACTCATCCTTTTGGAAGAGCCCAAAAACTTATATTTGAGCTGCCCATGATATGACTCTATTGCTCCATTAGTGTCTTGTCCTGAATGTGGAAGCAATCGGGAAGCACGCACCTGTTGAAAGAATGGTAGAGGAGGAGGATACACACACACAGAAGCAAACCCTAATGTATATTACAAACCCTAACCATAGAGGGAAGCCATGTCAACTCTCACACAAAGCATAATGCTCTAAATCATAATCCACACAACACACAATGAGTTGTATCCACACTCTACTAACCCTAGCTAATGTCCACACACTATGACCAGCTGGACACGCGGTCATTTATGTCTCACACATGTTCCTACCTAATCTGCCAGCACATAGCATAGCTGGCTCACACTGACATCGAGTTTGAATCTCAACAGCCCCTCTCAAGCTCATGATGTACTGCCGATGAAGATGTAGATGAGCTTGGGATATCAAGACTCTCAACACTCCCCCTCAAGCTCATCCCATGTACTCCCAACATAGTCCGAAAGTACTCAAACTTCTCCCTGCTAAGTGGCTTCGTGAAGATATCAGCCACCTGCTCATCAGTCTTCACATAGTGAAGATCAACTGTACCATCCAGCACCTTCTCTCTGACAAAGTGATAATGGACCTCTATGTGTTTGGTCCTCGCATGAAACACTGGATTCTTTGCCAACTGTATACTGCTCATGTTGTCACAATGTATGACAACTTTGCCATCAAGAGGCTCACATAAATCTGCCAAGAGACTCTTTAACCAAATAGCCTCACAAGTAGCAATGGCTGCTCCTCTGTACTCAGCCTCTGTACTGGACAAAGCAACTGTAGGTTGCTTTTTGCTACTCCAACTCACCACAGCACTACCAAGTGTAAAAGCATATCCACTAGTAGACCTCCTGTCATATGCGCTACCTGCCCAATCAGCATCTGTGTAGCCATGTATGTCCAAGCTTTTACCACTCTCATAAAATAGACCATAATGTGCTGTGGTCTTCACATATCTCATGATGCGTCTCACTGCATCCAAATGTGGTTTCCTGGGGCTCTGCATAAACTGGCTCACTAGCCGCACCGCATAACTCAAATCCGGGCGTGTGATAGTCATGTATATGAGACTACCAACCATCTTCCTGTACATAGAAGGATCATCCAATTCCTCGCCATAATCAGCCCGCAACTTCACATTTTGCTCCAATGGTGTACTCATAGGCTTACACCTTGTCATGCCATACTTTGCCAACATATCCAATGCATATTGGCGTTGTACTAACCAAGTACCTGCATGATCTTTCACCACTTCAATGCCAAGGAAGTATCTCAACTCACCAAGATCTTTCATGTCAAATTGCCCACTCAAAGCTTTCTTGACATGCATCACATCTGCACCATGATCACCTGTGATAATCAAGTCATCCACATAGATGACTAGTAAAACAATCCCATGCTGAGTCTTCTTCACATACAGTGAAGAATCTGCTGTAGAAATCTGAAAACCAAGTGAGATAAGATATCTGCTCATCTTATCACTCCAAGCACGTGGTGCTTGCTTCAGACCATATAATGCCTTTTTCAACCTGCATACGTGAGTGGGATATCTAGGGTGTATATACCCTTCTGGCTGTGCCATGTATACTTCCTCTTGTAGATCTCCATTCAAAAATGCATTCTTAACATCCATCTGATGCATTTCCCAGCCATTAGCTGCAGCCATAGCAATGACTGCTCTCACTGTGCCCATCTTAGCCACTGGACTAAACGTCTCATCATAATCCAATCCTTGGGTCTGTGCATAACCCTTTGCTACCAATCTTGCTTTATGTCTCTCAATAGAACCATCAGATTTGCACTTCACTTTGTAAACCCATTTACATCCAATAACATTCTTGTCCTTTGGTAGTGCAACCAAGTCCCATGTATCATTATGGACCAATGCGTCCATCTCAACATCCATTGCTTTTTCCCATACATGCTCTCCAATAGCCTCTGTATAGCATGTAGGTTCCACATGCTTCACCATAGATGTCATGTATGCATAGTGCATAGCAAAATCTCTGTATGTCAATCTGTCAACAGGATATCTGACTCTCTGGGATCTCCGCAATGCCTACGGGTCACTCTGAACACCTGTAACTCTAGCATGTGGTGGCACATATCTGTCCTGTCTAGCACCAGCAGGTGTGCGTAAAACAGGTATGCCAAGCTCCTCATCCAAACTCTCAGAACTAGATGACTCATATCCTGTGATTCCAATTCCTTCGACTTTCTTTTTGCCTTTATCCATAGCACTACTCCTAGTGCTTACACTCTCATGCCTCAAACGTCCTGACCATGGACGTACACTGCTACTCTCAGCTTCTGCTGCTGGCCCAGACATAGTAGTAGAACTAGAACTTGCTTGTGATGGCAAGTTCACAGGCACATCAGCCTCAAGTGACTCAATAACACCCTCATCTTTTGCTTTGTACCAACTAGCAAGCTCATCAAACACCACATCACGTGAGATGACCACTTGTCTAGTTTGAGGGTTATAACATTTGTAGGCTTTTCGATCCTGTGCATATCCAACAAATAAACATTTCTCTGCTTTAGGATCCAACTTCCTTCTTCTTTCATCAGGCACATGCACATAAGCTATGCATCCAAAAACTTTAAGATGTCCAATGTCTGGCCTGTAACCTGTGAGCCGCATCTCTGGCGTGCTTCCATGAATGGCTGCTGTAGGTGTTTTGTTCAATATATAAACTGCAGTAGCACATGCTTCTGCCCAATAGTAATCTGGCATGCTCTTTTCATTAAGCATTGCCCTTGCCACTTCACATATGACTCTATTCTTTCTCTCAACCACACCATTCTGCTGAGTTGTATACCTGCAAGTCAGCTGTCTCCTTATTCCATGCTTCCTCAAGAAATGCTCAAAAGATTTTGAGGTGTATTCACCACCTCCATCTGTCCTCAGACATTTAATCCAACAGCCATACTGCTTTTCTGCAAAAGCTTTGAAATCCATGAATTTTTCCAACACTTCACTCTTCTCTTTCAGAAAGTATATCCATGTCATCCTGCTAAAATCATCTATGAATGTAACATAGTATAAACTACCTTTGATAGATGGGTTTTGTGCAGGACCCCATACATCACTATGTACTATCTCAAGTGGCCTGTTACTCATATTTCCTTCTCTAGGAAACCTCAATCTTGCCTGCTTCCCAAACTGACAGGCTTCACAAACATGCATATGTCCATCATATTTGAACCTAGGCAAACCATTGACAATGCCTCTTGTTTGCATGTTCTTTAATCTCTGTATATTGACATGGCCAATCCTCGTGCCACATATCAATATCCTGTACCACATTCCTGCTCTTTGAGAACATGGCTGATTTTAGCTCAGGAATTCCAGCATCCAGCTTAAACAATCTTCCTTCTTTCTTGCCTTTAGCAATCACTCTACATCCATGTTTAAAATCTTCAACGAAGCATCCATGCTCATTGAATCTAACCTGTAATCCCTGTTCCACCATTTGACCAACTGAGGCCAAGCTTTTAGTGATCGAAGGCACATACAGCACATCTGACATAGACTTTGTCTGACCATTATGCATGACCAATGGTACACTTCCAACATGTGTAATGACATGCTGGGTATCATCACCTGTTTCCACATAGCCTTTGACATCCATTGGCTTCATGTGCTCAAACCATTCACCATGGCATGTCATATGGTTTGATGCTCCTGAGTCCATATACCATGTATCATCATTCTCAGCATTTGTTGTCATAGAACCCACAACATGCTTCATGGCAAACAAATGATTTGCAGTTCCATCATTGCTGCTTGATGCATAGTTACCACCATGTTGTGCATAGTTTCCACCATAATGACCACCACGTTGTGCTCTTCCCCCTCTCAAATCATTCTGTTTGCGAAAGCAATCTCTCGCCATATGACCATATTTGCCACAATAATGGCATTCCACATCTTGCATAGAATTTTGTTGGCCTTGCCAACGTCCTCTTCCACGGGGGGTACCTCTGCCTCGCTGAGGTGCATATCCACGACCACCTCGAGCGCCATAAGAAGGCTGATAATTCTGTTGTGGAGGTCTATCCTGCCATCCACGACCATTACCACCACGTCCACGTGATGCAAATCTCCCCCTGCCTCTAAAGCCTCGCTGCGAGTAGAAAGCCTTATTTCTGCCATCATCATGGCTAGTAGATGCATCCAAAAATGAATCACTGAGCTTGATTTCCTCAACCAACAAGAGTGAAACCAACTCATCGAAGTCGGGTAGACGTGTACTCCTCACTGAGATAGATGTATCAAAGGATTTGTATTCCTTGCCAAGACCACGCAAGGTAATATCCACCAAATCATCATCAGGCATGGGGGCATTTATTGTGGCCAATGCATCTGCAAACTTCTTGATTTCTTGCACATAATCATGTATGCTCCTTTTATTCCTTTTCACATTGTGTATCTGCTGTCGCAATTGAGACTTGCGAGCACTCGTATCTGTATCAAACATCTTGACCAAAGTATCCCATGCATCTTTGGGATTCTCAGCATCCTGAATGTGTATGAGCATAGCATCAGAAATGCATATAGACAAATAATGCAGCACTTTGAATGCTCTCTCTGACCATTGCTTATGAGCAATAAGCTGCTGCTGTGTAGGTTGCCGAGGTAGCTCAGGCTCTGGCTCAGCACCTGTAATGAGATTCCAAAATCCATTCCCTTTCAAGAAACTCTTTATCCTGTACTTCCATGCCTGGAAGTTCTTCCTATCCAGCTTTTCACCAACAATCTGAACTGGATTGTCCAACATGTTGCTCAATGCGTACACCTTCCGCACACTTCAAATCTGTAAATGAGCCTTCCTCAGCTCAACCACACTCCAATGAATGTTCCAGATACTCCAAGGTAGCCAACAAACTCCAAATTTGATGTAGAAAATCAACCTGTAATCATCCGAGATGAACTGACTCACTCAGTGCGGGATACCCTGAATTGACACGCCTTCCAAGGCTCCAAATCACAATGTAATGGTGCAATCAAGTCTAGGCAACTTGCATTGACACCTAATGAACCTCAATGTTGAGTATCAACTCCATCTGACATGTGTAATTATCAATTTTTGAAAACCCCTTTCTCTGTTTTTGGAAAAACCAGTAGAAAATTTGCTCTAATTCCTTCAATATTTCACCAAATTGAGCAACCAGGCATTCATTGGCTTAGCAATAGTGTCCATAAACTCCATGTAAGAGGAATTTGTCCAATTGTAAAACACCAAAGATTAATTGCTCGATTAAAATGCTCTGTTTCTCTGCAACCAGTGGACAGCCTGTTTTAATCAGCTCATTCCCAGCTCAATTAAGCATTATTGACCAAACAAATCACATAGCCCTCTTCTCCAAGGTGTAAAGCATCCAATTGCTAAGGAAGTTGTGGAAGGGACCAAGCATCCAATGAGAAATTGACCTCCTCGTAGGCAAAAAACCAGAAATCTGCCCTGTTTTCACTCTGTGAGCTGCGCCGCCTGCAATTAGGGGATTTGGGAGGCTTTGTGATGCTAATTGAAGATGGTTTTAAGTCCCCAAGACACCTAGGCATGTGTGTGATCCACCAATGGTTCAATTTTTGCCAAAATCTCACTCCAAATGCATCAATTTTGGGCTTCCTCTTCTCTGTTTTGTGAGAGCTCAGAAAACCAGTAATTTCACTCAATTAAATGCATGTAAATTGCTCCAAATTTTGTTCAAGGCTTGCACATGGGTTGCCAATACATCCTTCTTTGACAAATACATATGTCTTTTGCCAGAATCACACGTATTTCCACCATACATCAATGTTCCCAAGCTTTAATGGAAAGCTTCAAAAACCAGAATTTTGATTTGCTTTGATTTGCTCTAAAATGCTTTGCTTTTGCCTGTTTCACCTGCAATCCGCTCAAGGATGTTTAGAAGACCTTACCCGGTAGGCCAAGCTTTCAGATCTGATAGTATTTGGTATGCTCCAAGCTTCACAGCTCCAATGGACAGCTTCACAGCTTCTTTTCACAGCTTCTTCTTCTCCCTCTTCACTCACTCACTCATAAACCCTAATAAACAGCACAAGGCTCTGATACCATGTTGAAAGAACGGTAGAGGAGGAGGAGACACACACACAGAAGCAAACCCTAATGTATATTACAAACCCTAACCATAGAGGGAAGCCATGTCAACTCTCACACAAAGCATAATGCTCTAAATCATAATCCACACAACACACAATGAGTTGTATCCACACTCTACTAACCCTAGCTAATGTCCACACACTATGACCAGCTGGACACGCGGTCATTTATGTCTCACACATGTTCCTACCTAATCTGCCAGCACATAGCATAGCTGGCTCACACTGACATCGAGCTTGAATCTCAACAGCACCCACATTTCTGCACATAAAACAAATGAAGTTAGAAGAGCAAGAAATGAAGTACGAACAAAAAGGAGAGCAAGTGTGCATTATTTTACCTATAAGAAGAGTATGTATAAAGTTTAAAATTCAACCTTACCTAGTTAAGCCTCCCAATAGGTTTTGAAATACTCAATAAAACTCCCCTCATCTCTAAAGTTGGAGTAGAAGGTAGAGATCATAGCCTTTGCATCCTCTTTGATTATATCGTCTGTAGAATTTGCTGACCCTTGCATGTTCATGATATTTCCCAAAAACCAAAACATAAAAGCTCTTTTTGGCCATTCCTTCACCTTCTTAATAAGGTGTCGGAGCCAACAACGTTTGACATGCCACAAGCATAGAAAAATGGGTTGATTGAACACCACCCTACGAAAAATAGAAAGGACACGTCACATAGAACTCAAACACACGGTTCTCATTAGTTTGCACTCAACACATATGAACATATGGTCCTAACCTGAGCGCATTAATCTCCGTTTCGGCATCATCAACCATAAAGGCTCTGGGCTCCCATGATTTATGAAAGTCAAGCATATTATCTCTAAACTTGCTTAGCCAAGTGCAAGTACACTCAAATGTAGCTGAAGATGTAAGCACCCAAGCAATGGGCACACCATTGCGATGACCATAAAAAACAAGGATTGTATACAAATGAAACTGTTCATGTGTTTTAAAGGAAAGTGAGAATGTGAGCAAGAAGTAAAAAATGAACATTTATTATAACTTAAGAGAATGTGAACAAGAGTAAAAATGATAATTCATTACACCACATACCTTATATTGTTTGTGCCAAAGGTAGCATCCATCGCAAGAAGGTTCCCATTTCCGAACTTCTTGCACATCTCCCTTTGCCATGGTGATTGGATTCCAAGGATAAATTCCTTGGAATGTTCCACATCTTGCTCCTGGTGGTAGATAAAGGTGCTTGATTGATTCTCATGACACCATCTCTTGGTGCTTTCCGTATCATCTGTGTGTAGCTGGTACTGATCAATAGCCAGCTTGCTAGATATATTCATGATGTCACGAATAGACAAAAAGTCATCCCTAACCATAGTAATTGTAGGGTCATGACTTTGGCTTGAATGCAATGCTTGGACATGCATTTCCAACACTTGATGTGGAGAGAAACCACGATATAGCATGCTTGAAACCCATAGTTTCTTTTGCATTGAGATCCACGGAGAGAACTTCAAAGAGGGATCAACAAATCTTATACCATGACAAACCTCATCATTTGCATTTGTGTGGTATGGATGTATATAAGAGATTATGGCCACCCCTGGATCTTGTGCGAGCCTCTTGACACTAAAATGACGTTTGCATCCACGCTTTCGCTTGCCCTTTGTGATGGGAGGGCGCCTTTTCTTACATGGCTTCTTTGCAGTTGGCTATGGCAACTCTTTTATTTCACTACGCTCCTCCACCTCAACATCATCTTCGCTACTAGTGTCCTTGCATTCATTGAGCTGGGTAATTTCGACATCTTTGCCATCCGCAATGTTAGATTGCATTGGTGCTTTAGTGCCAGCAGGACCAAAACCACACCAAAAGCTAAACAAAACAAAGAAGTAACGATAAACATTTAATTGTATGTGTGTGTGTGATGATTAATTCATGGATTAGACAAACTAAAACAAATACACACTTACACTATCTTCTCAATCCCTGATTCATGTGCAATCTTTGTAAGATTGGAGGCATCTCGGTGATGGTGGCTATATTTTTTGAAAGAAGTAACGATAAACATTTAATTGTATGTGTGTGTGTGATGATTAATTCATGGATTAGACAAACTAAAACAAATACACACTTACACTATCTTCTCAATCCATGATTCATGTGCAATCTTTGTAAGATTGGAGGCATCTCGGTGATGGTGGCTATATTTTTTGAAAGAAGTCGAAAACTTTGCATTGTCAGCTTCTCCTTTTACAAAATCGGCAACACAGTTCCAAGGGATGTTAGCTTCGCGTACAAATTTGTATTTTGAACGATTGTCATATGAGTGCACCCAACACAATGCTGTCGAATCGAAGACACCGATGGGGGGCATTTGAGAACTCATGGCATTCTCTAAGCTTCAGTTTTGGAGAGACATGATTAACCCTTTAAAAAACCTGAACCTGCTGAACCAGAGGTAGTGCAAAGATACAACAATTAAGTAAGGAAGAGTGGGAGAAAAAGAGAAAAAGAACCATGCTTCTCAATAATTCTTGCTTAATCTGTGCTCATCATCAAAGTTCCCTAATCTTGATTAGTGATGAGTAGTCATTTGTTCAATGAAGTGGTGGAGAACTTCTCGTAGAAGAATTTATGGTTGTCTATCATAAGTTTTTCCGTACTATCCATAGACAAATGGACAAGCACAGAGCATAAATAAAGTTATATGCATTATGCTCTCAAAAACACAGTTGATGCCTCTAGGACTGATTGGGAACTTAAACTTGCACTCTATATAAAAATAAGAATCTAGGCACTGCAGTAGAAAGGGGAAAACAGAATAAACGCAAGCAAATATTCATAAACGCACCAGCTTGAGATCGCCAGATTGCTGCTGATTTGGCACCTTTCACATCCAGGAGATGGTCAACGACGAGGAATTGGCGGGCGGCGGCGGTAGATGGAGGCTGAGTGAACCCTAGGATCCACCCCTCGCAGTGCTGCCTCAGTGGCAAGGTGCTGAGTTATAGTAGAATTCCGTGTCGATCTTTGTCTTGCCAGGAGGCACATGTAGAAGAGTGCAACTACTGCAATCGCTGCACGTAGAGCGAGCTTATAGATTGCCTGTGGACGTCCACTGTGCGCGAGACCAGCGCATTATGGGTGAGCGAGCCTTGCAAAACAGACTAGCGCATTATGTCTCAGTGAAGCGGAAAGACCCGAGCTGAAATAGAGAGCCCCCACTACTACGTTGAGCAGGAGGAAGCGGAAAGGTGTAGTGAGCCATTAAGGCAGACGTTGGCGGCATTGATGACGATGGCAGTCACGCTGGCGGTTGAAAAAAAGGTTGGTAAAATGGGTTCGCCGGGTGTTGACTGCCAGCGTGGCATATCAGCCACGCAGGCACCAAATCACCCGACGAACCGATATCTAGTGAGAGCCCGTCGATGGTGGCTACCAACAGCACATTCGTCTATTTCCTTCTCCCCCTGCGCGCCAACGGCCAAGGGCGTTTCCTTTCGTTCTTTGTCCCTGCTCGGGCAAGAGGTTCTCCTTGTTGCATGGGCACAAGACCTATCCTTTATTCTCTAGCATCCACCCACGGGCACAAGACCAACCCTCTCTTCTCCATGCACACATCTATGCTATGGCAAGCCACGGGCACACGACCTACCCTCTCTTCTCTCTCCGCGCACTTTTGTGCCCATATACAAGACCTTCCCTCTCTTCTCTTTCTATGCACTCTTCTCTTTCTGTGAATCTTCCAGGAGTTAGATTGCCACCACGATCCAAGAATTGATGATCAAATGTGTGAGATTGGTGAGGTTGGATCACCATCTTAGAAGTGAGATTGGCGATTAAAGAGATTGGATTGTTGGAAAAGTTGAATCGTTAGCAGAGAAGTGCAATCGTAGGATCAAGTTTCTTGGGTTGCAATTTTTGATGATGTGGCACTTAGATCGTCTACGTGGATTGCCTCCATGGAGAGAGAGGGGAAAAAAAAATCCTACCTCCGTGTTAGTGGCGGCAACGGGCACACGACAGCCACGGGCACAAGACCTGCCCTCTCTTCTATGCGTCAACCGCCGAGCACTGATGGTGGTGGAAGGGTGTAGCTAACAAGGTAGGTAGAGAGGTGTGAGGCGAGGGATGTGGCCTTCTGGGGGGCGTATGGCATAGGGTGGAGGATAGGATAAGGTTTTTTTTTGTTTCCTCTCCTCTCCATGTAGGCAATCCATGCAGACGATCCAAGTGCCACATCATCAAAAATTGCGACCCAAGAAACCCAATCATACGATTGCACATCCTTGCTTTGACGATTCAACTTTTTCGACAATCCAACCTCTTTAATCATCAATCTCACTTCTAAGATCGTGATCCTCAATTCTTGAATCGTGGTGGCGATCTAACTCCTAGACGATTCACTTTCCAAATGATTCAATTTATTTAATCGTGTTGATTCTTGGATCGTGATGATCGAACTCCTAAATGATTCACTTTCTAAATGATTTAATCTCTTTGATCGTCGATTCTACCTCTTGAATTGCAATTTGACTTTACAAATCTCACATCTTGAATCATCGATTCTACTTCCTGATTTGACTTTACAAATCTCACATCTTGAATCGTCTATTCTACTTCTCAAATTGCAATTCAACTTTACTAATTTTGAACCATCGATTCTACTTCTTAAATTGTAGTTTGGCTTTATCGATCACCCATCTTGAATCGTTGAACCTTGGATAGTGGCGATCCGACCCTTGGATGATCCCATGTGACCAAACTTTTGAGATTTTTTTGGATCTGTTTTGGGTTTTTTGAGTTTTTTATTATTCTCGATGAAGGTAGTGACTGTACACTTGAGCAGAGATGGTTACATTATATATGTACAGGTGAGTTAGGGATTTGATGCTTTACCGTGTGCATGCTCATTAATAGGTGAGAGCGGAGAGTCACTTTCTCATCCACGACGAAAAAGGATAATGCTTTTTATCATGTCCCGGCTTAAGACAAGAGAAACAAAGTTTTTCTTTAATCGCTCTCTCAAAATCTTGCTTTTTTAAAAACTTACTAGGATTGAATTTTTTCTTTTTTCAAGGTTCATCTCTTTCAAAAAAACAAAAACCTTTCTTTTTTGAGAGCCAAAATTTTCTCCTTGAGGCTTTTATAAAAAATTCGTATCTTTTTCTTTACAATTACCATTACCCATGGTATCATCAAATTTTTTTACAAATCTTATAGCCTCATCTAAGTTTTTTTGGCTCTTTGGAGTGAACTTCCTTCTTGTACTCCCTTTTCAGGCCTCTAATGAAGCCTCTTACTTTTTGAAAATTTTCTATGCCCTTAAGTTTTCAGATAATTTCTCTATAGCAAGCTATATATTGAGTGAGATTTAAATTCTTTTGTTCCATAGAACAATTATTCCACTTCTCCCAATTTTGATCTTCTTCATTTTCAAAACTTGGGAAAGACACGTCTACAAAGAAGACGTGGCAAAAATTAGGACTTTGAGAAAAATAATAATGCCAAACACTTCCATGTGATACAACATGGAGATGTTATATGAGAAATGGTGTTTTGAGTGTGATATTGTTGTCGGTAACATTGCACTATGTCCTACATACAACGTGTGTTCAGTTCTGACAAGGTGACATCGTACTAAAAGTGAAAGCTACATAATAAATGTGAACCTAGCAAGTGCACTGTTACTGGATGCTCCAGACAAATACGGTGTTAAAGCACATTGGTGTGCTTGCTCTACAACTACAAAAAGAATATGACTAGGCAAGCAAGTATCGTGCCCCTACTTCCAGATTACATACGTTTGCTATTGCTAATAGGCAACCAGCTACATACCCAACTTCTTAGTATCATAGATGTGTTAATGAGCATCACTTCCATAGCAAATGCCATCACAAGAGCCATTTTGGAGAGAAGATCTAGAATAGACAACCCCCTAATTTATTGGTTGAATTATTATAACAAGGCTTGCATATCAAAAGACCTAGCCTTCGGACCAGTTTACAAGCATACTTGACTTCATGGTTCTTTGAGCACACTCGTGACAAGGTTACCCAAGCATCCTAGTTTTAAAAAAAGAGCATATCTTCTCCTACAATGAGACAACACCAGATCACAAATATTACAATGAAAATAATTACACCTTGGTGGACAAAGTCCTAAATGTGTGACACAATAAGGAGCCTATTACACCGCAAGTGTGTTACTAACTCTTGAAGGTGTCAAAATCCTTACCCCCATGTGCAAGAGATATGGCTTAATGGGCCAGCGTGAAAGCACAAAATCCATGGGGTCCAAAATTCTATTTTTATTAATTCATTAGCACCATAGATAACAAGGCAACACACACAAGTAAGTTGCAGAATAGAGAAAAGTAAAAGATTTTGAAGGATGCAATAACTCTTGATGTGACCATAAGAAATAAGGTGTCAAATGATAGAAGATTTTGAAGGAGGACCTTATCAGCCCCATAATAGCTCTAATGATGATGGTCAAACCAATGATAAGGGTGGATATATACTTGCACGTATCAAAAGTTATCATCCTTACAATTGGGGATGATTACTTCTACTAAGAGCTAGATAGATAGATTCTATGGCGATCCCCAACCTAAGCTTTACAAACCGGTTCCTAACCCAATCCTTATATCACATGGCCAATGAGGAATAGCTTCCAAACCTAGTAACAGAGTACATCAAAGACTCCACAAAAGAGATGTTGAAACCAAGTTATGTGAGAGTGTGATGAGACTTATAGGAAACACTAAAAGGTAAGACTAGAAAAGATTATTTATATGTACAAGGTTTGCATATAAATAAAGATTAGGAGATTTCAAATGGGAAATACCTAAAGCATTGGTTAATAGGCATTAAAGTTAAAGTAAAAGGGAAGTAAATGATACAAAATGGAAGCCCAAGGGCCACAGAATTAGGCACCCCCTTCTTCTAGGGGTGGTTAAAGGGGCATTGGTGAATGAAAAGGCCATGCCTAGCCAATGAAAGGTCAAGGGACTGAAGTTGGAAGGTCATGCATCACTTAGGCTTATATAACCATGAGTTTAGGGTCCATTTGGAACATGGTTAGATGGAGAATCAAAGCTCTATTCTTACAAGTCCTCAAGCTTATAATGCAAGGAGCATTACATTGGTATCAGAGCCAAATTCTTTCTCTTTCATGTTTCCATTGAGCTACTCATTTCTAACTCTAATATCTACTCCTTAATCTGTTTTCTATTCATTTCCATAAGCTAATCTCTATATTCTCAAATCTTCTCCATACAAAATACCTCTTACCTAATAAATTGGGCATACTTTGCAGATTCTACATGGGGAGCAAGTGGAGTATATGACAACCTTGAATAATCATTGAAGCAAATATCAACACCAAGGAGGAATCAATGGAATTGTTATTCACATCATTAGAGACAATTCATAATTACCCAACCAAGTAAGGTCATTGTGTTGCATCTTTTTTGCTTTGTAAGAAATTTTTCATTTTTCTTATTATTAGAGTAAATGACTTCTAAAGGTGGGAAGTATGAAAATGGGGAGAAGGGGGAAAACCCAATGTCCTCTTTCCACATTGAAGAGGATATTGCAAAAACAAATGAAATAGATATGCAAGATTTAGATTTTAATGAGTATGAAGATGTAGAAATGAAGTAAATGAAAGAATAAATCTCTAATATAGAGAATTTATAAACTTGAGAAAATGATGGGTCTTCTTAGCTCCTTGATAGGAGGAGAAGGGTTGGGAGTAAAAGAAATATCTAAAAGTAACATTGATGAGGGACGGGAAAAAACTTTAGAAAAAGGATTGAATGAAATCATAATTGAAAAAGGCCCCAAAACTAGAGACCAATGTATAGTATTCAAAGATTTAAAGGCATCCACTTTTAGTGTGGAGAAGAGAAGAAGAGAAATAAAGATGTGGTCCATATTTTTCTACAAAAATGACAAGATTTACATCTTTTAAGAAATGTGCCTGACCATAACCACCCCATTGAAGCTAGCCATCCTCACAAGGCAAACCTTATAAGTGGTGTTGCTGAGTTTAGGTTTTGATTGTGTGCGTGCTTGAGGGATTTATACTACTACCACGTGGGTAGATGTGCTTGCAAGCTTTGTGAAAGGGTCTTAGGCTACCCAAGGTAAAAACAAGGGAGAGCCATTGGCAAAGTTCAAATTCCCGATTCCAAGAGGAGGGTGACACAATTTTATCTTCCTTAGTCTTTCCTCTGGTTGGTTGTAGCTTGGCATGCATCATCCTCCATAGCCATCTCTGTTTTGCAACAACCGACAAAAGGTAAGAGTCTCTCTTAGTCCGTCTCTCTTTTCAAGCTATTGGCATCTCATTAGCTTGCAATCTGTAGACTGAGTGGTGGTTCTATGCGTCTGAGTTTATCCCAGGATGCAAGAGGAGGCTTTGTTTGAGTAGACAAAGAGTCATGGCGCTAGTCCACCACCCAAACTAATCACCACCAGGTTATCTCATCTCTCTCGTATTCCTTTATCTCCAACCTCACTTAGATCAACACTCGTTCACTCATTGCTTGCTTGCAGCTACCAGGAGCAATCCAACGCCAAAACCATGGCCAAAGGGAGCCAAACCCAACCTTCTCTCGCCATAAAATGCCACTGTTAGTTCGGAGAATTGCAATCCAAATGTTAGTAGTGGCTCACACAAGCATAAGATGCACAATCGCCCCAAGCCCAGTGCAGCAGCAGCAGCAGCAGCTAACGCCACGGACACCTCTTCACCGCCCTGTGAGAAGGATGACCCCTCCAAGCATACTACAGGCCAAGTGTGCGATTTAACTCTGGTCTCGTCTCCCCGTAAGCATATATGCAGCTCAAGAAGATGCGCTTCCAAGAGCCCTGATTACTCTCGGTGCCCATGACTGTGCAGCCAAGAAATTTCTTAGGCTCGCAGGGGCGCACCTTGCCATTACAAGAGGCCAGGGTGTGCAACTGCTGTCTTCAAAAAGGGAAGGGGGAGGCACTGCGGGGCGAGACCAGAGCAACACGAAACGTTCCAGCAGATGCTCTCAGCCGCGATGGAACACTAATGACAATACGTCAACTGCAGGGAAGGATTACTGTGTCAAAGAAAACGAGAAACAAAAGGTGTTCTCACTACCTTCAGAGGAAGATCGTATGAAGGAGGAGCTTCCCTCTCCTTCTGCTGAGGACTTTGTACCCAGCAACGCTCTGCAGGTCATTCCAGTAGCTAAAAATGCTCATCTTATAAGTGGTCGGGGCCACTTCGCCCTCCTCCATGGCTCTCCTCATCCAAGAGATCGTCTTCCACATCGGGCTGAAGATCCATTACATCCACCTCTGGGGACGCCATCGCCAACTTTACTAGGAATCCCTTTTAAAATTAGGGCTTTTGCAGAGTTTAGGTTTTAGCCTATGCACTCAGATGATAAGGTTGAAGCAGAAATCAAGAGCGCTTCATAGTAATTACCTTCACTTGGGTTTACCGCATAGTAATTTGGGTTACTTTGCTATAAAAATCTAGATTACTAAGTATAATAATTAAACTACTATAATTAAATTGAGCATTTTTTAGATATTACTCTATTTTTTTTAAAAAATCTCTGGACCCTCCCAATTGTGGATTTTTGACATCTTGGATCCATTCTCTCAATCTCTTCCTCCTCCTCGTGACAATTACTCCCTTACAAATCCACTTTCTTTGGCATGTTTGCCAAAAACCTAGTCTTTAACCTTTGCGGGCCTATGTGTCCAACGGAATCCATACGCGAGAAAGGAAATCCCACACCTTCTTTTCCAGTGGACATGAAATGAAAAGATATGGGCATGTTTTCAAGCACGTAGTACAAAACACACAATTACCAGAAGCAATTCTTCGCTTTCCCCAATGGTAGGCCTTCAACTAGCATGTGCCATAGGATCACCTTTCCTTTGATATGGAATCTTAGACCACCAACCCTATAAGATTACTTCCTTCCGCCAGGCCCTACTTTTCTTTATGTTCCATACCCTATTAGCCTTCTTAGTGATCCAGCGCTTATCTCTAACCATCATATGGTACACTTGATTTGTTGTACGTTGGAAAATGTCATGAGGCTTTCTAAATGCTCAATCTAACAAGGGTTGTTGATCCTCCAACTAAGTAATATCACCAAACGGTGTAAGTCCTGCCCTCACCTTCTCTCAAAGGGTGGAACCTAAAAATATTGACAAATTTTCTAAAAAGAAAATAAGTGGCCTCTACGTGGCAACAAAGAATCCATAATTCTTACTAGTTTGAATCGAGCCATTCTATTGAATTTTGGCCGCTCAATAAATTTGTCAAGCCACTCCAGAAGTCATGAAGCAGCCAACGCGTCACTTGCTATAGAATTCACCCTGCAACCGCTGATTTGAAGGCTTCCATTTAGTCTGTGCCAACACCTCCTTTCATGAGATCATCAAATGAGAAAGGAGAGGTAAAGCCAACACTCAAACATGTTGGGAACCATTCACTACATCCCACTATGTATCATTAATCTTGGTATTACCATGCACAACCTCCTCTATGAGGGCCCTAGCCATTACCACCCATTGCTCTTGAGATACACACATATCTTGCAAAATAAAGGCCATCTCCTAGTAGCGACCATATGTAATCTGATATCTAATAGGGCTACCCCTCCAATCCTCTTCAGAGTAGTAACCTGTTCCCAAGAAATCCAAGTCTACTCTGGCTTATTTTCTGCTCTTTTCAATAGTGTAAATCTAATTGGTTGTTGTATTTGATGCAAAGCTTTACATGTTCATGAAAATAAAGGAAAGAAAAAAGATATCATGCTAATCATAATGGATTGTGCCACTTTGAGCCAAACATGCATAGGCCAACCTTGAGATTTTCAATATACAAACTTATTAGTTATCCTTATAGATATCCATGCCAACAAAGTCTCTTAATTAACATCAACTCTAATCGAATGACCCAAGTGTCGTGTGATGCATCCCCTTTGTATGACCTACCCATCCATCCCAAACTAAGCAAAGCGCTCTTGGTATAGCTTATTAGAGCAGATTTCTGCATATTAATATATAACCGTAAAGCAAGACCAAAAGTATCCCAAACAGCCATAGCCTTCTGAACATTATCTCTTTGAGCCTTAAGGAATATAAAAGAATCATCTGCCACCAATGTATGGCTGACCATCTTCTCTCCGCTTGGAAGAGTAAGCCCTACAACTTCACCGTCCTCCACTAGCTTATCTAGTTGAGATAAGATTGGATATATAACAATTGCAAATAAGAGAGGGCTAAGTGGGCATCCCTGCCTGACCAATCTCATCAAATGAATGGGCTTAGTCGCCCCACCATTAATCATAATCCTAACCACTACATGTTGGCTAATAGTATAGATCAAAGAAGACATGTGAGGGCCAAATACCATAGCCTGCATAAGCTATGAAAGAAAAGACCAACTAACGTGATCATAAGCCTTTCCAACATCCAGTTGAATCATAATCACCTCTTGCCTCGAAGCCCTTGCATAATCAATTCCAATTTGTACATTCAATATATTATGCAAAATATTTCAACCTTTAATAAATCCATATTGCCTTGGATGAATCAAAGTAGGAAGAAATCATTGCAACTTGTTGGTGGCCAAGACCTTTGCAAATATCTTATACATGGCCCCCATAAATGTGTGGTCTCCATTCACATAGATTAACTGGGGATGGAACTTTAGGCAATAAATGTACAAGCCCAATCTTCCAACTAGCAGGCATGATACTTGTGTTCCACACCTCTTGAAAAATAGAAGCGAGAGGGACCTTCAACTCATCAACATACTTCTTGAAAAGCTCAATGTTGGGGAGCCCATCCCATCTTGGACTTTTCCCTTTAGGCAAATGCTTCAACACATCTTCCACCTCATCCACATAAATATCCCTTTCCAATTCATTTTCAGAAACATTTGATACCTAGTGAGTCAAACCAAGTGAAACAAAGTCTCTCTAGCTGCAATGACATCAGGAGATATGACCTCCTGTCCTGCGGACCCAAAAAATGGTGATAAAAGTCCATGCACATATCTAGAACACAAGTAGGATCATTAATTAATACTCCTTGCCTATCTTGCATCCTTCAATATTCTCACGTGCATGCTTTTGCAACAAACGAGAAAAGAACGTATGTGACTGACAATTAGAATTCATTAGGGCATCCATTCGAGCCATAAGCTTATATCTCACTTATTGATTCTCGTGCAATGTTGTAACCTGATGGGACAACCAATCAATAGCTATCTCAATGTCATGGCAAGAGCCACCTCTTGAATGACCTGGTTCAAATCAACTAACAACAATTCTAGATTCCGCAACTTCTCCCTAAAATATGATGCATTATGAATCCCATACTTATGAGCAAGCTTTTGAATATTAAACATACAACACTCCCAAGGTGACACCCCAATAGAGATTACATGGCCTCGAAAGTTTTGTAACACATGTAACATAAATTGATGGAAAATAGTATGCTCCAAGAAAGTCTTGTTAATCTTAAGAGTAGCCTTTCCCAATAATGGTCCATAAGCATCCATAGAATGGCTATGCATCCAAAGGGAAATGATGTGACAAAAGATGATTATATTCCACCTGCATGGACAATATCTCTGGGCAGAAACAAATCATGCTGGCAAATATACATTTGGTCCACACGAGCTCTTATATCCATGTACTATTGAGAGGCATATGTAAATCCTCTCTCGTGTGGGTGTGGCCATGACCATATCTTGTTTCAAAACTTGATTGGCAAACACATTCCAACTAAGCCGCTCCGGCCCATACATAATACAGTGAGGTGTAGAAGCATGCTCCGGCAATTCACATACATTAAAATCGCCCAACACAAAGCCAGGCTTAGCGTTGCACAAACATAATAAATCTTCCCACCATAACTGATGACGATGTGCAACACCATTAGGCACATACAACCCCATAAGCCATAATGTTTCATCCATAAACTCCACTTCCACAACAATGAACCGCCGTCCTCGGACATCCTATATATCCAATGATAGCTCAAACTGAGATTTCATTGCAATCATGATCCCTGATTGTGTAGTGGGGTGCCCACTATAAACTACACAAAATTCTTTGTAATCATACACTTGTCCATCCATGGAATGTTGTTTATGCTACATAGCACAAAACATATCCCGTTGACCTTGAAACACAGCACGCCACATGTGATAATTCTTGGATGGTGAACACACACCTTTTACATTCCAAAGAGCATCTTCATAATCCATCAAAACAGAAAGCTAATCAATGAGAGGTACCACCACCGGCCTCTATTTCCTTAAAATACTGCATAGGATCCTCAATGCCTTCTCTCTCCATGTGTTCCCATACTCTTCATAGTAAAACATCCACCCGTGCCTTCTCACGTAAAGTACGGGCATCAATAGGTAATGTACATCATGTCTCCACTTGACATCTAGATACTTCTTGTCCCAGCTGAGGCCATGGCCCCTTTTTTATCAAATAGAAGAGAAAAATTTACCTGATTTTCTTTCATAACTCGAGGTCTTAGATTATACTTAGAGTGTGATACCTTGCCTTGTTATCTTTCTCTCGATTCCATCTTGTGGTACCATGACAAAATGATAAAGAGGCACCATGACGAGCACCCACATTTTGATTACCACTAGAAGTAGTTGTCTAGCGAGCGCCTCTCTTTGCCACCACAAGCCAAGGTCTATCTTCTGTATTTGCCCCAAAACTTGTTTACATTTATTTACCACTTTCTCACTTTGTTTTTCTACTTTTTTTTTCCTATATATATATATTCAAACCAATTGGAAAAATAGGAGCTAATGTATCCTTATCTGCTGGAACCGCTTCAGGCTCACCCACTGAGAAATTAGGGCAAACACAAACATTGTGTAGGCACAAAAAAACAAAGCATCCACTCCCTAGCTTATACATGATTGCACACAGTGCTGTCTTCCCTTGTCCTACCATGTATCCCTCCTCTCCTTTGTGCTTAATAGATAGTATAGAAAAAGATATAAATATAGAAGTCATGGATTTTCCTGTTGTTACAACACATACAATGAATGTTCCTACATGTATTTCTGTATCTCTCTCTCTATGTTATATAGATCTCTGTTAACCACTCTGGTTAACATTACTTTTCAAGCATGGCTATGCTTATTGTAATTCATCTTTTGTAACCATGCAAAGCGCCTAATGTAAAAGAGACATGGGATGACCGAGCTTATGGCTTGTGTAATTCTAGTCATGGAAAAGAGTTGTACATAGAGCTAGGAAGACTAGTTTTGGGCCCCCAATTGTAAATGGGTGGCTGACCATTGTAAACTATGAGCTCTTGTATATAAGTCATTTTATGAAATATGAAAAGGGACAATCCCATTAGTCTCATTTGAGTTTTTCCTCTCTCTCTCTCTCTCTCTCTCTCTCTCTCTCTCATGAGCTTGTGGATGTATGCTTGCTTGTGGTTGCTTGCTTTCATGCTTGATTGTAGGTTGTGTGTGCTTGTAGGGATGGTGATCTAGATTCTTCTCTCTTCTCCACTCTCTTTGCTCTCTCTATCAAGGTCCCTATTGCATACATGTGGCATGAAGATAAGGTTGAGTTCTCCATAGCTTCCTCCATCTTTCTCTCTACCTAGCCATTGAATCTCTACTTGGGAGACACAAGTGGAGGTGGAATGAGTCCCTAGCAGCTTCACATTAAGGCATTAACCCTCATTAGGGTTGGCTAAGTGCAAGTCTTTGGACTTAACCCTTGCATGTTTTCTCTCTTCTCTTCTCTCTCTCTCTCTCTCTCTCTCTCTCTCTCTCTCTCTCTCTCTCTCTCTTGTGTGCAAGGTAGTATGTTAGGATTAACATCTTTGGTGCCATTGTTGGAAAAGCATTTAGCTTAGGGTCCTCCACTTTGTTCATTTACTAGATTCCTTATTTGGCCCAGTTGGAGTGCAAATCCACCAGTTGGTTGCTTGATTATGAGCTTGCTTTTGTTTGTTGATGGTGATTCCATGGAGAAATGGAGGTCGGTTGAGCATTGGAGCAATGAGATCTTCGTCGAGTGCGGGAGAAGCAAGTAAGTGCTCAAACATTGCCCTTGGCATTCATGCGAATCTTTGATCAATTTTTGTTCTTTTTTCTTCAAGCTTGCACCTTAGCTTAATTAACAAATTAATCTTAATTAGTTAGGTTTCATTAAGCATTGTAGGCATCAATAGATTGATTGCGACTTGCTCTAGCTCTCTATTTAATCAAAAACTGAAAAAATTAGTGGAAAGACACCTGAATTAGCAAGAATCTGGGGAAAAAGCTAGGCAAAAATCACATTCTTTAGGCAATTCTGAGAAGCAAATGGTCGTTCCCTTTATAGGCCCATGGCCACACCCGTTCCCAAGTTTACAGACCATGGCCATGCCTATTCCCTTCTCACTGGCCAAATTTGGGAAGATGTCCAGCCTTGAATGTGGCAGTTAGCATAAAAAATGGAATATTTGGATTAAATAGGAATAAATTGCATTTAATTGCATTCAACCAAGTAGGTACAACTGAATTGTCAGGGAATATAGTGGGTGGCTGTTAGACCTGCAGCCTTAAATTCCCTGAAATTCCTTGAAAAATCATAAAAATCTCTGAATCTGAAAATGACACGACCGTTCCATTTCTACCCACCACACGGCCGTTCCTTCCCAAAGGATACGTCTGAAGAGTTCATCTCATTTGCCATGTCCGTGTCTGATTTGCCACGCTCGTGCCATTCTCTTTTGCCCCAATTTTAGAAAGTGTATGGCCATTCCACTTGTGCCACGCCCATACCACTTGTCTTGTCTAGTTGCTCAGCGAACGCATGTAGTACCAGTTGCTCTACCTAAAGTGTATGCCCATGGTAAACTTGCCATGCTCGTACTACCTTCTCCATCTCAAAACACACACCCATTCCTTTGTGAAGCCACGCCCGTGTCCTTTAGAAAGTGAACACATGTGCCATCAGCTCTCTGTGAAGCATATGCCCATTCCCTTCAGCTCTAGAATGCATGTGCCATCAGCTCTTTGTGAAGCGTACGTCCATTCCCTTCAGCTCTAGAAAGCATATGCCCGTACCATCCCAAAGCGTACGACCGTACCATTCCCAAATATATATATATATATATATATATATATATATATATATATATATATATATATATAAATACAAACTTTTCACAAGAGGTTATGCATAGTAGTTCCACATTTCCATGCACCTACATTGGGGTAGATGGATGTGAAAAACACTCTTTTTGACAATGTGAACTCTCTCAAAGCTCCCTCGGTTAATACCATGGGGAGCAAAACAATGCTCGTCTTTGATATAGCACTAGTGAGAGTGAAGACCATCCTAGTATGGGATGAGAAACTCTTAACTTTGAGACAGGAGAGTCTGAACCTCAGTGCTTGCATGGACAAACCACCTGTCCAAGATCACGCTCCTACCTCTCCCACACATTCACAGAGAAGCCTTGCTTCAAGGCTCCGTAATTTTATCATGTGAAAAACACAATCGAAAGAACCACAACCTAGGCGAGAGGTATGGACAATTCACAAGAAACTGATCCCATGTCGTCTCTAGATCCTAGACCAGAAGTAGGGTAGAGTGAAAGCCCTTAGACCCAGACTCAACCACGAGTCTGAAGAACCATGCCTCAGGAGTGGCTGATTCTTACCGGACCCAAAGACCCATATAGAACCTAGAGCCAAGTCCATCTTCTCAAGGACCAGAAACATCATGCCAGAGGGAAAGGGTCTACCCAGGCCCATCACATCAACACAGTGCACCTGTATACCAACAATACCCACCACCACAGGGACCAAGGGGCACAATATAACCCACCTATAAGACAAGGGCCTCCGATGGTTTATTATCTGCCTGGCCCCACTCCTCCTCTAAACATTCCTCAACCTACACCTGCTCTAGCCATGGCAGGGCTAACACCAAAAATGTTAAGAAAAGAGTCTACATTTGGATAGCCAGTTGAGCAGTTGGTTGCTGCATTAATGCAGTTGGTTGCTGCATTAATGCAAATGACCCAACATTGGAGAACCGGCCAAGATCGGGTTGGCCAACCCCATCTCTATCCGAAGACTTGAAAATAAAGGTCCTTGGAACTACCTACCGCCACACCTTTGTGGTGATGAACTTTGGACATCAACCTGTTTCATATGACTCAATCCTGGGTCTACGATTCATGAGAGAATAAAAAATGATCCACGATTGGGACACCGACCACATTTACATTCAAAGGAAAGATCAAACAGTGAATATCAACCTATGCACATGGAAAGTGCACCTAATGAGTGGTAGACCCTTCGTAGAGGACTTAGTAACCATAACTAGATCCACTGCAGTCCATCTACGTCAGACATGCCACAAGAAACTCGATGATGGAAAGGATAGTGAGGATTTTCCACCTCTTCCGGAGCCAGAAGACTATGAGAATTGGATTCATATTTTTGCCAGATGTGCCACAAAACACTCAATGATGGAAAGGATAGTGAGTGTCCACCTGTTCCGGAGCCAAAAGACTCTGAGAATTGGATGCATATTCTTGCCACCCTGGACATTCTTCCTAAATGTATCGGCACAAGGTTTGCTACAACAGATGGGCAAGAGATCACATCTCTTTACATGCTTAACTCAACATACCTGCCTAATGTAGACACACAAGAATAGGAACATGCCATTAAACCGGAACCATCACGAGGAACACACACACACAAGATGCGCAAGCCTGATGGATTCCATGGGCCAGAATGATATGTTTTCCCTGACGATTTTGATACTCATTAGTTAAAATATGTCAAGGTTGTTGAAGCACATGGTCTCACAATGGACAACTAGGGACTTCTTATGATGGTCTAGCCAAGGCAAACAAATATACCTGGGAGACCTGGGCAAAGACCTAGGGCCAGTATACACTCGAGAAGACCTCTCTATAAAGGAAGAGACCAAGCTCATCGCTCTGCTTATAGAATTCTAGGATTGCTTTGCCTGGAAGTACACGGATATGAAAGGTGTACCTCCCGAAGTAGTCAAGCACACCATTCAAATGGTTGATGGAGCAAGGCCGGTTAAGCAAAGGGCATATCCTATGAACCCAAAATATTCCAAGATGGTCCGTGAAGAGATCAACAGACTCATTGACGTCAGATTCATCTATAAAATAGAACAAACGGAATGGGTATCACCTATTGTGATAGTGCCCAAGAAGAATAGTAAGGTTAGAGTGTGCATAGACCTCAAAAAGGTCAATGCCACCACCATAAGGGATCATTACCCCTTACCCTTCATCGAACATGCGCTAGAACGAGTAGCAAAAAAAGAAGCCTACAACTTCCTTGATAGATTCTCCGGCTACAACTAGGTGTTTATTGATCCTAAGGATCAACACAAAAAAGCCTTTGCCAACCACGAAATGGGGCACTTACACATATTGTGTTATGCCCTTTGGGCTGACCAATGCCTCTAGTACCATCCAGCATCCCATGTGCATGGCTTACAAGGAATATTGATGGAAATTCCTTGAGGTCTTTATGGATAACCTTTGTGTCAACTCCTCTTGGAAGGCACACCTTGACTGTTTATGCAAGGTGTTAGAAATATGCAGGCTATATTGCATCTCATTAAACCCATTCAGGGAATCTCCATAGATGATAGCAAAGTGCGGCTCATTCTTGAGCTGCCTCCACCCACCAACTTTAAGGGACTCCAACGTTTCATGGGCCATGTGGGCTACTATCAGTAGTTCATTTTTATGTATGTTGATATAGCTCAACCTCTTTATGGAATCTTGATTATTTTTGAGTGGACGGAGGAATGCCAACATGCTTACATGACCCTCAAAAAATCCTTAGCTAGTGCTCCTATTCTCAGGTCCCCCAACGGGAACATTATCTTTCATGTCCACATTGATGCCTCCGTATTTGCTGTTGGATGTGTGTTGGTCCAACCAGGTGAACACAACACGAATTTTCCCATCAGCTTTGCCAACCGCTAACTCAACGAGGGTGAGACAAACTATACCACAACCGAAAGAGAAGGGTTAGCCATGGTCTACACCGTTAAGAAGTTTCGCCATTATCTTCTAGCAATTAAATTTGTTTTCTTTGTAGACCATCAAGCTCTTCTATACCTAGTAAACAAGCCCGATATGATAGGCAGAATCACCATGTGGCTACTTATATTGCTTGAGTTTGACTTCACTATTACAATGAGGAAAGGCTCACAACACGTTTTAGTAGATCACATGTCAAGGATCCCCAACGGCAAGCTGCTAGTGGAGGAGTGGATGATGATTTCCCAAATGCCACCCTATTTCAACTATGCTTAATTCCTGAGTGGGGTGAGAAGGTAGCACACTTTTTAGCCAATGGCTTACCAGTGGACCCCCTCCTAAACAAAGACCGTGCTTGTTGCCTAATTAAATAGGCAGTCTCCTACCAACTCATTGCAAGACAACTCTATAGGAAGGGGAAGGGCAAGATTCTTAGACGTGTCCGTGATGAAGATGAGTATGTCTTCTTTCTAGAATAGGCTCACTTTGCCTGTGTGCTAGGGGGAACTTTGTAGTAGATATCACTGCGCATAAGGTCCTCACATCTGGGTTATGGTGGCGCACCTTCATATCGGATACAACACAATATGTCAAGTGGTGTGATGAATGGAAATGTGTAGCAACAATTACTCGCTTCAAGGACAGCATGCCCTTGAACCTAGTATCTTTGCACAGCCATTTGAGAAGTGGGACATAGATTTCATTTGACCCGTCAGTCCAACAACCAGATAAACTTAAGCCAGATATACAATTGTTGCTACTACTACGTACTATTGCACTAAAAATGGATTGAAGCTCGAGCTACCCTTAAAGATAATGCGCGATTGACTGCAAAATTCCTTTATGAACTAGTCATCACACACTTTGGTTGCCCCCTAGAGCTCGTGAGCGATAATGGAATGCATTTCATTAATGAGCTAAACCAATTCATCTTATAAGAGTTCCTTGTTAATCATAGAAAGTCCTCCCCCTATTATCCACAAGAAAATGGCCAAGCTGAGGGTACGAACAAAGTTCAATGTGCCATATTCTGACCAAAACTATGGAGGCATGTCACAATTATTGGGAACAAAATTTGTCTCGCCAACACTTTGGGCTTATCGAACCTCCTACAAGGTAGTACCAACGCTACACCCTTCAATCTAACCTATGGTTCTAAAACGGTTATGCCCATGAAGTCCTTAGTCCCTAGCTTATGCATTGCAGTAGTATAGGAAAAACTCACAGTAAACGTCTTAGGCTGTTGCCTTTTTGAGCTTGAAAATCTTGATGAAACACGCCTTCTAAACAGTATATAGCATGATTGCCAAGAAGCTAAGGTGTAAACAATGGTTCGACGACTAGCTCAAAGATAAACAAATGAACGAAGGAGATGTGGTCCAACTATTCAGCACAAAAATGCACAAGAAAAAACTCAAGCTAAGACTTAGGACCTTTCCTAGTCACTAAGATAACACCACAAGGTGTTGTGCACATTGAGACACTTGATGGTGTAGAAATGGCTGGTTATTTCAAATGGGAGGTGAAGCTTGCTCGGTTGTGGTTAGGAATGATTACCTCTGAGCTTCATCCAAAAATTTTCTCTCGTAGATACAGGGGCTAGTTACAATTTGATGTCTCATGAAACATGGTGTGTTCCATCGGGGAATCGTCACTCAAAGAAACCCCTTCCACAGTCACCATAGTGGCATCTCAGGAAGTTCACTACTTAGGCACCATCACCCTTTTATCCCATATTGGCATTAACCCCTTGGAAGGGAAGTTCTATGTGATTCTTGCAGGAACAATACGCAAACAGATCCTCCTCAGACGTGGTTGGATGGGACACAACAGGTGCAACAACGATTGGGACGCAAGGATGACTACCTTACAACTGGCGTCCTGGCCAAGTTACTTCCTCTGGCCAAGTTACTATCCTCATGACGGATGAAGAGCCCGTACCCGCCGCTGCTCCCCCATGCCAAGAAGTCCCTCCTTCACCCCCCACCATCATTCTACCATCACACTCCCACAAATCCATCCCACTGAAAAAGCGGCCGCTCATCATTCCACCCACACCACTGCCTCCTCTCACACCCTCCCCACCACTACACTCGGCAGCAGTAGTCACACCACACAAGTTGCTACAAGTTGCTTACCCACAACCACACAAGCTTCTTACCCACAACCACACAAGATGCTTACCGACCATGAAAAACTAACTGCACTAACACATTAACAAAACTAAAAAAAATCCCCAGGGCATGCCGCCTTATAATTGGGTCCCTAAATGGCTCCTACAAGTGCAAGGCTATTATGAGGGCACTTCAACTTTGTGGATCCCCCAACAATCCACCTCTCACCCTCATTCACCGGCACCCAAAGCTCCTCGTCCCCCTCTTCGGCAACCACAAGCCTACATGGTACAGTACAGATGCAAACAGTGCACTCTCCATGGCACCCCTATCCTCAATCAAACCCTCCACCATGCCCAAAACCAACCCCCAAGTGGATCTCCATGTTGCTCAGCAATCACGGACCTTTCAATGGAAACCTAAGGTGGCCTCCGCCATAAAGACTGCCCATGATAAAGGAAAGCAAAAGCTTTACAATAACACTCTAACCCCCATTCTATCGCCGACAGACCTTACCAATGATATACCCTCAACAAACTCCTCCATCGTTATTATTCAGCTACCTTAGAGTAACCCAATGCCACTATAAACATCTTAAGTTTCAGATACTCCTTGTCACCACCATCAACCTCTGCATCCCCCTAGAAATGAGACGTCCCCACCTTGCCTTCACCCAATTGGAACCGACTCCTAACTTTAGTAAATTGGGCACGTAGTCAGTATGAAATCCACACAATGGGGTGTTGGTTTAGCATTGCCCAAGGGTCCAAAACCTACCTCAGGGTGCCCAAAAGAAAAAGAAGTGCCACAGTCGTACCATTCACCTCAACCCCCATTTGCCACACGGCCACACAAGGTAGAACTTTAGATTTGCCACAGTTATTCCAAATATGCCATGGCCGCACCATTCACTGAAACTTCCATGGTGGCCATTCCAACTTTTGATGATCAGCTTGCTACACGGCTCTACCAACCCCCAACATGAAGTGTCACGGTCGTTCCATCATCAAACCCATCTGCCACCATGGCCGTTCCAAATGTGCCATGGTTGCACCATATCTTGCTCAAAATGCCACGTCCGTACCATTCCCCCCACTGAAGTGCCATGCCTATTCCCTCCTCAGACACAACTTGGTACGCTCGTTTTTCCAACAACTGCCACACCCGTACCAAATCCAACCAAGGACACCATGGCCATTTGATGCGACAACCGTGCCCATTCAATACGATTGTCATGCTCATTTGGTGAGGATGCCACACCCGTACTGTTCCAATTGCCACAGCCATGTCCTTCAGGAAAGGTATATATATGGGTCCCACCCCCTTATTTCCTAACTTTCAGGTTTTTGTATAGCCAAACTCTTGCAATTTTTTCTCTTGAGCCTTCTTGTTCTCACACCCTTGATCAGCTATGGTGGCCGACACCTCAGACTCCTCAATGGAGGTCCAGCACCACCCCACCCTTTTGAGGAAGCGCCCGATGGGGGGCCTCTTTGAAGAGTATGCCCGCCACCCCACACAGCTATCCCACTTGGGGGAGACACTCATGAAGTGTCACGGTCGTTCCATCATCAAACCCATCTACCACCATGGCCGTTCCAAATGTGCCATGGTCGCACCATATCTTGCTCAAAACGCCACGTCCTTACCATTCCCCCCACTGAAGTGCCATGCATATTCCCTCCTCAAACACAACTTGGTACGCTCGTTTTTCCAACAACTGCCACACCCGTACCAAATCCAACCAAGGACACCATGGCCATTTGATGCGACAACCGTGCCCATTCAATACGATTGTCATGCTCATTTGGTGAGGATGCCACACCCGTACTGTTCCAATTGCCACAGCCATGTCCTTCAGGAAAGGTATATATATGGGTCCCACCCCCTTATTTCCTAACTTTCAGGTTTTTGTATAGCCAAACTCTTGCAATTTTTTCTCTTGAGCCTTCTTGTTCTCACACCCTTGATCAGCTATGGTGGCCGACACCTCAGACTCCTCAATGGAGGTCCAGCACCACCCCACCCTTTTGAGGAAGCGCCCGATGGGGGGCCTCTTTGAAGAGTATGCCCGCCACCCCACACAGCTATCCCACTTGGGGGAGACACTCATGAAGTGTCACGGTCGTTCCATCATCAAACCCATCTACCACCATGGCCGTTCCAAATGTGCCATGGTCGCACCATATCTTGCTCAAAACGCCACGTCCTTACCATTCCCCCCACTGAAGTGCCATGCATATTCCCTCCTCAAACACAACTTGGTACGCTCGTTTTTCCAACAACTGCCATGCTCGTACCAAATCCAACCAAGGACACCATGGTCATTTGATGCAACAACTGTGCCCATTCAATATGATTGCCATGCTCATTTGGTGAGGATGCCACACCCGTACTGTTCCAATTGCCACAGCCATGTCCTTCTGGAAAGGTATATATATGGGTCCCACCCTCTTATTTCCTAACTTTCAGGTTTTTGTGTAGCCAAACTCTTGCAATTTTTTCTCTTGAGCCTTCTTGTTCTCACACCCTTGATCAGCTATGGTGGCCGACACCTCAGACTCCTCAATGGAGGTCCAGCACCACCCCACCCTTTTGAGGAAGCGCCCGATGGGGGGCCGTTTTGAAGAGTATGCCCGCCACCCCACACAACTATCCCACTTGGGGGAGACACTCATGAAGCAGGTGAGCGGCCACACTATACACTCATTGATGAAGAATAACCCCACAAAGTAGAGACAAGCTCCTCTACTTTACAAGGCTGTGTTACAAGGTAGTGGCAGCAGAGCAGACCGTGTAGTTGTCTCACTAAGCTAGAGCAGCTGGGGCTCGGTAGTTTGCCAACACTAGAGCCATGGGGGCTAGACTCATACAACTACTTATACTTCACTGAGACATATGATGCCAACTTGCATACAAGGGAAGTACTGGACAATGAGGGCCATCCACAAAGAGTTCAGCTAAATGTGGATTTGATACGAGATGCTTTATAGCTCCCCTGAATGGAACATCCATATGTTTGGCTCATGAATGCCCCTAAGCTAACTATAAGGACACTTACAGGTGCGCCACAAACAAGGACATGGTCGAATGGGCAAATATTACACAAGAATATCTGGTCATTCTAGCAAGATCCCTCCAATTTCTTTTGACCACCCAGTGGTGGATAGATCGATTCATTAGATGTAGCATGTCCACTCTAGTTAGGGTGCACTAGGGGCAGATGGTCAACTGGGTGGAATATCTGCACAAAGAGCTCCACATAGTGTGCTCTAATTGGCAAGGGAATCTCGCAGAGCAGCCACTCTCCTGACAAAGGTACGTTATCATGCTGCCAAGAGGGAGGAGCTACCTCGCACAATCCAGCTCAACACATTTCCCATATCCATGCCCCCATCGTAATCCTCTCCCCAACCACCACTAGTAAAGAGGCATCAACCGGAACCAAAGGGGACGGAGCCAGTTCCACCACAACCCATCTGAAGGCCCTACACAAGAGGAGTGGGATATGCTGAAGATGCCAAACATAAGGCTACAAAAGAGGAGAGGCAAAAGAAAGCCTTCTCTGATTAGAACCTTTTTGAAACCCCGTCCCCCCCAACAGTTTCGCTGACTTCACCTCTCACTTCACAGAAGCAGGGCCCTCCTCCCCTCACTCCTTGCATATCAACACCCTTGATACCCTCCGCTGGGCAAGGTGATGTAGTTTCAAAACTAGTCACGTGTATGCAGAGAGAGTGTGCATGTGGCCCATGGCACAGTGCCAAATTTTGCACAAGGATTCTTTAACATGGCCTGGGAGTTGATCACACAGATGACAGATTGCATTTACCACCAAACAGGAGAGGTTGCCTCTCTTTCCCAAAGAGAGATGTTGTTGGCAAAAGCGTAAGAGAGGTAGGTATTAAAAGATTTATACACGGCCAACCTGAATAACCTCCAACTGCAAAACATACTCGATGAGAAGGCATAGTAGCTTGGGCAAGCAATAACCACTATTATAGAACTCCAGCACGCTCATGAAGCGGCACAGAGGGCCTATCAGTATCTATCTTTAACAGAGACCATTTCCAGAGACACCCATGTTGAGATTCAAGCTTGATGTCAGCTCTAGTGCCAATTGCACTATGTGTTGGCATGTTAGGTTTAGGTTGTAACATGTGTGAGACATAAATGACCACGTCCAGCTGGTCATAGTGTGTGGACAGTAGCTAGGGTTAGCTGTGTGCGGACACAACACAAGTAGTGTGTTGTAGCTTTTGGATTATGGCTTTATGCATCGTGTGAGAAGGGACATGGCTTCCCTCTACGGTTAGGGTTTGACTAATACATTAGGGTTTGCTCCTGTGTGTATGTCTCCTCTCCCTCTACCTGTTTTTCATCATGGTATCAGAGCCTGGTGCTCTCTATTAGGGTTTATGAGTGAGTTCGAGAAGAGGGAGAAGAAGCTGTGAAAAACTGTGGAGCTTGCCATTGGAGCTGTGAAGCTTGGAGCACACCGATTTTCACCAAATTTGAGAGCTTGGCCTATCGGGTAAGGAGAACTAAACATCCTTAAGCGGATTGCAGGTGCAAAATCACAAACAATATCAGATTTGAGTTGCCCAAAGCAAAGAAAACATTTCTGTTTTTCAAGCTCTCCATCATTGAAGCTTGATTGTGGTGAATGTATGAGGCAAATGGTTGCAAATCTAGCAAACATTCATGTATCTGACAAAAGGGAATGTGTTGGAAACTCATGTGCAAGCCCTAGAATGAATTTGGAATAAGTTTAATGCATTGAAGTGATTGGAAAATTACTGTTTTGAAGCCCTCACAAAAACAGAGAATAGAGGTTCAATTTTGATGCAATTGGAGCCGGTCTCTTGCAAAAATCAACCAATTGGTGGCTTGGGTGCATGCCTAGGAGTGTTGAGAACCCTCATGTACCTTCAATAGTCACAACCAACTTGCCAAATCCCTCCAAGAGCAGGTGGCACAGCCTAAAGGCCAGAAACGGGGCAGAATTTGCTAACTTTGCAAAGTGGAGGTCAAATACAAGCTTGGTGGTTGATTAATCTCAAAATTGTCTTAGCAATGTTGTGATACACATAGAGGAGAAGGTTGCTATGTGGTTTGTTGGAGCAACTATGCATTTTGGAGCTAATTATGAGCTGATTTAAAAGGCTATAAACAGTTAGTGAAACAGAGGGTCATTAATTGGTTAATTACTCTCTCAACTTTTACAATTGGTTTAATTACTTTTACATGGAGTTAGTAGACATCATTTCTAAGCTAATGAATGCCTGGTCCCTTAATTCGGACAAGATTGAAGAAATTAGAGCACCTTCCTACTGGTTTTACTAGTTTTTCTCTCAAAACAGAGAAGGGGATTTGATATTTCTGGTATGTATGCATCTTGGTTGGTGTTAATATGCAACATTGAGCTTGTTTAGGTGTCAATGCAAGTTATCCACACTTGATTGAACCATTATATTATAATTTGAAGCCTTGGAAAGCGTATCAAAATAGGGTATTTTTGGACTGAGTATGCCAGTTCAATTTGAATGCAATCAGTGTGATTTTCTACATCAACAGTGAAGTTGGTTGAGTACTTTGGAGTATCTGGGACACTTATTATAATGTGGTTGAGTACTTTGGAGTATCTAGGACACTTATTATAATGTGGTTGAGCTAAGGAAGGCTTGTTTATATAATTGGACGTGTGCGAAAGGTGCATTTGCATTGAGCAAATATGTCATACAACCTAGTACAGATTGTGGGTGAGAAGTTGGATAGAAAGAACTTCGAGGCATGGAAGTACATGATTAAAAGCTTTCTGAAAGGAAAAGGTTTTTGGAATCTTGTTACAGGTACGGAGCCACGGATCTACCCTTATAACCTATACAAAAACGAGTTATAGCTCATAAACAGTGGTCAGAGAGAGCATACAAAGTTTTGCATCACTTGTCTATATGTATCTCGGATGCTATAATCATACATATACATGATGCTGAGAATCCCAAGGATGCATGGGATACTTTGGTAAAGCTGTTTGATATAGATACTAGTGCTAGTCTCAGTTGAGACAACAGATTCATAATGTGAAGCCAAAAGGAAGGAGTATTCATGATTATGTACATGAGATAAAGAAGTATGCAGATGCATTGGCAACTATCAATGCCCCCATGCCTGATGATGATTTGGTAGACATTGCCTTGTGTGGTCTTAGCAAGGAGGAAATCAAACTCAGTGACTCTTTTCATGATGCGTCTACTAGCTCCCATGATGATAATGGCAGGAATCAGGCTTTCTATTCACAAAGGAGATTTAGAGACAGGGGGAGATTCGCATCACAAGGTCGTGGGGTAATGGTCGTGGATGGCAGGATAGGTCACCACAACAGAATTTTCAGCCTTCATATGGTGCTAGAGGTGTATGTGCCTTCTATTACAAAATGTTTGGCCTCAGTTGGTCAAATGGTTGAACAAGTCTTATAGGTTCGTTTCAATGAGCATGGTTGCTTCATTGAGGATTTCAAAAATGGATGTAGAGTCATTGCCAAAGGCAAGAAAGAAGACAGGTTATTTAAGTTGGATGCTGGGATTCTTGAGTTGAAATCGGCCATGTTCTCTAAAAGCCAAAATGTGGTACAAGACATTGAAATGTGGCATAAAAGGATTGGACATGTGAACATACAAAGGTTAAAGAACATGTAGGCAAGAGGCATTGTTGGTGGGCTGCCTAGATTCAAGTATGATGGGAATATGCATGTCTGTGATGCTTGCCACTTTGGAAAGCAAGCAAGGTTGCCATTTCCTAAAGAAGGCAACATGAGTAGCATGCCACTTGAGATTGTTCATAGTGATGTATGGGGTTCTGCACAAAACCCATCCATTAAAGGCAGCTTGTATTATGTGACATTCATTGATTATCTCAACAGAATGACTTGGATTTACTTTCTCAGAGAGAAGAGTGAAGTGTTGGGAAAGTTTATGGACTTCAAAGAAGCAATATGGCTCTTGGATAAAATGTTTGAGGACAGATGGAGGTGGTGAATATACCTCACATGCTTTTAAGAACTTCTTGAGAAAGAATGGCATAAGAAGGCAGCTAACTTGCAGGTACACACCTCAGCAAAATGATGTTGAGAGGAAAAATAGAGTCGTTGGTGATGTGGCTAGGGCAATGCTCAATGAAAAGAGCATGCCAGACTATTATTGGGCAGAAGCGTGTGCCACAGCGGTGTATGTACTTGATAAGACACCCACAGCTTCCATACATGGAAGTACGCGAGAGATGCGTCTTACAAGTTTTAGGCTAGACATTGGACACCTCAAAGTGTTTGGTAGCATAGCTTATGTGCATGTGCCAGATGAGAGAAGGAAGAAGTTGGATCCTAAGGTAGAAAAGTGCATTTTGTTGGGTATGCACAGGATCGCAAGGCATATAAATGTTACAATCCACATACTAGGCAAGTGGTTATCTCACGAGATGTGGTGTTTGATGAACTTGCTAGTTGGTACAAGGCAAAAGGATGAGGGTGTCATTGATTCCGTTGATGCTGATGTGCATGTGAACTTGCCACAAACAAGTTCTATTTCTATGTCTGGGCCAGCAGAGTTTAAGAGTAGCACTATACGTCCATGGTCACAGGACCCTTGAGACATGAGAGTGTGAGCGCTGGGAGTAGTGCTGTGGATAAAGGAAAAAAGAAGGTTGAAGGAATTGGCATTACAGGTTACGAGTCGTCAAGTTCATAAAGTTTGGATGAGGAACTTGGCATACCAGTTTTACGCACACCAGCAGGCACAAGGCAGGATAGATATTTGCCTCCACATGCTAGAGTGACAGGTGTTCAGAGTGATCCGCATGCATTGCGGAGATCCCAAAGGGTCAGGTATCCAGTTGTGACAAGTTGACATATCGTGACTTTGTTATACATAACGCATATATGACCTATTTGGTGAAGCATGTGGAACCTACATGCTATACATAAGCTATTGGGAAGCATATATGGGAGAAGGCAATGGATGTTGAGATGGACGCATTGGTCCATAATGAAACTTGGGATTTGGTTGCCTTACCACAAGGCAAAAATGTTATTGGTTGCAAATGGGTTTATAAGGTGAAATGCAAATCAGATGGTTCCATTGAGCGCTATAAAGCATGGCTGGTAGCTAAGGGTTATGTACAAACCCAAGGCTTGGACTATGATGAAACATTTAGTCCAGTTGCAAAGATGGGAATAGTGAGAGCAGTCATTGCTATGGCAGCAGCAGCAAATGGTTGGGAAATGCATCAAATGGATGTGAAAAATGCATTTCTAAATGGTGATTTACAAGATGAAGTTTATATGGCACAGCCAGAAGGATATGTACACCTGAGGTTCCCCACTCATGTATGCAGGTTAAAGAAAGCATTATATGGTTTGAAGCAAGCACCTCGTGCTTGGAGTGATAAGATAAGCCGATATCTTATCTCCCTTGGATTATAGGTTTCTTCAGCACATTCTTCACTCTATGTGAAGAAAACAAATCATGGGATTGTCTTGCTTGTCATCTATGTGGATGACTTGATTGTCACAGGAGATCATGGGATTGTCTTGCTTGTTGTCATCTATGTGGATGACTTGATTGTTACAGGAGATCATGCTACAGATGTTATGCATGTCAAGAAGGCATTGAGTGGGCAGTTTGACATCATGAAAGACCTGGGTGAATTGAGATATTTTCTCGAGATTGAAGTGATCAAAGACCATGCAGGGACATGGTTAGTGTAACGCCAATATGCATTGGATATGTTGGCAAAATATGGGATGACAGGGTGTAAGCCAATGAGTACACCTTTGGAGCAGAATGTGAAGCTGCGGGCTGATTTTGGTGAAGAGTTGGATGATCCACCTATGTATAGAAAGATGGTTGGCAGTCTTATTTACATGACTATCACACGATCGGATCTCAGTTATGCTATGGGACTAGTAAGCCAATTTATGCAAAGCCCCAAAAAACCTCATTTGGATGTAGTGAGACACAATGTAAAGACCACTGCACATTATGGTCTTCTTTATGAGCATGGTAAAGGCTTGGATGTACACGGCTACACAGACGCAAATTCGGCAGGTACCTCGTATGACAGGAGGTCTACTAGTGGTTATGCCTTTACATTTGGAAGTGCAGTGGTGAGTTGGAGCAGTAAGAAGCAACCTACTATTGCTTTATCTAGTACACAGAGGCTGAATACAGGGGTGCAGCCATAGCTACATGTGAAGGAGTATGGTTAAAGAGTCTCTTGGTTGATTTGGGTGAGCCTATTGATGGCAAGGTTGTCATTCATTGTGACAACATGAGTAGCATACAGTTGGCCAAGAATCCAGTTTTTCATGCGTGGACCAAACATATAGAGGTCCACTATCATTTTGTTAGAGAGAAAGTGTTGGATGGTACAGTGGATTTGCAGTATGTGAAGACTGAAGAGCAGGTGGCCGACATCTTTACAAAGCCACTTAGTAGGGAGAAGTTTGAGTACTTCCATACTATGTTGGGAGTATATGGGATGAGCTTGAGGGGGAGTTGAGAGCTTTGATAGCCCAAGCTCATCTACATCTTCATCTATGGCAGTACATTATGAGCTTGAGAGGGGCTGTTGAGATTCAAGCTCGATGTCAGCTAGCGCTAGTTGCACTATGTGTACTGGCATGTTAGGGTAGTAACATGTGTGAGACATAAATGACCGCGTCCAACTGGTCATAGTGTGTGGACAGTAGCTAGGGTTAGCTGTGTGTGGACACAACACAAGTAGTGTGTTGTAGCTTTTGGATTATGGCTTTATGCATCATGTGAGAAGGGACATGGCTTCCCTCTATGGTTAGGGTTTGACTAATATATTAGGGTTTGCTCCTATGTGTGTGTCTCCTCTCCCTCTACCTGTTTTTCATCAACCCAAGCATGAGATCTTGCTATAGAAGAAGCCCTCACAAAGACAACATGATTTCTAGAGATATAGAGAGATCTCAGAGGACACCCTCCGTGAGAAGGAGGAACTATTCGATGCCACTGAAGCCAGAGTAGCACAGCCACTACCACACCGACCCCCTCTACACCTTCCTCTAGTGCCACAGAACGCAAGGTGGATGCACTTATGGATACATCCATAGAGCTACCCCTACCAGCCCTCCCCCCATAGAGTCCCTTCCAGATCATCGACCTCCACTATCGGAGTGTCCGGCTTAACCTCCTCTAGCACAGTGTTTTTCTAGATGAGCCGCTCACCCACTAAACATATAGTTATATCCTCACAAAGCTTCCCCTCTCTAGCATCACCGTCATTCCCCATTTTCTCTTCCAAGGGCTCAAGGGATGTGAATGGATGTGGTAAGATGTAAACGGGATGCAATAGGATGTGAATGGGATGTGATAAGATGTAAATGGGATGTGATAAGATGTAAATGGGATGTGATAGGATGTGGTGTAATGAAAATGAATGTGGATGTGAATGGATGTGATAAGATGTAAATGGGATGTGATAAGATGTAAAAACCATGAATAAGTTAAAAATATTAATAAATAGCAAAAAATGGATATAAAAGTGTTAACCTCCAACCCTCGACTCCAACACATCCAACGTGAATATGATGTTATACATGCTTGTCCCTAAAACAAAATAAATGTTTTTAGAATATATATATATATAAAAGAAAACACAAAGAGGCATGAAGACTCCTTTTGGCATGCATCCTCCTCTTGTCACACAAAAAGGGAAAGGAGAGTGCTTAATAGGGAAGATACACATACATACAAAAAGGCACACTCAAAAAGGCACATACAAAAAATTAGAACACATAACTTCAATGTGATACCTGAAATTATAAGATCTTCTTATAAACAATGTTACTTCTTATAAGCCAAGCAATGAGGTGGATATCCTCCCCTAGATTGAGACCATAACTGAGTGGTTTTGGTAAAAAAAACTGTAGCTATCTATAAGTTCCTCCCTCCAGCTTTGAGGTGTACAAGTGTAAGAACATAGATAGCTACAGTTTTGGTTAAAAAAAACTGTAGCTATCTATAAGTTCCGCCCTCCAGCTTTGAGATGTACAAGTGTAAGAAACTCCCCTTCAAATCTTATAATTCTCTGAAATAGAAGAAAGATCCTGTTTTATCCCGTTTTGGCCTGGAGAGAGAAAATGTCTAGAGGGAGGTAGTCTAGAATTGAGATATTTTTTGATATAAAAATCGTCCTAGTGTCTAAAATGGTTTCCCCTGAAACAGAAATTCAAAAAGAACTTTCCAATGTGCAATTGGAATTAATTGAAAATATGTATAAAGGACCTTAGCCTAAGGGTCTAGATTTTTAGAAATTTTTGGATTATGGTCCAATTAAGGTTCCCATGGGCAAATCGGATTAATCCAAGTGGGGAGGAGATAAATCCAATGAATAAAAGAAAACACCCAAAAAATGAGTAAATGCCCACATAAGATGAACAGTTGACTGAGTACAAGGTTTATTAGTAAAAAACTATGAGATATTACTTAAAAAACTATGAGATATTACTTAAAAAATGAGATATTTTGGGTATAATGATACATTTAAAATTATATAGCTTACTTTATTTATAGAGCCTTCCTTATCAACATGTTGTTGGGATTATGCTAGAAGGATGGGTGCATAAATTACAAGAAATTATTATAATGATTTGCATGTTCCTTTATGTAACTTCAATATCCTCAAAAGTTTGGAGTCTCCACGCGGGCACCCACATTATGCACTCATAGTATCCGAAAATCTACTTGAGCGTTGGTCTTTTATTGATGTCAAAGGCCAAACCTTGTGCGCCTTTGTGGTAGTGGTCCCAGTCTAGGAAGTCCTCCATTAGCGTGATGATCAAGTTGAAAAATCTCATTGCTAACCGAGCAGGATTTGGATCGCATGCTCAAACTCTATTCAGTGGAGGGGATCCGGCCAGTTGAGAGGATCAAGCGGAGGGTGGACCTCCTCACGCTCGACCTCCTCACGCTCAAGTGGTGGCGGTGTGGCAGAATCTCACCTTCTTCCAGGGCTCGCTGGGAGGGGAGATGCATCATTGGTGAGGGTGGAGCGGTAATCAATGTAGAGGCTCCTATGAGCATCAAGAAGTGGTGTGGATTTTGTTGAAGGGAAATCTTGGAATGCAATGTGCAATATGCAATGTGCAAGGACAATGGGTGGTGACAGTGGTGGTGTAGGAAAGCGAATGGGGGAGGGAATAAGGGTAGGGTTGAGGTGCCAGTTGGGGGTGGGGGTTGCGGTGGTTGGGTGCTGGTGCTTGCGTGAGAGGGACTGGGGGGTGGAGGCTAATGTGAGGGAGAGGAAGGTGGTGGTGGTGGTGGTGGTGGTGGTGGAGGTGGCTAGGCTCCTCAGTCTTCGTTGCCACACACTGGCATGGCCTTCATCGTCGTTGCCTTGATCTTTGCCATTTGAATCTTTTGGGCCATGGGCTTTGCAAAAAGCCTTCACCTCTGCAGCTTCCTGAGATGTGAATTCCATTGGGAAGGGCACATGTGAGTCATTGGATTGGCAGATGCACGTGGCTTCCATGACCTCGATCTAGATGTGGCATCTTTAGTATAGGATAAGGAGCCCTGTTGAGTAGGGAGAAAGGGCGTCACTACAGAGGGAGCGGTATGCTGTATTCACCATGTGCCATCCCCTACTATGTAGATGTTGCAATGCATTGACCGTCATCTGGGGGAGGAGTAGGGGTATGAACACATGCCTTCATGGATGGAGAGGTCAATAAGATCAGCTGGATTCGTTGGTTGGCCGAATCTGAGTAGATGACACCAGCTGATCAAATTGGCTTGGAGAGGGTGGGGAGGCAACTCATAGAAGATGTGTGGGCGCATGAATCACATCCTATCGCATCCCATTTACATCTTATCACAACCATTATACATCTATTCCCATTTAGTAGCTTTTTCTACTTCGATACCGATAAATTTCTGCCAATTGCTTGGTCTAGATAAAGGTTCTTTTTCTCGACGACTATTTTTATATTCTTTCTCGATTCCTCAAAATGAATTATATTCGATATTCCGCTTTTGAATAAAAGAATTCATGGGATTTATGAAAATCAATTCTACCCATATTACCACTTTTGATAAATAATCATAAATTGAACCACTTTTGATAAATAATCATAAATTGAATCATACTTAAAAAAATCTCTTTTTCTCATTTAAATTCTTGCACCTCAAACATCATGGGAATTCCTCTTTTTGCATTTAATTATTTGCATTCCAATGTCATGGGAATTCCTCTTTTATCATCAAATATTTCTCATAAAATAAATTCATCTAAAATAAAATATCCATTAATTCAATATGCTAGAAATTTCTCTTTTCCTATCATAAAATAAATTTATCTAAAATTTATCTTTGAATTTAAATAAAATATCCATTAATTCCAATATGCTAGGAATTTCACTTTTCCTATTTAAATGATTGAATCCCAAATGTCATAGGAATTTCTCTTTTATTATTTAAATATAATTACCATAATTTTCTCTTTTCTTAAGTAATTAATTACACATAAACCTTAAAAATTAGTTTTCCATTGAATGTGACAAAAACCATTCTTTTAGCCTAGGATATTCAATCCTAGAATATGATAGGAAGTCCTCTTTTCACGTTATGCATAAGAATGAATTATGTATCAATTTCTTAAAAATTTTGCCATAGCTCCACTGCTGTTACTAGCAAATTTTAATTTTTATGAAAAGAATAAGACATAGTAATGTAATTGTGATAGTATAACTATCTTCTAGTCTTAAATCCAATTTATGGATTTATCTCATAATATTACCATAATTTTCAAGCATATAAGTATAAAAATCATTTTCTTAAACCTCTAGCTTCACAAGCCTAGAGTTTGATTTGTGAATTGAGAATTCCTCCATGAGAAGCACTAATTGAATAGAGAATCACTCAAAGGAATGACCATTCTTTGCGGGAGAGAGAGATAAACATAAAAGCATTCTAATTTAAGCATAAATGTAAACTTTATGTGAGTGATTAATCACTAAAATTCATTATAGAGCTTCATTTGCATTGAAGAACCATTCAATCGAATACTTCTCAAGCTTGAGAGGGGTTGAGAAGTGAAAAACATTTAGAAGATTAAGAAAACGACCATAAAGTCACACTTTACCTCTTGTTTTGCTTGATTCTTTAGTCTTAGGAGAGGCCCCTAACCAATCAATTGGTTAGTATGTTGAGGAAGGCTCCAAAGAAGGTTGAAGAGAGAGAAAGAAGCTCCAATCTCTACAAATTGTAGAGGATTTTTAGAGGATAATAGAAAATATCATTATTTTAGTATAATACTGGCATGGTATAGCTCACAGATTTTTTTACAAAGGACTAAGGATCTATTTATAGGTGAGGGAGTCCTCTAACCAAGTCCAACTAGGTTCTAGAATTTTCCAGGTTCAGTTTGGCTGAATTTAGACAAGATTTAGACCTAGTTTGGCTCTCTTTTGATTTGGTTTGAGATAAAAATATCACAATTTTTTTGAGTTGAAAACTCCACCACATGTGTGAAATAGGCGCCTCCTTGAAGTGCCCCCTTCTCCTTACCAGGATGTGAAGTGATAGATATGAATGTATGGATAGATGTGGGTAGTCGTACTACATGTAAACGGTTGGATGGATGTGGATGAATGAGATGAGAAGTGTATGAATGAGACATGATGTGGATGTGATGTAATGTGGATGGGATGAATGAGATATGATGTGGATAGATGTGATGTGATGTAATGTGGATAGAATGTATGTGATGGGATGGTGATGAGATGGATATGAATGAATGTGATGTGATGGTAAATGGATGTGATGTAAATGAATGAGATGGACGTGAATGGATGTGATATGAATGAGATGGATGTAAATGAATGAGATGGACGTGAATGGATGTGATGTGATGTGATGGATGTGAAAGGATGGATGTGAATGAATGTGATACAAATGAATAAGATGGATGTGAAAGGATGGATGTGATGTGATGGATGTGATGCAAATGAATAAGATGGATGTGATGTGATGTGATCTGATGTGATGTGAATCCCAAGGATAGATGTGAATGAATGAGATGTGATGTGAATGGATGAGATGTGATGTGATGTCATTTTAATCGAGATGTGAATAAATGATATGGGATGTGAATGGATGAGATGTGATGTGATGTGAATCGAGATGTGAACGACTGAGATGTGATGTGAAATGGATGTGATGTCAATTGGGATAGATGTGAATGGATGATATGTGATATGAAACGAGATAGATGTAAATGAATGAGATGCGATGTGAATGGATGAGATGTGATGGCATGTGAATCGGGATAGATGTGAATGAATGAGATGTGAGGTGAAATGCATGGATGTGATGTGATATGGATCAGGGTAGATATGAATGGATGAGATGTGAATGAATGTGATGTGATGAGATGTGGATATGGGTGATGCGAGTGGATGAGATGTGATGAGGATAAATGAGAAAAGATGTGATGAGATGGAAAATGATGTGGTTGGATGAGAATGGGAATACATAAATATGAATTGGATGTGGATTAAGTAATGTGGATTGATGTGGAACAATGTGGAAAGACGAGAGTTCGTTATAGAAACTGTATTTATGACCTGTTTTTAAATGACTGTTTTATGTCAAGAATGCTGGGGAAGCATTTTGACCGTCTTGTGAATGAGGTCATGGAGACCTAACTGACAAAATTGCAACAGCTGACGGGGAGTCAACGGAGGACGTCTCGCGTAGTAAGGTCGGCCGAGGTCTTGACCAGCCTCGGCTCGATTTAAATGGGGAGCTTCCGGTACGGTGGATGAGGGACCAAGGAAGCGGCCTATAAGTGAAGCGCTAGGTGACCTGCGCAGGATCCTAGAGGGTGCTGACCATACGGTGCTCGGGCTCTGGGTCACCGAAGATACCCACACGTGCATCGAGGAAGATATTGGAACAAGGAGTAAGAGTTGTTTTCTGAATTCGGGCATGGATCTGGTTGATTGACCTTGCTGGTCTTCAACGGATGAGTCCATGGCTCTTTTATATGGATCTGTTGGTTGATCTTGCTGATCTTCAATGGAGAGTCCATCTGGATTTTTATAAGTGAATATATTTCCGGGTACTATAAGCTAGGAACTTTTGAAAAGGCCCCTGAGTGGACAGGTGGTGAGCGTTCTCATTGCCAATGATGCCATAGGTACACCGATGAAAGAATGATCGAAAACTAGAAATCAACCGGATATTTTGGAGGATTATGATCAGTGATACTATGGTTTCATTAAAAGATTGTTTTAAAGTCAGTTGAATCTGTGAAACATTGATCAGTGAGATCAGTGATACTATGGTTTCATTAAAATATTGTTTTAAAGTCAGCTGAATCTGTGAAACATGAAATTTTATATTGGGTGTGTAAGTGGTGTGACTATCTTGAATTTCGCATGAAGCGCTGGCTAGGGGGCATGGAAACTCTTTTCCCTCGTACACCCGGGACAAAACATAACCAAATTCCTAAATGGATTCTATCACTACAGTGGTTGGGCGGTTGGCTAACCCACGGGACTGGATTGGGTTAGTCTGGACTGATGGATCCCTAAAATGAGACTTTGCTTTTGCTAATACATAGTTACCTTGCTGTAAACAATTTACTTTTGGTATTATTCTATTTTTTATAGTAGTCCTTTGCCATGTTCCTTGGTTTACCATAGTAATAGTATTGTATGCTATTTTCATTTTGATTTCTTTGCTAATCACCTTGGCTTTTCTAGCTCCCCGTACCTTTAGAGTGGCCTCTTTGACTTATCTGTACATTTGATCCATGTTGTTGTTTTGCAGCTCATGACTTATGTTTCTAAACCATCCTCCACCTTGGCCTCTAAATGATGATCTATCTCTACCTCTACTTGTATCTAAGAAGAAGTCATGCTCACTGACTGTATTCTTTGCCACAAGGCCATTCAAGTTCATAGACATCATAATCCTCATATATGATCTAATGGAAGCAAGGGAATCTCCAAGCCCTTTAACCTTCACTAAAGCAATCATTTATATCTAGGTTTACTTTGGTCACGTTATGGAACTCTTACTTTAGTTGCATCTTTGAAGCTCAGATGTTTGTGCTATACATCTTCACAAAGGTGTCCCAAGTCTCCTTAGGTGTTTGTGCATCCTGTATGTCACACTAATAGACAACCAATACAACACCTTTCTAGATCTTTTATGCCATGCTTTATATGCTTGCACTAGATGAGAGATGGGATTTTCTCCACCAATCTCTTGCTCCTTTTTATCATCTACAATGAGCTCCAATATCATTTTTCAATAAGAAAATTGGTCATCCTAATCTTCCATGCTTGGAAATTATTCTTTGCCAGCTTTTCACTCACAATTTGAGATAGACTGTCAAAAATGATTATCTGTAGCAACTTACCAAATGGTGCTTTCCAAAGAATTCTACACTTGTAGTAAACCTATAATCTCTAACATTTTATAGAGTAACTATATGTGAAACACATGTAACACCTAGATTCGCTGCACATACTATCCTACAGACCACATTTTTGCTGCAACACAATCAAAATTATCACTTTACAAAGTGCCTTGGAAACTTGCAGAGGTAAAAGAGAGCTTTAAATGCGCCTGAATCATGTGAAAATGTTTAAAAAATTTAGTTAACAAAGTTAACTGCACAATATGGGCTTCTTCCTTCACCCAAGAGGATATCTAAATCTAAGACAATGACTTTCCTATTTGCCTATAGCTCTCACTGCTACCAAAGGTGTTGCTCCAAAATCAAAGCGCGAAAGGGATGAAAATAGCCTTACCTATATACCTCTTCCTTGATTACCTCTTCGTTGTCTCCTTACTTCTCACACAAACAGGCGGGTCATCAATGTCCATAGCACTAGTTGAGCTTGATATCTCAAAAATAATTACACACTAACCCTGCCATAGGCCTAGTTCCTAGGTTTTCATGTGCTAGGTTGGCTTTTTTCATATAAGGGAAGTGTGTGAGTTGATTTCATGCACATGAGCTGAGTTCATACTGAAAAGGAAAATACATGAGCTAAGTTCATACAAAAAATGGAAGTATGTGACCTAAATTCATACATGTAAGCCTATATACATGAGCTAAGTTCATACAAAAAATGGAAGTATGTGACCTAAATTCATACATGTAAGCCTATATACATGAGCCAAGAGATGTTATCCTAGCGACATGAACCTAGATATATAAGCCTAGACACATGAGCGTATAGATATAAGCCTCTAAATACATGAGCTTATAGATGTGAGTCTAGAGGTGTGGATAAGAAAGAGAAGCTTGTGAATGCTATAGCAAACTTTTTTAATGCAAGCTCAAAGAGACTTGAAGCCCATATTGTGTAGTTAACTTTGTTAACTATTATTTTTTACATTTTCACATGAGTCAGGCGCATTTCAAGCTCCATTTTTTCTCTACAAGTTTCCAAGGCACCTTGTAAAGTGTTGATTTTGATTGTGTTGCTTCTCCATGCTCTGAAAGGCTATTTGAATTATTTTCCCAAAAAGACAAGAATGTGCAACATAGGCTAAAATTAAGAATCTCTACAATCATATAGAAAGCATGGCTATAACCAAATGTATGGTTATAAAATGCTTCTCTTAATGTGTGACCTTTTTGATTTCAAATGTTGCCTTTTAAAATTAAAGGAATAACATAACCTCCCCAATATTAGAAGGTCTTGATAGTAAGGAAAGCTATATGCACATTCATCAGTCCCAATATCTTATAAAAGAACATGCTAACATTTCTAAACTCTAAGGATATACCACCTCCAAAACATCTAGTATTGTCATTGTTGCAAGGATCCAAATCCACATTAAGAAGAAAAGTAAGGATTTTATACCCCACTCTTGTTTGGAGGAAAAACAAGATAATCCACCATTCTCACTAGTATCAAGACTAGCTCCTCATCAATCATATCAAGCCATATACTCTTCTTCAAGCTACACATCCTTGCCATCTCTCTCCAACCTTACGGGTTTTTGATGTTTCAATTTTTTTTTATTTTTCTAAATTCATAGAATGTTTAGTATAGCCAAGATTCATGTGATCATCTTGTGGGGGAGCTCAAGGAACAATTTGGACTCCTCGCAAGATGAGAGTACTCGATAAACAATTCTTAGCTTTATCTATGCTTCATTTTATTGTTCACTTTAGCCCAATCTACTTTTTAAGTCTCTTGATATTAGCCCAGTCTTTTTTTTGAGTCTCTTGATATTAGCCCAGTCTCTTTTTTGTCTCTTGATTAGCCTTGAATAGAAGACACACCTTCTTAGATTCCTCTTCCCCAACATGAGAGCTTAGGTCAATTATGGAAAAATAATTGTCCACGTGTTACGAATAACTATAAGCTTTAATAAGAAGTTGGAACATTTGTGTACAAGACCTTGGAATTGATTCTCTCTCACAAACTAGAGTTTAAGTCTCAACCTTCATCATGTTTGCAATAGTTAAGCCACACCACATACATTGCACACATGACGATGCCTAAAATGGGAAGAGGGATCCACCTTTATCAAGAAAGACCGCTCTTAAGGCAAGCAATATGTCTCTTTTTCCTACAATGGTGCATCCGTAGATTATGTATATTATTATCACAGAGCCCAACTTTTGTAGCTTATTAATGTGTTCTTAAGTCGTACTTTAGTAATCCATATTAAATTTTCCAATTTATATTTCTCATTTTTTGATCAGCGCTTCAAAGAGGGACTACCTTGTGTTTTGTTTACTAATAAATGATTTTATTTTTATTGCTCAAAACCACTATTGATAAGTTCAACTAATTTCTTAACCAAAACTAGAAATATTGCTTCTATACATTGGCCTCTAGAGACGATGATCTAGTGTCTCTACCTCTACATGTATCTAAGAAGAAGTCATGCTCATTTGAATTTTGAGAGGATGAACCTCCCCTAATATTCATCTCTTCTCATATGAGAAGAGAAATGAATTCTTAAAATCAGGAAAGTTCTCTCGAACTCTAATGAAGATCTCAAACCGACTGTATTCTTTGCCAAGGCCATTCAAGGTCACAGACATCATAATCATCATATATGATCCAAGAGAAGCAAGGGCATCTCCAAGCCCTTTAACCTTCACTGAGTAATCATTTATATCTAGGTTTCCTCTGGTCACATTATGGAACTCTTACTTTAGTTGCATATTTCGAGATTGGGTGTTTGTGCTATACATCTTCACAAAGGTGTCCCAAGTCTCCTTAGGAATTTGTGCATCCTATATATGCATAATCATAGAATCTCTCACGCTGATAATACAACACCTTTCTGGATCTTTCATGCCATGTTGTATATGCTTGCACCCTATGAGGGGTGAAATTTTCTCCACCAATCTCTGGCTCCTTTTCATCGAGCTGGGATTTTCTCCACCAATCTCTGGTTCCTTTTCATCACCTCTAAAATGAACTCCCAATATCCTTTTTCCACAAGGAAATTGGTCATCTTGAACTTCCACGCTTGGAAACTATTCTCTGCCAGCTTTTCTTTCATAATTTAAAATAGACTGTCAGAAATGATTACCTTTAGTAACTTGCCAAATGGTGCTTTCGAAGGAATTCGACACTTGTAGTAAACCTACAATTTCCAACACTTCTACGGTACTGTAAAAATGTTATACAGTAACTATATGTGAAACATAAACATAACCATACATCCATCAACACCAATAACATGTAGATTCGTTGCACACACTATGCCACAAACCAAATGTTTACTGCTAGGCTCTTTTGGTTTCTCATGTTCACGCCTCTAGACTTATGTCTACAAGCTCACGTCTATAGGTTCACATGTCTAGGCTCATGTATCCAAGCTAACGGCTACAAGTTCACTTGTCTAGGCCCACATCTCACCAAACTTATGCCTATAGTAGGTTTATATGTCATACATCTAGGATCAAGTCTTTAGGCTCGTGTCCCTTTCCTCACGTGTCTAAGTTCACACTTCTAGACTCACATCTACAAGCTCACATCTCTAGGCTTATATCTATCGGCTCATGTGTCTAGGACTATGTATCTAGGTTCATGTCTCTTGGATGTGTAATTATTATTGAGATATCAAGATCAAATAGTGCTATGGACATTGATGACCTGCCTAGTTTGCATGAGAACTAAGGAGACAATCAAGAGGCAAGCAAGGAAGAGGTATATGGGTAAGGCTATTTCCATCTCTTTCACTCTTTGATTTTGGAGAAACACCTTTGGTAGCTATGAGAGATATAGGCAAACAAGGAAGTCATTGTCTCAGATTGATATATCCTCTTGGTGGGTGAAGGAAGAAGCCCATAATGTGCAGTTAACTTTGTTAACTAATACTTTTTTGCATTTTCACGTGATTCAGGTGCATTTCAAGCCCCGTTTTGGCTCTGCAAGTTTCCAAGGTACTTTTTAAAGCGTTTCTTTTGATTGTGTTGCTTTTCCATGCCTTGAAAGAATATTTGAATTATTTTTCCAAAAAGAGAAGAATGTGCAACATAGGCTAAAATTAAGAATCTCTACAATCATAGACAACATGGGTATAACCAAATGTATGGTTATAAAATGCTTCTCTTAATGTATGACCTTATTAATTTCAAGTGTGGCCTTTTAAAATGAAAGGAATAACTTAACCTCCCCAATATTAGAAGGTCTCGATAATAAGCAAAGCTATATACACATTCATCAGTCCCAATATCTTACAAAAGAACATGCTAACATTTCTAAACTCCAAGGATATACCACCTCCAGAACATCTAGTCTTGTCATTGCAAGGATCCAAATCCACATTAAGAAGAAAAGTAAGGATTTTATACCCCACTCTTGTTTGGAGTAAAAACAAGATAATCCACCGTTCTCACTAATATCAAGACTAGCTCCTCATCAACCATATCAAGCCATATACTCTTCTTCAAGCTGCACATCCTTGCCATCTTTCTCCAACCTTACGGGTTTTTGATGTTTCAATTTTATTTTATTTTTCTAAATCCATAGAATGTTTGGCATAGCCAAGATTCATGTGATCATCTTGGGGGAGCTCAAGGAACAAGTTGGACTCCCACGCGACGACAACCAAGCACCCCAAACAACCACATTTATGGAGATCATGACATGTCTCTTTTGAGGTACCATTTAAGTCTCAACCTTCATCATGTTTTCAATAATTAAGCCCACATCACATACATTGCACACATGACTATGCCTAAAATGGGAAGAGGGATCCACCTTTATCAAGAAAGACTGCTCTTAAGGTAATAAATATGTCTCTTTTAACTACAATGATGCATCCGTAGATTATGTATATTATTATCACAGAGCCCAACTTTTATGGCTTATTAATGTGTTCTTAAGTCTTATTTTAGTAATCCATATTAAATTTTTCAATTTATATTTCTCATTTTTTTATCAGCGCTTCAAAGAGGGACTACCTTGTGTTTTGTTTACTAAGAAATGATTTTATTTTTATTGCTCAAAACCACTATTGATAAGTTCAACTAATTTCCTTACCAAAACCAGAAATATTGCTTCTATACCTCAGCCTCTAGATGATGATCTAGTGTCTCTACCTCTACTTGTATCTAAGAAGAAGTCATGCTCATTTTAATTTTAAAGAAACAATCAAAAACACTTAATTAGTACATCATAACCATTAATTATGATTGTGAACATTATCCCATTTAACCAAATCAAAAAATCTCAAAAATCACAAAAACACAGACCAAACTAGCTCTCGGGTAGTAGGAGATAAGATCCCATAGTCCCATGCAAAGAGATGTGAGTCTAGACACGAGCCTATAGACCTGAGTTTGGACACATGAGCCCTATGTTTAGACACATGAACATGAAAACGTGAGCCTTGAGGAATAAGTCCAGAGGTAGATATATCTAATATAGTATGAACTAGTTATTGGACACACCTACCCATGTTCTTAGAAGATTTTCTTATAATACAATCTGTATCGACTACAAATTCCAAGGCAAATTCTTGTCCTTTGTAATTATTGGAAAAATAAGAACACTTATAACCCACACCAACCCTGTCATAGACCCAATTTTAAGATTTACGTGCCCCAAGTAGACTCATTTCATACAAGGAAAGGATTTTCTTATAATACAATCTATACCGACTACAAATTCCAAGGAAAATTCTTATCCTTTGTAATTATTGCAAAAACAATTACACTATTACCCACACCAACCCTGTCAGAGACCCAATTTTTAGATTTGTGTGCCCCAAGTAAACTCATTTCATACAAGGAAAGTACATGCGCCAAGTTTTTACAAAGAAATGTCATGAGCCTACAAACCTGAGTCTAGAGGGCTGAACTTGCATACGTGAACATGCACATGTGAGCGTGCACTAACTCCCATGTTACATTTGTACAATGCTTTCATCTCCTCATCCATGGCATCTTCCCATTATCTATTTTCAAGTGCCTGCTCAAAATTAGTGGTCTCAATCCTATATTATTGCTTTAACCATGTAAGTGATGGGCTATATATCCATCATCATGCCTCAACCTATGATTAGGCTATCTAACCCTCGTAGAGTTTCATACACCTGGATCACTACTACTAGGTGTAATCAATTCACAAAATGCCAAGCTTCTCATGAAGACTCAGCTCTCAAAGCCACTAGAGTTACCATATACACACAATATTACTCGTTGTTGCTAATAGATCAGGCGGCACAAAAGGTTGATCTACCTTTTCGTTCCCTTTGCATGATACATATGTACCTACATTTGTTCTCACAATGGCATGACCATGGACTAAAACTTGATTCTATTACTAAAGGATAGGTCCACTAAAGCATCTATGATTACTATTGCTTGATATGTGGGGTAGCATCATTGCTTCTTATATATGTATCTTCATTGCTACATACCAGCTACTCATCTCACCAAAGATATCTTTGATTACTCGCATCTCACGAGTGGTGGGGTTATCATATTTATAATCTTTCTACTCCAAAGCATAACCAATAAACTTGCATTTCTGTGCCTTTGGATCCAACTTTGTTCTCACTTCATCGAGAATATGCACATATGCAATATATCCAAACACTTTCAAGTAAGACACATCTGGTTTTAAACTTCTGTTTAAGTGTCATGACATGAATAACTACTCGATCCTATTCATTCCTGTTGCTTTTGCTCAAAAATAATATAGTATATTCTTTTCTGACATCAAGACACGTACCACGTTTGTAACACCATTTTGTTTGTGGAGTTTACTTGTATGTGTGTAAAATGTCTCTTGATTTCTTGCTTTCTAAGAAATCATTGAACTCATTGAAAAAATACTCTATCTCGCCATTTGATTTGAGACATTTTATTTACATGCGGCTTTAGATGTCTAAAAGTGAGCAAACACCTCACTTTTCTCTTGATTCATGAAATAAAACCACTTTCCTAATGTGATCAACAATGAATTAACATAATACGTGCAACTTGCAATTATTGCAGTCTTGGACAATCCCCATATATCCGAATATATAACATCTAATGGCCTTACAATGATGTGCTTTTCATGTGAGAAATCATGTTTTGCCTAGTTTACAAAGCTGGCATGCTTCACATACTTCCTGCATATCATCAACCTTAAACTTTTGGGAAACTTGCAATGATATTTTGGTCCTACATAGACTCCAATCGCTCTGCCATGCCATTATACATTCACATGACCAATGCTCTTGTGTCATATATCAATATCTGCAATGACACATGTCCCATGCGCAATCATGGCTGCTTTCACTTCATGCATGTTAACATCTAAAGTAAACACCCTGCCATTTCTATACCCTCTACAACCAAGCGGCATTAATTTTTGAAGTCATCCACAAAACAGCCTTAAGGAGTTAACTTCACTAACCCTACTCAATCGTATGTCCAATAGAAACCAAGTTCTTCCTAATGTTTCGAACATAAAGTACATTTGCCAACTACTTTATTTTGACATCCTGCATAGACGATGGCACTTTACCAACATGCACAATGGGGTGTCTAATATCATCACTTATTTCAATATAACCTAGTTTTTTAAAACTTTTTTGCATGTTTCTAAACCACTCACCCCATGATTGGTCATGTGGTTAGAGGTACCAAAATTCACATACCACACATCTCCAAATCCTAACACATCTTCTATTGTGATACTACTGAGCATATGTTGCATCACAAATAGCTACTCACTTCTATCATCACCCTGTTTACTTTTGATTATACATAGTTACCTTGCTATAACTTTTTACTTTTGGTATCATTCTGTTTTGTATAGTAGTCTGTTGCCATGTGCCTTGGTTTACCATAGTATTTTCATTTTGATTTTTTTGTTAATCACCTTGGCCTTTCTAGCTCCCCCTACCTCTAGAGTGTCCTCTTTGACCTATCTATACATTTGATCCAGGTTGTTGTTTTGCGGCTCATGATGTATGTTTCTAAACTAGCCTCCACCTTGGCCTCTAAACGATGATCTCTCTCTACCTCTACTTGTATCTAAGAAGAAGTCATGCTCATTTGAATTTTGAGACGATGAACCTCCCCCAATATTCATCCCTTCATAAATGAGGAGATCGATAAATTCTTGAATATCAGGAAAGTTCTCTTGAACTCTAATGGAGGTCTGAAATTTACCGTATTCTTTGCCAAGGCCATTCAAGGTCACAAACATCATAATCATCATACATAACCTAATAGAAGAAAGGGATCTCCAAGCCCTTTAACCTTAACTAAGTAATCATTTATATCTCGGTTTCCTTTGGTCACATTATGGAACTCTTGCTTTAGTTACATCTTTCGAGCTTGGTTCTTTGTCCTATACATCTTCACAAAGGTGTCCCAAGTCGCTTTAGGCATTTGTGCATCCTGTATATGCTTAATCATAGAGTCTGTCACACTAATAGACAACCAATACAATGCCTTTTTGGATCTTTTGTATCATGCTTTATATGCTTGGACTTCATGAGAGATTGGATTTTCTCCACCAATCTCTGGCTCCTTTTCATCACCTAGAATGAACTCCCAATATCCTTTTTCCATAAGAAAATTTGTCATCTTGAACTTCCATGCTTGGAAGTTATTCTTTGCCAGCTTTTCACTCACAATTTGAGATAAACTGTCAGAAATGATTATCTATAGCAACTTACCAAATGGTGCTTTATAAAAAATTCTACACTTGTAGTAAATCTACAATCTCCAACACTACTACTGTATTGTAAACATGTTATACAGTAACTATATGTCAAACATTCACATAAATATACATTTAACAACACGTGTAACACTTATATTCGTTGCACACACTATCCTGCAAACCAAATTTTTGCTACAACACTTCACAAAGTGCCTTGGAAACTTGTAGAGCTAAAACAGGGCTTTAAATGCGCCTGAATCACGTGAAAATGCATTAAGAAAATATTAGTTAACAAAGTTAACTACACAATATGGGCTTCTTCCTTCACCCAAAAGGATATCTCAATCTCAGACAATGACTTTCCTCTTTGTCTATAGCTCCAGAGTTACCAAAGGTGTTGCTCCAAAATCAAAAAGGGAAAGGGATGGAAATAGCCTTACCCATATGCCTCTTCCTTCTTGCTTGCCTCTTGATTGTCTCCTTAGTTCTCACACAAACTAGGTAGGTCATCAATGTCCATAGCACTAGTTGAGCCTCATATCTCAATAATAATTACACAACACTAACCTTGCCATAGGCCTAGTTCCTAGATTTGCATGTCCTAGGTTGGCTTTTTCCATACAAGGGAAGTACAAGAGTTGCATTCATGCAAAAAAGGGAAATACATGAGCCAAGTTCATACAAAAAAGGACAATACATGAGCTAAGTTCATACAAAAAATGGAAGTATGCGAGCTAAGTTCATACAAAAGAGGCGTAAACTTGCATATGTGAACCTGCATACGTGAGAACCTGAACACGTAAGCTTTGATATTATGTGAGCATGGAGACATGAGTCTAGAGACGTAAACTTGGACACATGAGAGCCAAATGACATGAACCACGAAACATGAACATGGACATGTAAGCCTATATACATGAGCCAAGAGACATGATCTTAGCGACATTAACTTGGATACATAAGCCCAGACAAAAGAGCCTATAGATATAAGCCTAGACACGTGAGCTTATAGATGTGAGTCTAGAGGTGTGAACCTAGACATGTGAGGCTAGAGACATGAGCCTAAAGATGTGAACCAGGATATATGACATGTGAACCTCCTATAGACATAAGTCTGGTGAGACCTGAGCCTAGACAAGTTAACTTACAGACATGAGCTTGGATACGTGAGCCTAGAGATGTGAACCTATAGACGTGAGCTTGTAGACATAAGTCTAGAGGCGTGAACTTAGAGACCTAAAGAGCCTAGCAATAGCAAAAAGAAACTTGTTTTAAATCATTCACCGACTTTCAACCAATCATAGCATCTAACACGCTAAACAGACAACTAATAATTAATTTGCTAGCTCTCTCATGTCTTCCTTAAAGGCCTATGCCTGTTGAGGAGTTGCATTTTCAGCTCTGGATCCTTCTCATCACCTAAAATGGACTCCCAATATCCTTTTTCCATGAGGAAGTTTAAAAAGATGCAATCAGAGACGCAACAATCAGGTGCACTATGAAGGACGAGCCTTACTATACATGCCCAGATTTTCAAAAGAGAGTGAGCACAAAAACATTGTGTCTAGCTTGCAAGCACATCTACTTCATTTTTTACATGTCCTAGGGCTTCATTAGAATGAGAACATTTTTATGCATCAACTAATAATTTCCAACATAGACGTTTCAAGAGCTCTCAACAATTGCAGAAGGAGCTTTTCATAATATTTGGATCTAGAAATTCAGCTAATATGAATTTTCCTACTCTCCCGACCTTTTTTGTGCCCCCATTTATGTAACATGCTCCTTTTTTTATGAAGGTGATCTCCCTTTGTAAAAACAATTGTAAGACTTCTTCAACCTCAAATATGTATTTTGATAGTGTGTACTTTTCTTGTTGTACTATGTGTCAAAGAGTGAGTGTGTGTGTGTGTGTGTGTGTGTGCGTGTGTATACATATATAATGTATGTATAATAAGTGTGTGTGTGTGGATAGTTTTTTATATATAATTTGCCTGGCTTTGATTCAATAATTATAATGATTATCCATAGCCCTAAGTGCAAGAACATCTTACAACCAAATACCCCCCACACCTTGTGAGTCCGATCATTTGATTCCAAAAATTTCTCATGGTACATTCCTTATACTCCATTGTAGTCTTGCGACTACAAATATATCAATTTTCTAAATGGAATGATGTCCATTAATGTCAACTCTATGCTTCCAACTATTCGTTTTTTTGTATATATGTAAGGAGTTTGTGTTTTTTATGCCTTGACAGACTATTTGAATTATTTTTCCAAAAAGAGAAGAATGTGCAACATAGGCTAAAATTAAGAATCTCTACAATCATAGAAAGCATGGGTATAACCAAATGTATGGTTATAGAATGCTTCTCTGAATGTGTGACCTTTCTAAATTCAAATGTGGGCTTTTAAAATGAAAGGAATAACTTAACCTCTTCAATATTAGAAGGTCCTTATAATAAGCAAAGCTATATGCACATTCATAAGTCACAATGTCTTATAAAAAAGAACATGCTAACATTTCTAAAGTCCAAGGATATACCACCTCTAAAACATCTAGTTTTTGTCACTGCACGGATCCAAATCTAGAGTAAGAAGAAAAGTAAGGATTTTATACCCCACTCTTGTTTGTAGGAAAAACAAGACAATCCACCGTTCGCACTAATATCAAGACTGGCTCCTCATCAATCATATCCGGCCATATACTCTTCTTCAAGCTGCACATCCTTGCCATCTTTCACCAACCTTACGGGTTTTGATGTTTCAATTTTATTTTATTTTTCTAAATCCATAGAATGTTTAGCATAGCCAAGATTCACGTGATCTTGTGGGGGAGCTCAAGGAACAAGCTAGAGTACTCACAACGAGAGTACTCGATAACCAATTCTTAGCTTTATCTATGCTCGTTTTTATTGTTCACTTTAGCCCACTCTATTTCTTAAGTCTCTTGAGATTAGCCCACTCTCCTTTTTGAGTCGCTTGATTATCCTTGGGTAGAAGACACAAGTGGTTTAGGTCACTAAACCCACTTTAAAAAGCCAGCTATGATGTCTTGAGACACACTTTCACAATGTGATTGAGCAAGAGGGAGCCCCCATCGCGCATATCCATAACCTCAAGCACGAGGAGGTAGAAACAATACGAAACTACATTATTAGCACCAAGTATCTCCATATGAAGTGCATCACCCACAAGAGACTAGATGACTTATCGCTCAATCGATCGATTTATGATTGGTCTCTCAAGTAAAAGGTTTTATGACCTCTCTACATTTCTAGGCACTACATCTTTGATGAGTGCTCCCGAGGCAATAGATATGTATGTTGGGACAACCTATAAGACAAGGATATAGAAGTTGTCCACCCAAATCAAGAGATAGGGGACGCATCATCATCCAAAGCCTCATCATCAGCCAAGGGTACCAAACCAACACCAATTAGAGTCCTAGTTACATATATGAGTACGGATGAGTTGGCAGAGAATTGGCTCAACTATTTAGGAGGGTGACCTCAAGGCCAACCCCAACTAGCACCTCAATCAAGACAACGACATCTATTCCCACGGAGAGAGATGATTTAGTGCATAAATTTGTCATCGATAATACAAGTACGAAGTGTCCAATGCTAAGGCCTAGACAACAACAATTTTTCCCTCATTTCCACCACCAGGGAACCATGATAGAGCTTATTTTTAGTACTAGAAAAACCTAACACCCTAACCTATGCTCTTGATGCCAAAGTAACCAATGGCCTTACCACCAATACCAAATGCTTCTTGACTCGACGCATAACCCACTACACCATTCATCAAAACCCTATATCGAGAGGTATGCACAAACTGCCACCAATGCCATACCCCCCTCCGATATTACTACCCTAATCGGTTCCTCTTGGAACCGCATCAGTACAACACTACTTGGAGCATTTGCTAGTGGGCTTCGAGAGTCCAAAACAGGAGACCTATGAGTCATGTAAGAAATATAATTCATATAGATATCTAGAGTAACCTCCAACCCATTGACTATATGGCATGCAAGCCATCTATGTAATGTTTCCATTGTAAGGGCCCGCACCATGTGCCGAGTGTCCTCATAAAGCCTCGTACCCCAACTCCATTCCCGATCCAATGCCAAACCCCAATGTCATTCCATACAGAGACACATGTTACAAGTGTAGATTCAAACATGCCTTCAAGGATTGTCCCCAGAGTGACATTCACCCCAATGGCCAGAGTATCAACCACTTCCCAAGAGCCTTAACTTGTTAAGTGTACAAGGACTTATTTATACAATCCCCCTTAATGCTATCTCACAAGGCTCTAAACTAAGTCGAGGGCAATGGCCTTGCAAACGTCAACCAAGGTAACAAAGAAGCATAAAGTTCAATCTTCCTCCTTCAGGCTAGCACAGCCCTAGAATGAGGGACACAAGCCCCCCAGAGACTGTGGCAACCCCTAAAAAAGTCATCATACGCAAGGGTAACCACCAGTCCTTGAAAATAGAGAAGACTCATCACATGGGTCAAGGCATTCTCTTTGCGAATGAGCTTGACACAACCCCTCGAACCGCTTCAGTCGATAGCTGTAGAGCACGCAACACACAAGCTCACACCACGTCAATTGATATCTCTAAAGCTTGTAACAAGATGTTGGATGATGAAGACGAGTACCAAGAATATGAGATTCTCTCAGGGCTTGCTAACCGTGAGAATTGGATTCACATTCTAGTGAACATAGAAACTCTTCCACAAAAGCATGGGACAAGGTTTGCACAATTGAATAGTGTTGAATCACATCCCTATTCATGCTCAATGCATTCAAAATAGAACCAATAGTCAAACTAGCTCACCTTGAGCTTAAGTTCCTCTAGAAAGACCACTCAGTTGTATAGACCCCTTGGTTATTAGCATGGGGCTAGTCACAACGTGTTGTCTTGGGAGACATAGACCTCATTATGCCACCCACCCCTCGCACCATCCGCAGCAACTATTATCACGGGGGTAAATAATTCCCAATCTATGACTGTCAGTTATGTTGAAGCAAAGTTTCTTATTGGATCTAAACATGTGTCGTGCAAGTTTTATGTAACCCGTTCAGGTACATTGAAAGGCATTGTCCCTTTGGGAGGGGATGGATCCTGGCCATGGATTGCATCATCAATTAGGGAAGGACCGCAACATTCGAGCTCCGATTTGAAATGGTTATTGTAGCCCTAGTGGATGAGGGCACCCCAAATTTATCAACATTCCAAGCCTCATCCTCCACTTACAAGCGATGCGAAGACGAAGACCATCCTCACCCGTACAAGATTATCATGGGATCAAAAATTATGAGCATAAAACAGAGATCTTTCTTGCTTTTTGAGAGAGAGAGAGAGAGAGAGAGACAAAGAGAGAGTGTGTGTGTCCTTGTATGCTGTTAAAATGACGTGAATCAACTTCAAGATTCGAAAGTCTTGCTTCAAGAAGAGAGCATCCCAAAAATTAGGCGAGTGTTAGCTGAGGTGAACAAAAACAAAAGCTTGAAAGCAAAAGATGCAAGCCTGCATCAGTTCAAAAGGGAAAACCATGAATGTGAGTAATGACGTGCATATAGTAAATTAGCAACTACACACTACACTACAACATTCACACAAATTTACACTGCAACAGAGAGCCTCATGGGCCACAAAGTTGCTAAAGCTAGTGACCCATTGCAGGAATTCATGCATTGTACATATAGTAAAGGGGGAACTAGACCTCATGTTTTGAATTAGAGGGGAAATAAACCACGGTGGTGATCCCTTTGTAGCAACTAAGGACTTAAACTAATCCCCTTTGATACAAGACGACAACATGTTGGAAACACAGAGAGGGCCAACAGCTACTATAGAGTTCACATTTGAAAAATGATGAAATGGAGAGCCTAGGCTGTCATGTGTTTTTTTCCTTGTGCAAACTGAAATACCATTTGCTGCAAAAGGAGGTTTTTAACATTTTAAGCTCCTAAAAATCAATAAAAGAAACCCAAAAGCTGACCGCCAACCCGCTTCTTTTGAGCTTCTTCATGGTCCATAACTCCTTGTGACGTGGTCAATACAACATAACCAAACTGCAATGCAAAAGAAATTGTAAATTCTATTTGCCGTTAACTATAACACGTGTTTAAACATACGTCAGATTCCATTACTAGCTCTGCATACAAAATCCTTACACCCAGCTATGACCTATCTGTAAAAGAGCTCCGAGGTATGCTTGCAAGGCAAAAAAAAAAAAAGGCAAGGGAAAAAGATATTGTATGATGAATGAAAATAATCCAAGCAACATGACCATATGTAAGAAGCAAGCGTATGATGTTAATGCATGAGATAGCCAGCCTAGAGCATTGAAAATTTTCATGGAGTATATTTAGCTATTGGAAGGATTTGAGGTTGTGCTATCATGCACTAGCAATCGCCTTGCTCTTTGACCTAATTTTTTAGTTTTTTTCAGCAAGGTTCTTCAAACTACTTCTGCAGCACAAAACTGAAGAAAAGGAAGAGAGGGATATTACACCTAATATTAATCCTCACCCCTAATTCAACATGTAGCCCAATCAATCCTAAACTCATCTGATTGATTACTGTGCACACAATGTATAGCCTCAGGTCCTTGCACTTACCTGTACATTATGTCCACATGGTATCTGAGAAGTCCCATAAGCAGACGTACTGTCACCCTCCAGTACCTTCAGGTGAATACAAAGATGTCACCAAGCGACTCCTAGATGACAACTAAGCCTGTCTGTAACAAGGGAGCGGAGGTGCTACCCCCCTCTTGAGCATCAGGCAATGCTCCAGACCTATGGTCTGTTGAACCTGAATGAGCCGTAGCAAGAGTCGGCTCCAACTCAAAGGCATCAAGATAAAGCTGCAATACCTGAGGTGAATCTGCTAAGTCACCCTCCTCCATCCACTTCGCATGCATCAGTGAACAACTCTTGAACTTCAGAGGATAGTGACGGGAAACTTTACCCTGTAGCTTTCTTTCCTTATGTGCCAGTATCTGCTCGGGAATAAGAACCTCATCAAGTTCCTCCGCTTCCATCTGAGCCTCATCTGATACATCCTCAGGCACCCAAAAGTTGCTTGCACTCCACCCAAGTGGTAAGCACAAGTCCCCAATGAAGCATAGTAGATCACCACTGCTAAACATAGAAAGAAACTGTCTTCCCAACCCATGAAGCCTCCATGAAGATACCACTAGTGACAAAGTGTCGAAAGCCATAGCCTTCAACCCATCTTTTGCACCATAACACTTCAATTGCTTCTTGTTCCTCGCCGACTACTTTTTGTCCTTGGTGTCTTTTCTCCTGAGCTTCATCTTCACCTTTTCCTCTTAAAGGCAAAGATACATAGTCCTGCACTTCCTTTAAGCCTCCGTGAAGATACCACTGGTGACAAAGTGTCGAAAGCCATAGCCTTCAACCCATCTTTTGCACCATAACACTTCAATTGCTTCTTCTTCCTGGCCGACTACTTCTTGTCCTTGGTGTCTTTTCTCCTGAGCTTCATCTTCAGCTTTTCCTCTTCACTTCATATAGGCAAAGATACATAGTCCTGCACTGCCTCCTGCACTTCCTTTTCACTTTCCACATGTTGAAGCTTTTGATGTGACTCTCCTGAGACAACCACAAGCTCACCCCCTTCTGAAAGTTGGCGATTCTCCCGGCCAAAGAGACCACGGACTCGCCTACTTGAGAAAGTCAACGATGTCCCGGCAACGGAACCTTGAAAACCGGCCTCGGTCTTCAAACAAAACCAAAGGGCGGTGCAAAAAAAAACTTGCACACAAAACACTTCAACACCTTTGAGGACCAAGAAAAGGAAAACAAACAGGGGGAGCTAGAGTGCTCCTGCAAACAGTACACGGACACTGATTGGCCCCAAAACGTAGTGGCGCCCCTTGTGGTATTTCTTTAATTGATTATAAGAGCTTTGATTACAATAAGGCTGGAAACTCAGCCATCACAGTAGAACTCCTGAAGCCTGCAAGGACCCTGCATCATGGCTTCATATCCACTCGGCATCCACAAACAAGTCCAACCATTGTTCACATCAAAAGACTCACACATCCAGTCTGCATACAGAAGCTTTCTCCCATGATTAGGGCTGCCAGTAGCCTGCCACAACCATCCATAGCCTCTCACCCTATGAACAGCATCACACCCTGACACATCCAGTGCTCCTGCATCACAACATGTACCTTCTGCTTGCATGTGACCTATCTCCTAGAGAACCATAAACATGTTTCCTCGAGAAACCAACAACCTGTTTCCACGTGAAACCCTTAGGCTTGTTTCCCTTTGAAACCTTTGTCCTATTTCCATACAAAACCATTCACAGCACCTTTCAACAACAGTGCCAACAACAGCATACATCTAGTTACCTGTTTCCTCATGAAACATCTGGAAACATAGAGATGCCCATAATTGTAGGTCCCTCTGTTCATGTTCCCTCATGAAACATCTGGAAACATAGAGATGCCCATAATTGTAGGTCCCTCTCTTCCTTTCCAGCAGGAAGAAAACAATTTGCTCCATGAGCATGCAGCCATGCGAGCTTGCATCACTTCCATGCCAAGAAACACATCCAAGTGACCTCTACTTGCAGCCGGAAACGATAGCCTATGAGAGTCGTATATTATAGAACGCTAAGAAGCATTTACAGGTTTATGAGAAAGAGATGTTGACTGTAATTTATGCTCTTTCTACATGGAAACACTATTTGCTTCGGGTTGATTTCCCTGTGCAGACAGATCATCAGACCTAGCGTTATTTCCTCACGCAAACTAAACTTTCTGAGAAGCATATGAGATGGGCCAACTTTTTGTCTATGTTCCACTTTCAGATTGTACTTGTGGAAGGCAAAAAGAATGTTGTGGCAGATGCTTTGTCACGCAAGCCACAAGTCTCAGTAGTTTCACTTGCTTTCCATCATGATCTTGATGAGATGAAAGAGCAGTATGCCCAGGATGAGGATTTTGGCAGGGTCTATGATCAGATGTCCGAGGGTCAGCGACATGATCATTATACTCTTAGGGATGGCTTTTTGTTGATGCATGGTAGTGTCACGATTGTGACGTATGTGTGTATCAGATTCTCTCTTCATTGCTGATTCCTGTTGCAGATGCAAAGAGTAACCAGCCAAGGGAACCCGTCCTCGACTGGTTGCGACTCTTCGCCAAAGGATGTACCTCTTCATCTAATAGCCACATCCCTTCGACGAATGGTTGTATCCCTTGATGAATGGTTGTGCCTCTACATCGAATAGACACATCCCTTAAAAGTTGTACCCTTTCGTCTATGGTCATATCCTTTCGGTAAAGGACATGCCTCTTCAAATGTGTCTCTTCATCTCCTATATAAGAGACCTCTTGTACTCAGTTTAATTAAATTCACTCTTCTCTCAAGTGTTTTCTTGAAGTCTCTTGTTCTCTAAGTTAAGTACTTAAGTAGTAATTAGTACACAATATGAGGGATTAACAACATAATCCTCACAGTGGTATCAGAGCAAAAACTTTTCCTACCCGTGGGTTGTGAAGCCCCCACTCTCTCCGCAGCACTCCCCCTTCCACCCCTCTTCTTGGTGTTGTATGGAAGCAGCGGAGCGATGGTGGACCTGGCGTAAAGCTTTGCCCATGGTGATGTAAAATATTTTTTTTCCACACCCCCACACGCATCCTTCCGTGTCAGAGAGCGGAGCCCTTTCTGCATACCTGGATGACCCCCTCCCTTCTGCCGGTGGTGGTATCCTTTCGCTGTAGGCCATGAGCCCCCCCTCTCTGCTGAGTATTGAGCGTCCCCTCCTCGCTTCGTGCAGATGCAGGTTGCGCCCCTTCGAAGAGGCACACCTCCTCTTCCGTCCGTGTACGTGACCTTTCCAGGCAGCCGTAACCCATAAACCACAAACAATTTTTTTTTAAAAAGGCAAGCTACGTGGCATTTGGGCCCCTCATCAACCAAAAAAAAAAAATAGCGTGCTCTTACGTGCGCGTGTGTGAAGTGCCTCCCCCCTTCTGTTGGCGATTCGACACTTAACCTCTCGGCTGTCAGGATGCCGCCTACTGCACGTTCGTTGCCATCCTCTCTCCCAGCTCTGCCCACGTTACGCTGTGTGTGCTGCGCTCTTGCCATTCACGTGCATGCTTCATGGACAATTTTCCGGAGGAGCCCTACATGAACATCCACTACCTGAGTTACATTGACGAGATCCTCGAGGCTCTCCTTCCCGAACACAGCCCTCTTCGTGCCCCCACTCCGGAACCCGTGCCACTTCCCGCCGATGCTGGGTGGATTCCAAGTCCCCTGTCCCAGCAGCCCCGTCCTCACAGGTGTACCACATACATGTCAGCAGCCCGCATGCAACCGAACCCCAAACTTGGGCGATCTAGACTATTTTCAACACCTGCGAGCCACTGCACCTTGCTCATTTCGAGTACTTCCTGTCACGATACCCTCAATTGGCACATTTTCTTCCAGAGTGCAGTGTGGATGGCCTCCGCAATATCCTCTCCATGTGCCCTCCTATGACATTCTACTGCGAGCTCTTCGTCCCCGATTATACTCCATTATCTCCGGTGCCCAGCTCTTTGGCGGAACCAAACGAGGAAGTGGAAGCAGACAAAGTTGCCCCGAGGAAGTGGAGGACCCCGACTTCGAGTACGCGGATCCCGTCACTGCCTCTCCAGCAGCTGTTCCTCCCTTCCTACATCCCGGGTGGACCTTTCCTGCTTCACCTCAGTACTCTCTCTGAGTTTTCCGGATGTCAACTTTGCACGACAACGTGTCACCCGCCGATCCGGATCCACAGATGGAGGCCTTGCAGATGACCACTCTTCAACGACAGATGGAGGACTTGCAAAGGACCCTTTTCGAAGGAATGGCATCCATGCGATCACAAATGGAAGACATGCAACAACGGAACTACCACCAGCGCGAGGGATCCAGGAAGTCACAGCAGGCGCGTCGATCGCGTTCACCAACATCTGTCTGAATACACAGCGGAGATGATGACTAGATCTGGGAACACGAGCAAAACGCAGTGCAGAAAATCACAGCACGAGAGAGAGAGAGAGATAGAGGCGTGTAACTCTGCTCTATATACACAAGAAGATCTCGAGAATGATACAAAAATGACAAGGGGGCTGGGGGCCATTTTATATGGCCACCCATCAACAATTGGCCTGCTGTAGGGCAGCCGACACGACACAAAAACACCCCCACGACTGAGAAATCCACAATCGGCCAGCAGAGCAGAGGGGGTCGGCCAACATCAGGGAGGTCCACGACTCATGAAATGCAGTCGGCCACTTCCAGAATCTCCACACATGCAGTCGGCCAGGTTCAAGGTCCTCCTGCCACTACTAAACTGCCTCCCATGCCACAGAAAAATAGGAAAAAAATGGGGGAAAAATACGGAGAGTGGGAAAAAATGAGAAAACACCTCATAAGGGCGGGCACACCCACAACAAAGGCCGTGGTGTATAAAAATAGACAGGAGATGGCTTCTAACACCCCCTCTCAGCTCCTGGCTGTGAAACCAACCACAGGGAGCTGGGGTGCCGCCTGAGCAAATCCTGAGATAGCGACTTCGTGAAGAGGTCGATCGTACTGTCCTCCGTCGAACAGAGCTCTAGCAAGATGTCATCAGCAACGATTTGTTCACAAACAAAGTGTCTCTGGATGACCATGGGTTCCTCCAGTGGAAGCCCAAACCTGCAATGCAACCTCTGCATCCTCACCACCTCACAAGCAGCATCACAAGCAGCCTTGTACTCTGCCTCTGTCATCGACAAGGCAAAAGATGACTGTCTCTTACTGCTCCAAAAAACTGCTCCTGGGCCGGAAGTAGATCTCCTCCCCAAACTGAGTCACTCCGACCGTGGAGTCGGACTCCATCAATCAATCCCCCTCCTGTGTAAAAGAGTCCATGATCCTTCGCATGCCGCAGAAACCACAGGGAATGCAATCCTGCCTCCCAAAGAGTCATCTGCAAACCATGAGCTCAACTGCCTCACCAGGAAGCTCCCGTCCAATCTGGTGTCCATCAACCAGATCGATGAACCATTCTGCTTCTGAGTCAAAGAGGCATCACACTGCTCACAAGGATCAACACCTGTTACGGTGCAAAACAAAATCCTGGAAACCTGCTGAAGACCACGCAAGGCCTTCTGAAACCTGTCAACCACCCCCTCTGAATCCGAAACCACAAAGCCTAGAGAAACCACCTCCTTCTGCAAGTAATCAACTACCACCTGCCTGGCTTTCCAAAAGGTCCCCGTGGAAAGAATATCCTCATCTACAGGAGTTTCTTTGTCTCGAATACTACGAGACATAGAGCATAAGTTACCTGTTCAGTTTCCTCTGATTGACAAACACAAGAACCACCAACATTAGTACTGGAAAGTTCCTGACAACTGCTGCCGTCTACTGGCAAGCTATCCACCATGTGGTCCCAGAAAGCCTGCACCTGCAGCGTATCCACACTTCAGTGGCCATTACCAGACTGCCACTCATCACAAACCTGAGGGCCTGGGAGAGAGAGTGCTGAAAGCTTGTAAACTCCATTCTCCACTCCGCCTTCCCAAACCACTTGGCCTGTTGCTTTGTCCCGGAGAGCAACAAAATGCTCATCAAACTCCACTCGTGCGCTAGTCTTGCAAACCTGATGCACTGACAACAGATGAAAACCAAGTGACGGAACATACAACACCTAGGAGGAATGCTTCCCCCCTCTGCCATCGGGAACTATCTCCATCCTGCCCTCACTGTGAACTGGGATAGTGGATATATCCCCAGTAAAAATGTGACCAGAATACTTGCAGAGATCCTGTAAACCAGAACGGGAAGGAATCATGTGCCTCGAAGCACCACTGTCTAGAATCCACTCCCGAGTATCCGTTGCGGAGAACCCTCCAATCTCCTCCTTGCCTGAAGAAAATGAAACATCGGTGTCCATCTCCAGGTGCACAAAAGCCGGAGTCTTCATGATTGCAGCTGAGGAATCTTCACCCTTCTCGTTCTTCCGCTTGGGACACTGCCTCCAATAGTGGCCTTTCTCGCCACAATCATTACAGGTCCTCTCTGCCTTCAGCTTCTCGCGGTCAGTAACGGACTTCTTCTCAGAAGACTTCTCCGACGAAGCCTTCCCTTTGCCCGTGTTACGGCCTTTCGACTGTTGGCCAATTAAGGCCTCCGAACCTCCACATTGAGGAGGGTTCGTGAATCGTTCCTCTTGGTCCAAGACCATGGGCACAAGCTCCTCCCACGTGATGGTGCTGAGTCTGCCATTGGTAATCAAAGATGAGTAAAATGCCGAGTACTGAGAGGGCAAGTGCGACAGCAACGTTATGGCCATGTCCTCTGACGATATCTCCTTCCCAGCTTGAAGAACTTCCTGCTGAAGAGCCTGCAGCTTGTTAATATGCTCCCGCATCGTCGACGACTTTGCAGGGCTCATAACCCGCATCTGTACTTCCAAGGAAATCCTCTTCATGGGCGATACCTTGTTGTAAAGAGAGGCCAAATGTTGCCATATACCTTTGGCCAGCGTCATATGCTTTACATGATTGATTACCTGCGGTGTGCAGTTGAGAAAGATAAACGAACGGACCCTAGCGTTGACACGATCCCACATCTGTGTCTAAGCCTCCTGGTCCTTTCAGATCGACGGTAACTCCCCTTCCTCTTCTTCCTGTAGGCATATGCTCACTTATAGTAGTGCTATGTGTGAACAGGGCTTAACCAAGGGCACTTTTTCCCATGTGGTTTTTCCCCTTGGACATCAAGTGTGAAAGGACACATATAATATTTTGTAGTTCTATATTATATGGATGTGGCACACATGCAAGGGTTGACTTGCATTTTGTGGATACCACACTTTTGGCTCTCTCTCTCTCTCTCATTTCTGTGTGTGAGCTTCTCAACCTTGCACCTAACCCTAAAGTGCAGGTTTGTGTGTGTGAGTGTGTGAGTCCAACACCCAACATTTGGTATCAGAGCTGGCAGCTGGCCCTGGAGTGGTGGCTGTGCAGAAACTGCAGAAAAAAAACTGCAAAATTCCGTCGACGCTGTGTTTTTCCGTCGACTGCGAATTTCCGTCGACGTCCGTCCGCCAGTTCCGTCGGAGCTCCTCCGTCCAGCCACCAGATACGGGCGGCACTAGTGGGGAGCCCACCACCTCCGCCCAGCCTCACATGCGGCGCTTCCTCTACAGCCGGCGCCGGCCAGCTCCGTCAGCGCTACAGCCGCCCCGTTCCGGCCGGTGCTACTCCAACGGACGCAGCGCCGTCCCGTTCCGTCGACGACTGCAGGCTACCCGTCCCAACGCCCGTTCGCGCCTGCCGTCACCGTCGCCCGTTCGCGCTGCCCTCCTCACCGTTGCCGTTCCGTTCCGCCTCGCTCCCTCCAGCGACAACACCGGCTTCCGCTTCTGACCTGCTCGCTCGACACCTGCAGCTGGTACAGCGCCTTCCCGTTCTGACCTGCTCGCCCGACACCAGCGCCGGGAGCCTGCGTCTGAAGCGCCTACCGGCTCACTCCTGCTCGCAAGTCGACGACAGCTGCTTCCGCTGGGACCCGACAGCTGCACAACCCTCCGCCTCTGCGCTTGTCTAACCCGACACCTGGCCCCTGACGAGCACCTGTGTGCGTGTCGTGCACCTGTGATTGGTCCATATGCATCAATTGCAAGACCAGTCGCAACAGTGCTGAGCATCCTTAGAGCTGCCACGGCAATTCCATAGAACACAGCCATACGCCTCATCCGCCTTCTCCACCTCCAACGACTGGCCACCTGCAACGACTTGGTCCATTGCCCTTGCCTGGAGGTATTTTTCTGTGCAATTTTTTTTATCAAACCCAAATACAAAATCTGCAGCCATTGCAGTGCAGGTCATATGCCGATTTTGCAGACAATGAAATTGCAGATGAAATTTGGGGGTTTTTGAAATTGAGGTCAAAATCAGCAAATTGAACCTCTCTTATTTGCAGAAATTTGGGGGTTTTCAAAATTGAGGTCAAAATTGGCAAATTGAAGCTCTTACACTTGCAGAAATTTGGGGCTTTTCTGAAAATTGGCCAATTAGATGCACATTGAAGCGATTGGAGTGCATAAAAATTGGGGATTTTCTGATTGGAGCATGTAATTGAGCATTACAGCTGCGATTTGTCGCGTATGTATACACATTGAGTGTAATTGGACAATTTGGTGCAGGTTTACACTTGCTTTGGTTTGCAGGCATACATTTGCACAGGACATTTGGTTGCCTGGCAGTGCACATTGGTGCTTGGTTTGCTTGCAGATAAATTTTGTTGACATGGCACAAAATGCTACAGATGTATTTGGTGTGCTCACCCAGGAGGACAAGCTGGATGGATCTAACTACTCTCTCTAGAGTTTTATGATCCGTAATTTGCTGGTAGCCAAAGGGCTTTGGGGCATCGTGTGTGGTGATGACACACGCCCACATACCATTCAGCCAGCCACGCCTCAAAGGGGAGGTGCTCAAAGAGCTCCTGATGTAGATCCTGCTCCCACACAAGAGCAGAAAAGATGGGACTCTAGAGATGCACAGGCCATGTCATTGATAGCCCTTTCAGTGAAAAGGACTATTATTCCGCACATTCGTTCGTGCAAGACATCGAAGCTTGCATGGGACACATTGGAAGCAATGTATCAGGTACGCAACGAGGCAAGAGTTGCCTACTTGAAGAGGCAATTGGATCTTCTTTCTATGGATGAGGGTGACTCTATGGCAGATCATCTCACCAAAGTGAAAGATTTGCAGGAACAATTGCTCAACATTGATGAGGTTATCCCAGACAGACAGATGGTCACCAACACTCTTCATTCTTTACCGCCTTCCTACTTGGGCTTTCACACCTCTCTCAACCTCTCGATGAGAGGAGGTGGTGATCCCGTCACTTTTGAAGAGCTCGTGGGTTTACTCTTGCAGGAAGAGCAAACAAGAGCAAACATATCGAGCAACCGTGGTGGAGAAAAGGCATTTACAGCCAAGGATAAGGGTAAAGCAAAGAGCTTTAAGCATGGGGGACAACAGTCTAGCAAGGCTGGTCATGGACAGCCCTCTTCTAGTGGTGAAAAGTCTGACAAAGGGGATGCAAACAAGCCCAAAAAGAAGGGCAAATGTCACTACTGCCATAAGCCTGGACACTACATCAGTGAATGTAGGAAAAGGATTGCAAAAGAGAAAAAGAAAGAAGCAGGCAATGCAGTAGCAGACTCTTCGGATGACAAAGCACAGCAATCAGCTAATGTAATCCAGGAAGAGTACACTTTTTTGGTCACATGCACTAGTGACACACCAGGTGCTTCAGACACTGATATGTCTTGCATTGCATCTGACAGACAGAATGCATCATGGTATTTTGATAGTGGTGCTTCGAGCCACATCACTTCATGCAAAGATGTATTTCAGCACTTGGTTTATGCTTCAAATGGCCGCACTGTATCATGTGCAGATCATACCACATATCCAGTAAAGGGAATTGGTAATGTCATACTTATTGCAGCCAATGGTGCCAATATATGTATGAAAAATGTATTGTATGTTCCAGGGATAAAGAAAAATCTGCTCTCCGTCTCAGCCATAAACGACCAAGGTTTAAAGGTTGAATTTGAAGATGGGAAGTGTTTGGTAAAAGACCCATCAAAGGGTTATGAAATAGTCACTTCTGGAACACGATACAAAGGCTTGTATAAGCTGGACAGCTATGACAAGCGCACTTATGATGCAAATACAGTGGCTGCCCACACTCCTGCTATGCATGATGCAGAGCTATGGCATGCTCGTTTTGGGCATGTAAATTTTCAGAGTTTGATGCTTTTGCATAAGCATCATATGGTTGATAATATGCCGCCTCTTGAGTCTCCGCCAAGACATGTATGTGAGGGGTGTATTTTGGGAAAGATGCATCGGAAACCATTCCCCAAAGATGGAGCTGTTAGAGCTGAAAGTAAATTACAGCTCATACATAGTGATGTATGTGGTCCAATGCGGACACCATCCATAGGGGGACATCTTTACTTTGTCACATTCATTGATGACTACTCCAGGTTTGCTTGGGCTTACCCTTTGAAAGCGAAAGAAGATGTGTTTACATGCTTTCGACACTTTGTAGCAATGGCTGAAAATATGTGTGCATGTAAAGTCCAAACACTTCGCTCAGATAGAGGTGGAGAATACATGTCAATTGCATTCAAAGATTATATGCTTCAAAAGGGCATCAAACACCAATGTACTGTGCCTTATACACCGCAGCAGAATGGTGTAGCTGAGAGGAAAAATAGAACTCTCATGGAGATGGCAAGATGCATGGTGAAAGCACAAAAGTTGCCTCACAAATTCTGGTTGGAAGCTATAACGTGTGCAACTCATGTGTTGAACAGGTGTCCAACAAAAGCTTTGAAAACCATAACACCATTTGAGGCTTGGTATAGCCGAAAACCAACAGTGGATTATATGCGTACATTTGGGTGTTTGGCATATGCACATGTGCCAGAACAACTCCGAACAAAGCTTGATGACAAAGCAATTAAATGCATTTTTGTGGGCTACAGCAATGAAAGCAAAGGATACCGTCTTTATAATCCAACTACACGAAGGATTTTTGTGAGTAGAGATGTGGTATTTGCTGAAAATTCAGAACAGCCCATGGTCAGCTTGTATAAAAGCAATGATACAGGCATACAGGACATGTTTGATGGACTTTTACCCATTGCAATTAGGGGGGATTCAGATCAGCCAGCCCCTACACAAGAAAATCCACATGTAGAACATGTGGACCAGCCAGCCATTCAGCCCCCTTCTGTGGAAGAAGTGGAAGATCTTGTCAGGGAAGAGCAAACAGCCATAGACACAGCCAAGTCAGTGCCAAGATGGTTGCTGAAAACTTTGCAAGAAAGCAAACTTGCAGCTCCACTCACAGGTAGAACAAGGGCTAGTTCCAGCCATGCCTTGAATGTACATCGTGAGGAATCTGCATTCGCAATGGGTGGTCTCTTTGATTCAGAAGAGCTTTCTTCTTATGAAGAAGCACATGAGAATGAGCATTGGTTGCAAGCTATGCAAGCTGAAATTTCTTCTATCATGAAGAATAATACATGGGATCTTGTGGAATTGCCTAAAGGCAAGCATGTAATTGGCACAAAGTGGGTGTACAAAGTCAAGAGAAAGTCTGATGGTACTATTGACAGGTACAAAGCAAGACTTGTGGCTAAAGGCTACTCCCAGAAAAAGGGAATAGATTATGAAGAGACTTTTGCTCCTACTTCGAGAATGACCACAATAAGATCTGTGATTGCATTGGCTGCCCATAAAGGATGGAAAGTGCATCAATTGGATATCAAAACTGCATTCTTAAATGGGGATTTACAGGAGGAAGTATATGTAAATCAGCCCATTGGTTTTGTAGTTCCTGGTGAGGAACATAAAGTATGCAGGTTGCACAAAGCATTGTATGGGTTAAAACAAGCTCCAAGAGCTTGGTATGATAAGATACATGCTCATCTAACAAGCCAAGGTTTTGAGAATAGTTCAGCTGAAAGCACATTGTATGTGAAGAAAACCGATGCCGATATTCTCATAGTCATCTTGTATGTAGATGACATGCTCATTACAGGTACAAGCAAAGCACAAATTTCAGATTTCAAAGCTGATTTGAAAGCTGAATTTGATATGTCAGATTTGGGGCCTTTACACTACTATCTCGGCATACAGTTTATGCATACAGATGATGGCATTGTTATGCAGCAAACTAAGTACATAAAAAGTTTGCTAAAAAGGTTTCACATGGATGAATGTAAGCCCATTTCTACTCCGGTAGAATCAGGTGTACGGCTTACTATGCATGATATTGGAGAGCCTTTTGAGGCTGGCCTTTATAGCCAGGCAGTGGGATGCCTCATTTACTTGTGTAACACGAGGCCAGACATATCTTTTGGGGTGTCTTTGTTGAGCAAATTCATGCACAGCCCAGGCACAAAGCATTGGCAAGCAGTCAAACGCATTTTTCGTTATCTTAAGGGTACCCTGGATCTTGGTTTGTTCTATCCCAGGGGGGGCAGCTTGCAGCTTTATGCATACAGTGATTCAGATTGGGCTGGTGATTATGATACCACGCAATCCACCAGTGGGAATTGTTTTTTTCTTGGCAGTTCATGCATATCTTGGTTGAGTAAAAAGCAACCCACTGTTGCTACATCTACTTGTGAGGCTGAGTACAGGGCAGTCTTTACAGCTACAGTAGATTGTGTATGGTTGAGGAGACTATTGGCTGATCTTCGTGAGTGTCAGCAGACACCCACCACCATTCTCACTGATAGCCAGAGTGCTATGGCCGTGGCACGAAATCCAGTATTTCATGCACGTACCAAGCACATAGAGATTCATTATCACTATGTCAGAGAAAGGCTACATGCAGGGGAGATCAGTTTATCTTATTGCCCTACACAGGATAATGTTGCAGATCTATTCACAAAGGCTTTACCTCGAGAAAAGTTTGAAGCTTTCCGCAAAGCTTTGGGCTTACTCTCATACAGAGAGTGATCTGCTACCCTTGTACAGGTTCACACTTCCACTGCAGGGGGGATTTGTAGGCATATGCTCACTTATAGTAGTGCTATGTGTGAACAGGGCTTAACCAAGGGCACTTTTTCCCATGTGGTTTTTCCCCTTGGACATCAAGTGTGAAAGGACACATATAATATTTTGTAGTTCTATATTATATGGATGTGGCACACATGCAAGGGTTGACTTGCATTTTGTGGATACCACACTTTTGGCTCTCTCTCTCTCTCTCATTTCTGTGTGTGAGCTTCTCAACCTTGCACCTAACCCTAAAGTGCAGGTTTGTGTGTGTGAGTGTGTGAGTCCAACACCCAACACTTCCGGCCGTGGAACCCCAACAACGACGAAATCAGCGAGGTCGTAAGACTCCAGAACAGATTCCATCATAACCTTCCATATGCCGTAGTTGTTCCCGTCCAACTGACGGTCCACCGGGAACGTGGGGAGTGTCGGGATCTTCACATGCCTCTCGGCCATCTCAAACAGATCTGGCATTGCGGGGATGTACACTGAAAAAGGGTGGGTGGGTGGGAACAAAGAAGAACTAACACCTGCAAGTGGCTGTCCAGCAAATCAGCCCGCCGTCCTCTTGCTTCTCCTCTTCCCGAACAGTCCCGAGACCCGTACGGTCCACCAATCAGCAACACAACAGTTCCCCTCTTGCTCACACAAATCCCAAGAACTATCTAGAGCCTAGGCTCTGATACCATGTCAGAATACGCAGCGGAGATGATGACCAGATCTGGGAACACGAGCAAAACGCAATGAAGAAAATCATAGCACGAGAGAGAGAGAGAGAGAGAGAGAGAGAGAGAGAGAGAGAGAGAGAGAGAGAGGCGTGTAACTCTGCTCTATATACACAAGAAGATCCCAAGAATGATACAAAAATGACAAGGGGGCTGGGGGCCATTTTATATGGCCCCCCATCAATAGTCGGCCTGCTGTAGGGCAGCCGACAGGACACAAAAACACCCCCACGACTGAGAAATCCATAGTCGGCCAGCAAGCAGAGGGGGTCGGCCAGCATCAGGGAAGTCCACGACTCATGAAATGCAGTCGGCCACTTCCAGAGTCTCCATAGATGCAGTCGGCCAGGTTCAAGGTCCTCCTACCACTACTAGACTGCCTCCCATGCCACGGAAAAATAGGGAAAAAATGGGGGGAAAATACGGAGAGTGGAAAAAAATGAGAAAACACCTCATAAGGGCGGGCACACCCACAACAAAGGCCCTGGTGTATAAAAATAGACAGGAGATGACTTCTAACAACATCGTCATCATCCTCGGTGGGCCAGCGGGACGATCCGTCAACTCCCCCCGATCCGACCGCCGAGGTAGACAATGTTGAACTCAAACTTCTGTATAAATTAATGACCACAGCACAGACAAGAAAGATGGATATCAAGTTGCCCGAGCCCTACAATGGTCGCCGCGATAAGCGGTTAATCGATCACTGGCTCTACAAGATGGAGGTTTATTTCTCAAATACTGAGTTGCCCGAGAATAAAAAGGTGGCATTGGCCAGTACCCTCTTGAAAGATACCGCCTTCCTTTGGTGGCGACGCAAGATTTCAGATGGCAAGTCTACTCCGACGTGGGATAAATTCCGACGTGCTCTTCTCAAGGCTTTTGAGCCTGCAAATGCGAACTTTCATGCCAGGTCTTCTCTTCGCTGCCTGAGTCAAACTGGCTCCGTGTCTGCGTACATCTCAGAGTTTCAAAAACTGGCTCTCGAGATAGAGACACTCAGCCCCTCTGACCAACTTCACAGCTTCATTGACGGGCTTGAACCCACGATCCAAGACGAAGTTCATAAGTACAATCCTGCCACCCTAGATGAAGCAATCTCGTATGTCGAGCGCATTAGTGATTACTAGCGTCCTCCCAGGAACTTTTCCTCCGGCGCCCATTCGTACCAGCGGAATCGACCCAATGGGACTAGCCAACCCCAGCGTCCCAATGTTGGACAACCTAACTCTAGGCGACCATATTCTGGACAATAGTCCTTCCGGTCGCACTTCTCCGGGCAAGCTCCGCGTGAAACACAGGATCCTCTCAGGCCGAATCCTTTGGTAGCAGAAACCGAGATCGGTCCCGAGAGGACTGTCGCAACAATGATCGGCGCAACTTCAAGCGAGAAACCTCTTCAGGACAGCAAACCTCTTCATCGACTGCCACTTCATCCCAACCTAGTCGTCCAAGACTCTGTACAATTTGTTCTGGCGATCACCGGTGGTATGAATGTCCTCAGCTCCCTAGCTTCTATGAACCTTTCAAGATTCTTCAGAAAAATTCAGTTGTCAGTTACAAGTTGGAACTTCCACCTTCATGGGGAAAGGGTCATCCGACTTTTCACATTTCTTGGCTCAAGCAGTATGTTCAAGGAGATTTACCTGTTCCAGACTTATCTTCATATGTACCAGAAATTGAAGATGACCATATTATCCTTGTTTTAGAAGTAATTCTTGATGTACGTCAAAAGGAAACAAGAAAGTTGATTACAGAATTTCTTGTGAAGTGGATGGATTTGGATGAGTCTGATTCCACTTGGCAAATAGATGAAGACATGCAGCAGTACCCTAATCTTCTTCAGGAGTTCTTTGACAAACGGATGTCTATCATTTGACACATGGGTTTTATTTTAAATGGGAGGGAATGTCACGATTGTGACGTATGTGTGTATCAGATTCTCTCTTCATTGCTGATTCCTGTTGCAGATGCAAAGAGTAACCAGCCAAGGAAACCCCTGCCCTCGACTGGTTGCGACTCTTCGCCAAAGGATGTACCTCTTCATCGAATAGTCACATCCCTTCGACGAATGGTTGTATCCCTTGATGAATGGTTGTGCCTCTACATCGAATAGACACATCCCTTAGCCTAAAGTTGTACCCTTTCGTCTATGGTCATATCCTTTCGTTAAAGGACATGCCTCTTCAAATGTGTCTCTTCATCTCCTATATAAGAGACCTCTTGTACTCAGTTTAATTAAATTCAATCTTCTATCAAGTGTTTTCTTGAAGTCTCTTGTTCTCTAAGTCAAGTACTTAAGTAGTAATTAGTACACAATATGAGGGATTAACAAAATAATCCTCACAGGTAGACTGTGTTACCCCCAGGTAGTTACGACTCAAGGTTATGAATCATGATTGAAAGTCATGCTCCACCGTATGCAGGTCATAAAGATATTGATGCCACGGTAAAGGCAGTTGAGGCTTTCTTTTATTGGCCGACCTTGAGAAGAGATGTTGATGCTTTTGTTAGGCAATGCATTGTATGTCAAAAGGTGGCTTATCTGATACGGACAAGAAAGGGCAATTTCTGTATGGCCTTGACACGTAAATCTAGTGGGAGGTGTATGTTTAGGCCAGCCACCTTTGAAGACGCACTCGCGCTTGCGCAGAGTGCTGAAATGAAGCACAATGGTGGTGAGCCCAAGACTTCCCAGTCGGCTACTCCCAAGTCTACCGCCTCGGGGGGAGGAAAGACCAGAACCAGACGAGGTCTTTCCCAGGACAGAGCACGGGAGCCTCTGGCTCCAAGAACTCGAACAATGCGTCCAAGCTTACTCGAGACCAGAAAGCGGAGGCAGGCAAGACAAGTGGCAAGTTGAGTGCTGAGGAGATTGCTCAGTACAAGGAAGGTAGGTATTTCTTTTGTCATACAAAAGGACACACTTCTCGGGAGTGTCCTAACGAAGACTACCACTGCAAAGACTGCCGCCTCAGCCTCCACAGCTTCTGTGGTGAGCCCAGCTCCCACACACCCCCCACTGGCTATCCCTAGTTCTTCAAATCCCAATGCTTCAGTTGGAGCAATCATTAGCCGGGAGCTTGACGATAGGTAGAAGAGCGCCCATGACCAGGAGTATGAGCGCAACGAATTGCTCAAGACCTTTGGCTACATAGGTGGCCAGAGAGTTGTTGTCTTGTTTGATAGCGGCAGCATGGAGGATCTGGTCACGAAACAGGCCGCTCGGCGTGCCCGTTTCGTCCTGACTTCGGTGGACAAGCAAGTTGAGGGTTTTAGCACAGGCATGACAACGAGCGTCAAGTATGAAGCTCTAGGTGCTAAATTAGTTATTCATGGCATAGAATTTGTGCGTGATTTTATGGTTGCTCCTCTTGTAGGAGCAAACATATTATTGGGTATTCAGTGGTTTCACAAGTTCCTTCCTAATATCGAGTGGGACAAGCACACTTTCCAGATTAATCGGAATGTGTCAAAAGTCCTAGTGACCATTAAGTGTGAGCCAAGAATTCCAAACTTTCTGCTCATAAGCCACTTGCAAGCTAAACGAGCAATCAAGAAAGGCGAACATTGTGCAATGATAAACATCCAGACAGCCCAGACGGTGGCCAGTGCTTCCAAGAAGTATTTGGCTCTCCATGAAAAGTTCTAGAAGATTTTTCTTCGTAACAATCTCTCTCCCTAGCTCCTCCCTATCTAGATCGGAGGACCATTAGATCGATCCTCCCAAGCTCGGAACCCTCGAGCAAGTTTCCATATCGCCTTTCCAAGGCAATGGAATGGGAGTTGGACCGTCAACTCCAAGAATTGTTGCAATCTGGCTTCATCCGCCCTAGCGTGTTGCCATTTGTAGCACCGATCCTGTTTGTCAAGAAGAAAGATGGGTCTTCTCGTTTGTGTGTCGATTATCGTGCACTCAATAAGTTGACTATCAAGAGTAGATTCTCGATGCCTCGAATAGATTATATTCTGGAGAGGCTGAATGGAGCTAAGGTGTTCTCGAAACTCGATTTAAAGAGTGGGTACCACCAAAACCCTCCGTACGGAACGGGTCCACTATGAATTTGTGGTCATGTCTTTTGGCTTGACGAACGCCCCAGCCACATTTAACCGCATGATGATGCGTATGTTCATATTTCTGGATGACATACTAGTATTTTCAACTACGGTTGAGCAGCATGACATTGATGTGGAGAAAGTCCTGAAGTTGCGGGAAAGCAACGAGCTCTACGTCAATGAGAAGAAGTCGGAATTTTATTTGTTCAAGATTCATTACCTTGGATATATAATTAGTGCAGAAGGCATTCAACTTGATCCGGCTAAGGTGGGCGAGATTGTCAATTGGGAAGTATCTCAGATTGCTTATGACATCAGATCCATTGTGGGTATATGCCCAACATACTCCACCCACATAGACAAGTTTTTTGACCTCTCGGCGGATCTCACCGATTTGCTAAAGAGTGTCAAGACAAGGCAACGTATTCGAATGACTCCACGAGCGTTGGAGGCATTCAAGAACCTCAAGGTGGCTTTATCAGAAGCACCTTGTTTAGCACTTGCCTCATGGGACGAGCCATTTCAGGTGATCACCGATGCGAGTAACATCACAATTGGAGGTGTATTACAACAGAATGGTCATCCAGTAGCTTATATGTCTCGTAAGTTACTGCCCGCAGAGAAGAATTACTCAGTCTACGATCGTGAACTCCTTGCAATTATACAAGCCTTGAAACATTAGAAACATTTTCTTTATGGCCGTGACTTTGAGGTTCGCACTGGCCATCAGGCCTGGATTCAGACAATGCCAAGTGCACAGTGGAGTGACCGATAGCATCACTGGAGCCAGATATTCCAACAATTTGGTGGTATGATTAAGTACCTTCCAAGAAAGGCCAATCCAGTGGCTGATGCTTTGAGCAAGATGGGACAAGTAACTTTGATTTAGACCACTAGACTCGACCTTGTTGATACAGGACTAGACGACATAAAGCACACGTACGCGGCTTCCGAGAAATTGGGTACACAGTGGGAACAGGCATTGGATGCCACAGGACCATGCCACTTTTTGATACGCGATAGTTGGCTTTTCTACAAAGGTCGACTATGTGTCATGAAGTCGTTCAGGGCACCTCTTCTCCATGACGTTCATGATGCCACTACTGGTGGCATGAATTCGACTTTGGAGAAATTGAAACGGCAATATTATTGACCAAAGATGAGGCGAGATGTGTTTTCATGTGTACAACACTATGATATTTGTCAAAAGGTGAAAGCTCCTCGTGGGAAGAAGATAGGGTTGTTACAGCCCTTGCCAATTCTTGAGGGACCTTTCCAAGATATTTCGATGGACTTTGTCACGAATTTGCATCCCAGTCCAGGTAAGCGTAATACTCGGTGCTTGACTATAGTTGATAGATTTAGCAAATTTATTATGCTTATTCCATGCAAGGCCAATGTGACTGCCGAGGATGTTGCCCAGTTGTTCATTCGGCATTGGTACCCGATTGGTGGGATTCTTAGGACCATAGTGTTAGACCGAGATGCCAAGTTTACCAGTCATTTTGGAGGGCATTGTTTGATAACTTTGGTACTAAATTGAATTTTTCCAGTGCATTTCACCCACAGACGGACAGCCAGACTGAAATCTACAACTAGTTGGCCTTTGATGTGCTGAAGTGTTATGTCCACGATCAGCAAGGTAAGTGGGAATCATATATGCCTTTAGTTCAAGTTGTTTTGAATGATTCTTTTTCTTCAGCTATTAGCTATTGGCAGGACTCCATATGAGGCAGCGTTTGGAAGACCATTCGAGTCGCTATTGACCAGGACCTCGTCTTCAGTACCTGAGCGAATAGATTGACGGAGTCTTACCAATAGATTCTGGAGTCAGTAAAGGACAGGTTGTTTAAAGCGCAAGAGGCCTACACTCGACAGGCCAATAAAGACCGAAGGGATATAAAGTTTTCGGAAGGTGATTGGGTGTATCTTCGGATTATGAAGCAAAGGTTGAAACACGTGGGCAAGTGATGGCCAAAGTTGTCGTTCAAGAGCTTCAGACCTTTTCCCATCCAGAGAAAGATTAATGAGGTTTGAAGTTAAAGCTACCTCCGAGTTGGACTATGCACGATGTGTTTCACGTCAGTTGGTTAAAGCCATATGCAGGTCCGATCCCTTTAGAAGTTAAAGAAGAGGCGGAACCAGATATCATTGATGAAGCTAAAGTTATGGTTCCAGAACAGATCCTTTTGCACCGCTTCAAGCATGGCTTAGACCGAAGACAAAGATAGTTCCTCACAAAGTTTCAAGACCGAGGGACCCACGAAGCGGTATGGCTTGACAAAGAGTTTTTCAATGACCATCCGGCATTATTGACAGATTATTTGGAGGCTATGCAGCTTCCGTCAAGTTAAGCAGAAGGGGATGTCACGTGCATCCCGCACTTGGATGCCACGTGGACATATTTGTACAGAAGGTGCAGGACCTGGGGTGGAAAACTGGTCCCATGTGAGCCCAGTCCGAGACGAGTCAGCAGTCAGGGTTCCACTCCAGTCGTCCGAGGTCACGTGTGCATTGTCCTGCACATGCGTCCAAGGACAGGTGTGCATTGTCCTGCATATGAAATAGTGCCAGTCCGCGCTGTGAGTCTGATGTCAGTGGTTCTGTGTATCTGGTATGATACTGGATGCCAGACCACTGTGTAGACAGTTAGGGTTTGCATATAGGAAAGGGACGAGCCCATAGGGCTACCCCAAGGACAGATATGTGGGCATGGGGGAGGTGTAGAACCACCCCCATAGGGGCCAGGAAGGCCTTGAGTGCCCACTGGCAATGAGATGGGCTGGAAGGGCTGTAGGCCAGCCCTAGGACCCCTGGATAGGCAGCCGACAGGGTATCCAGGCGCATGGTGGCCAGCACTCCTTAGTGTGATGCGCAAGGTTTATTAGCATTAAATGCTGATATTTCAGGTCGTAAGGCTTATTATAAACAGCCGCCTGGTTTTAATCCAGCCGACCAGCACCTTGTGAAAGAGTGCACAGAGCGGAAGCAAAAGAGCACTAGAGTGTGCTGAATAGAGAGTGCAAGAGAGAGATATGGAGCAACTATGCTGAATATACTGAAGTGGTACAGTCCCAAGCAAGAGACACAAGCAGTCTCATAAGTGAGGGAGCAAAAGAAAGACTAGGCAAGATACAAGACTGAGAGGCCAGCCCACCTATTTATAGGTGTCACGTGCATCCCGCACTTGGATGCCACGTAGACATTCTGTACAGAAGGTGCAGGACCTGGGATGGTGAACTGGTCCCATGTGAGCCCAGTCCGGGACGAGTCAGCCAGGGATCCATCTCAGTCGTCCGAGGTCAGGTGTGCATTGTCCTGCACATGAAGCAGTGCCAGTCCGCGCTGTGAGTCTCCCTCTAGAATGATGTCAGATGTGCTGTGTATCTAGTTTGCAACTGGATGCCAGGCCTCTGTAGGCATGTAGTTTTGCATGTAGAGATGGGGCCAGCCCATAGGGCTACCCCAGTGCAAGGATTTGCATTTTGCATTCTTAGTATGGGCATGGGGGAGGTATAGAACCACCCCCAAGGGGCCAGGAGGGCCCACATTGTGCCCACCAGCCATGGCTTGGGCTGGAAGGGCTGTCGGCCAGCCCGCAGCCGACAGGGTTAGAAACCCTACCCAGCCAGTCGGCCAGGTGTGGGGGGCAGTCCCACACCCATGCGCATGGTGCCCAGCAGTCAAGATGCTGTCCCAGAATATATGCGCAGGCTGGACAGCAGTTAATCAAGTGTGAAAACATTTTATTAATTAGACACAGTCGTGGGGCTTCATGAAAACAGGCCGACTGGAGACAAGGGGGGGTATAAATACCCCAGCCAATAATCATTCATCTCATCTCATAATTCACCAAGAGCTCCAAGCAAACAAGGGCCAGGACAGCCAAGAACTTGCTAAAGCAAAGGGGTGAAGGACTGAAGGTCAAGGGCAGGTTTTCCAGCCAAGAAAAGGTCAAGTACTTTGTATTTGTTTCCAGATTTTACATCATTCTAATAAAGCAAATACACCATCCGTGGTGGGGGCCCTACAGAGGGTAATTGGGACCCAATACTGTGTCCTTCTCCATCTCCCCCTTCTCTCTCTATTTTCTGCACATCGTCTTTCAGTTTGTGCGTTAATTCCGTCGCGAAAAGAGTGCTGATTTCTGAGTTTTGAAGTACCGATCCTTCTCCGAAGCTTCCGCATATTACAGTGGTATCAGAGCTCACTTCAAGGACAAAGATTCAGCAAAGAAAACCAGAAAATTTTTTCGCTCGTGTGGTTGGTTTTTAGACGCCGGTGGACTACCCCTTTCGGAGTGACTCCTGTCCCTCGAAGGACGGTTGGTTTTTAGCCTCCGGAAGCCTCCGGAAGTCTCCCACACAGATAGTGGATGGTCAGATTGCGTTCCGGAAAGGAACTGCATTTTCCCGCTATGGCGAGTTTCGGCGACGAGAGAGAACCAGAACCTTGGGACCAGAGTGCACCAGGCAGCCCAGCTAGGGCAACCGGCTTGAGTGTAACAGACATGTTCCAGCAGATGATGCGAGCAATCGCAAACCAGACAACCAAGTTGGATGAGCAGAAGGCGCGGATTTTGGCTCTGGAGGAGCGTTCTCGCTCTCCAGCGTCGCGTTTTCCATCTCCTCCTCCCTCTCCTTCCGTACCCCAGATACCAGATCCTCGTCACAGGGACCCTCTTGAGGGGTCACAGCCGCAGCCAAGCTCCTTGCTTGAGATGCAGATGCGTGCATTGGAGATTCGACAACGAGAAGACGAAGCCATGCGACGAGTGGAACACGAGCGTTACCTCCGAGCTTTGGACGCCAGATTGACACCGGCGGCACCCTCGAATCATTTTCCCGAGAAAATGAACTTCAGTAAGTATAATGGTAAACTCGATCCCACTACTCTGTATTCATGGTTACATCAATTTGAAGCTTACTTTGCCGCAGTTAGGAAAACAGATATTGACAAAGTGATCTTAGCCAGTTGGTACTTGGAAGGTGAGGCCATTCCTTGGTGGACTCAGTGGGCTCATGCCCACACCAGATCAGGTATGGCAGCTTATGTGTGGGACGAGTTCGTCCGTGACCTTAAGCAGCGGTTTTTACCGCCCCACTACCTTGAGCGACTCGAAGACGAGTTCAGGGGAGCGCGTCAGAACGCGCAACCAGTCCTTCAGTTTGCCAATAGAATTTCGACCTTGTGTCTGCAATTAGGCTTATCTGATACGGACAAGAAAGGGCAGTTTTTGTATGGCCTGGACACGCAAATCCAATGGGAGGTGCGTATGTTTAGGCCAGCCACCTTTGAGGACGCATTCTCGCTTGCGCAGAGTGCAGAAATGAAACACAATGGTGGCAAGCCCAAGACTTCCCAGCCGGCTTCTCCCAAGGCTAACGCCTCGGGGGGCAAAAACCAGAACCAGACGGGGTCTTCCCCAGGACAGAGCCCAGGAGCCTCTGGCTCCAAGAACTCGAACAATGCGTCTAAGCTTACTCCAGACCAGAAAGCGGAGGCAGGCAAGACTGGTGGCAAGTTGAGTGCTGAGGAGCTTTCTCAGTACAGGAAGGAGGGTAGATGTTACTTTTGTCACACAAAAGGACATACTTCTCGGGATTGTCCGAAGAAGCCTCCAAAGGCCGCCACCGCCTCCACAGCTTCCGTGGTGAGCACAGCTCCCACACAGACCCCAGCGGCTACCCCTAGTTCTTCAACCCCCGGTGCTTCAGTTGGAGCAATTATTAGCCGGGAGCTCGAAGATAGGCAGAAGGGCGCCCATGACCAGGAGTATGAGCGCAACGAATTGCTCAAGTCCTTTGGCTACATAGGTGGCCAGAGAGTCGTTGTCTTGTTTGACAGCGGCAGCACGGAGGATGTGATCACGGAAGAGGCCGCTAGGCGTGCCCGTTTCGAGCTGACTCCGGTGGACAAACAAGTTGAGGGTTTTAGCACAGGTATGACAACGAGCGTCAAGTATGAAGCTCTAGGTGCTAAGTTAGTCATTCAGGGCATAGAGTTTGTGCGTGACTTTATGGTTGCCCCTCTTGTAGGAGCAGACATAATTTTGGGTATCCAGTGGTTTCACAAGTTTCTTCCTGATGTCAAGTGGGACAAGCACACGTTCCAGATTGATCGGAATGTGTCAAACACCCCGGTGACCATTAAATGTGAGCCAGGTATTCCAAACTTTCCGCTCATAAGCCACTTGCAGGCTAAGCGAGCAGTCAGGAAAGGCGCACAGTGTGCGATGATTTACATCCAGACAGCCCAGACGGTGGCCAGTGCTTCCGAGAAGTACTCGGTTCTCCATGAAAAGTTCCAGAAGATTTTTCTTCGGGACAGTCTCCCTCCCCAGCTTCCCCCGTCCAGACCGGAGGATCACAAGATTGACCTCCTCCCAGGCTCGGAACCCCCGAGCAAGTTTCCGTATCGCCTTTCTAAGGCAATGGAATCGGAGTTGGACCGCCAACTCCAAGAATTGTTGCAAGCTGGCTTCATCCGTCCCAGCGTGTCGCCATTTGCAGCACCGATCTTATTTGTCAAGAAGAAAGATGGGTGTGTGTCGATTATCATGCACTCAACAAGCTGACTATCAAGAGCCGATTCCCGATGCCTCGAATTGACTATATCCTCGAGAGGCTGAATGGAGCTAAGGTGTTCTCCAAACTGGATTTAAAAAGTGGGTACCACCAGGTTCGGATTGTTGAGGGGGACATCCCCAAGACAGCTTTCCGTACAGAACGGGCCCACTATGAATTTGTGGTTATGCCATTTGGATTGACGAACGCCCTAGCTACATTTAACCGCATGATGATGCGTATTTTCCGGGAGTTGATTGGTGTGTGTGTGTTCATATTTCTGGACGACATACTCATATTTTCAGCTACAGTTGAGCAACATGACATTGATGTGGAGAAAGTCCTTAAGTTGCTGGAAAGCAACGAGCTCTATATCAATGAAAAGAAGTCAGAATTTTATCTGTTCCAGGTACATTACTTGGGATATATAATCAGTGCCGAAGGCATTCGACTTGATCCGGCTAAAGTGGCCGAGATTGTTAACTGGGAAGTACCTCAGACTGCTTATGACATTAGATCATTTGTGGGTATATGCCAGGCATATTCCACCCACATTGACAAGTTTTCTGTTTGCTAAAGGGAGTGAAAACAAGGAGGCAAAAGATTCGAATGACTCCACGAGCGTTGGAGGCATTCCAGAACCTCAAGGTGGCTTTGTCAGAAGCGCCTTGTTTAGCCCTTGCCTCGTGGGACGAACCATTTCAAGTGATCACCGATGCGAGTAACATCGCAATTGGAGGTGTATTGCAACAGAATGGTCATCCAGTAGCTTACATGTCTCGTAAGTTACTGCCCGCCGAAAAGAACTACTCAGTCTATGATCGTGAACTCCTAGCAGTCATACAGGCCTTGAAACATTGGAAACATTTCCTGTATGGCCGTGACTTCGAGGTCCGCACTGACCATCAGGCATTGCGCTGGATTCAGACGATGCCAAGTGCACAGTGGAGTGATCGACAACACCGCTGGAGTCAGATATTCCAGCAGTTTGGTGGCATGATTGAGTACCTTCCAGGAAAGGCCAATCCAGTGGCATTCAGACCACTAGACTTGACCTTGTTGGTACTGGACTAGAAAACATGAAGCACACGTACGCGGATTCCGAGGAATTCGGTACTCAGTGGGAACAGGCATTGGATGCCACAGGACCATGCCATTTTCTGATACGCGATGGTTGGCTTTACTACAAAGGCCGACTGTGTGTCATGAAATCATTCCGGGCAGCTCTTCTCCATGATGCCCATGACGCCATTACAGGTGGTCATAGGGGCATGAATTCGACTCTGGAGAAGTTAGAACGGCAATACTATTGGCCAAAGATGAGGCGTGATGTGTTTACATATGTACAACGCTGTGACATTTGTCAAAAGGTGAAAGCTCCTCGTGGAAAGAAGATAGGGTTGTTACAGCCTTTGCCAATTCCTGAGGGTCCTTTCCAAGACATTTCGATGGACTTTGTCACAAATCTGCCTCCCAGTCCGAGTAAGCGTAATACACAGTGTTTAACTATTGTTGACAGGTTCAGCAAATTCGTTATGCTTATTCCTTGCAGGGCCAATGTGACCGCCGAGGATGTTGCCCAGCTATTCATTCGGCATTGGTACCCGATTGGTGGGATTCCTAGGACCATAGTGTCAGACCGAGATGCCAAGTTTACCAGTCATTTTTGGAGGGCATTGTTTGATAATTTTGGTACTAAGTTGAATTTTTCCAGTGCATTCCACCCACAGACAGATGGCCAGACAGAGATATACAACCAGTTGGCCTTTGATGTGCTGAAGTGTTATGTCCACGATCAGCAAGGTAAGTGGGAATCGTTTTTGCCTTTAGTTCAAGCTGTTTTGAATGACTCTTTTTCTTCAGCTATTGGCAGGACTCCATATGAGGCAGCGTTTGGAAGGCCTTTCCAGTCGTTGTTAATACTTCGTCTTCAGTACCGGAGGCGAACAGAGTGACGGAGTCTTACCAAGAGATCCTAGAGTCCGTTAAAGACAGATTGGCTACAGCGCAAGAGGCCTACACTCGACAGGCCAATAAAGACCGAAGGGACATGAAGTTTTCGGAAGGAGATTGGGTGTATCTTCGGATTATGAAGCAAAGATTGAAGCAGGTGGACAAGCGATGCCCAAAGTTGTCTTTCAGGAGCTTCGGACCATTTCCCATCCGGAAAAAGATTAATGAGGTGTCTATGCAGTTAAAGCTACCTCCGAGTTGGACTATGCACGATGTATTTCATGTCAGTTGGTTAAAGCCATATGCATGTCCACCCCCTTCAGAGGTCAAAGACGAAGCGGAACCAGACATCATTGATGAAGCAGAAGTAATGGTTCCCGAACAGATCCTTCTGCACCGTTTCAAGCATGGCTCAGGCCGAAGACTACGACAGTTTCTCACGAAGTTTCAGGACCGAGGAACTCATGAAAGGGTATGGCTCGACAAAGAGTTTTTCGAAGACTATCCAGCATTATTGACGGATTATTTAGAGGCTATGCAGCTTCCGTCAAGTTAAGCAGAAGGGGATGTCACGTGCATCCCGCACTTGGATGCCACGTAGACATTCTGTACAGAAGGTGCAGGACCTGGGATGGTGAACTGGTCCCATGTGAGCCCAGTCCAGGACGAGTCAGCCAGGGATCCATCTCAGTCGTCCGAGGTCAGGTGTGCATTGTCCTGCACATGAAGCAGTGCCAGTCCGCGCTGTGAGTCTCCCTCTGGAATGATGTCAGATGTGCTGTGTATCTAGTTTGCAACTGGATGCCAGGCCTCTGTAGGCATGTAGTTTTGCATGTAGAGATAGGGCCAGCCCATAGGGCTACCCCAGTGCAAGGATTTGCATTTTGCATTCTTAGTATGGGCATGGGGGAGGTATAGAACCACCCCCAAGGGGCCAGGAGGGCCCACATTGTGCCCACCAGCCATGGCTTGGGCTGGAAGGGCTGTCGGCCAGCCCGCAGCCGACAGGGTTAGAAACCCTACCCAGCCAGTCGGCCAGGTGTGGGGGGCAGTCCCACACCCATGCGCATGGTGCCCAGCAGTCAAGATGCTGTCCCAGAATATATGCGCAGGCTGGACAGCAGTTAATCAAGTGTGAAAACATTTTATTAATTAGACACAGTCGTGGGGCTTCATGAAAACAGGCCGACTGGAGACAAGGGGGGGTATAAATACCCCAGCCAATAATCATTCATCTCATCTCATAATTCACCAAGAGCTCCAAGCAAACAAGGGCCAGGACAGCCAAGAACTTGCTAAAGCAAAGGGGTGAAGGACTGAAGGTCAAGGGCAGGTTTTCCAGCCAAGAAAAGGTCAAGTACTTTGTATTTGTTTCCAGATTTTACATCATTCTAATAAAGCAAATACACCATCCGTGGTGGGGGCCCTACAGAGGGTAATTGGGACCCAATACTGTGTCCTTCTCCATCTCCCCCTTCTCTCTCTATTTTCTGCACATCGTCTTTCAGTTTGTGCGTTAATTCCGTCGCGAAAAGAGTGCTGATTTCTGAGTTTTGAAGTACCGATCCTTCTCCGAAGCTTCCGCATATTACAATAGGTGGGGAGTGTTGGCAGACCGGAGACACTGAAGCTAGCCGAATGGAGGACTGAACTGGCCGATTGGGAAAAAACCATACGGGCCGGGGAAAAATCCCAGAAAAATATATAAAATAGGGGTGGCCAGCCCACAATCAAGGGCACAGCAAAAGGGACCAAAAGGATACTAGAAATGGGCAAAAACTAGGGATGAATGTGCTAACACCCCCTCTCAGCACCAGATGCTGAACAAACTCCGAGAAGCCGAAGAAGTCGTCCTCTGTCAAAGACAAAAGAATGCAGCAACAAGTACCAGGCAAGCTCCACAAGCAATCTCCACAGCAGCTCAGCTACAAAAGCAACAGAACAAGCTGCCAGGTACACTGCTCCTCTAGAAGAAAACAACCATGTAGGCTGCGTCGTGCTGCTCCAAATATCGGTGCCAAACCCAAATGTAAACATAGTGCCAAAGAAATCCCTAGAAGCCTGTAGCTCCAAGAAGATAATACCCTCAAAAGAAATAGAGTCCATCAGCTCCAACTCTGTACCAAGAGTAGCCAAATGTTGTACAATAGCATCCTCCTCGAAGGTCGGCATTGCCAGATGTAAGAACTCAACTGCCCCCTCTGAAAATTGATGTCGGGACTCCACAAGCCCAACCAAATCCAAATCCCAATCCGTCAAGCCTTGGCAGTACCACTGTCACCAATTGGCCGACCATTTGGTCCATCTCCAGTTTTTGCGTCTCGTTCACTTGAGGCCAGGCCGGTGTCTCGTGTGAAGAGGCCAGTATTTTGCTGACATGGACGGGAGCCAGACTGGTGCCACCCGTGTGTTAGCAGGATGGTGTCGTATGGACGGGAGCCAGACCAGTGCCACCCGTGTATGACCTGGACTGTGTTCGATCCATGGGACTGTCACGACATGGAAGAGCCAGTATTCGTGCCGTGTTTTACCTATGGGACTGTCACACCATAGGGAGACTCGTGCCTGGAACTGTGTCTTACCTATGGGACTGTCACTCCATAGGAAGACCAGGTTTTTATGTTTTTATGTTGTGCCAGTTTTGTGCCGACAGATATTTTGTACTTGTTCCATGAACGGGAGATATGTCCATGTTACTATTTGCACATGCACACATGATTTGCATGCTTGAAACTGTTTTCGCATGACATGTATTTGTGTGTTTGCCTGCCTGACGTGTTACTTACTGAGCGGGGACGCCTGCCAGTGAGTCGTGAAGTCTGCTCTGTATTCTGACGAGTTTTAGTGCATGTGAACAGGTGGTAAGTATGTTGCACATGTAGTTTTTAATATTTAATTCTAACCCCTTTGTTTTATAAGGTTAGGTGTTCACATTTATTTAAAAGTGGGCACCCCCTTTGGGCACCCACTTTGGGGCCAAGGTGGGGAGCCCCACTTTTAAGTGAGTGTGGGGGTGGGCATGGTCACCTACCCCCACTAGTCCCCCTTCATGCATGCGTGGGAAATCTCTAGTTGTATCTTCACTTTAATTTTATTAAAAGAGACTCCCTTCTTCAAGAATGGAGCCATCGCTTCTATCTGGCGTTTGTTCATCACCCGATTCTCCTTCCACGTGAAGACCAAGAAATCGTCACCTACGCTTCTGCTCCTACAGCAACCAGGCGCATGCTTTTACCTCTACTGCTGGCGACTGCATCTCAGGCTGTTGGCTGTCTCTCTCAATAACCAGGCGCATGCTCCTACCCCTCCTGCAGGTGACTGTTTCCTCCAACAGGCGGCTGCCTCCCCAGCACAGCAGCTGCTTTTCCTCCATACTGGTGGCTGCGCCTGTTTTCCAGCAGGCTGCTCTGCCTACATAGAGGCGGCTGCCACCACCTGAAGGCTATGCCTCAGCTCTGCTCCAGTCGGCTGCTCCTCCAGGCCATCTCTTCAGGCTACAGCCAGACGGCTGTGCACTGCAGCCAAGCGTTATTGGGCTACACACTGAGGCGACTTCCAAATTGCTTCCCCATGCGGCTGTGTATCCATCACCATCAGGCTGTGCTCCAGCAGGCGGCTGTCTACAGCTATCTCTTGGTTCTTCTACCTTGAAAGTGGTGGTACATCCTCTCCACTGGTGTTTTACAAGGAGACTTCGCATCACATGGGTGATTTCATCATACTACGAGTATGGGTTTTCTATCAACCATCTACAAGTAAGTGATTTTCAGATTTGAATAAAGTATTTTATGTTTAAATCTCATAAAGGATTCATCCTGCTCGGCCAACACCCGTTCGGTGCCGGGTTGTCCAAGCTTTATTGGAGAACCTCGGTCCAAAGGTGCTGAGATCGAGAGAGCCAGGCGTTAGTACGAGAGCGCCTGTTTGTGCGTGGTCTCGAAACACCAGTGAGGCGCTCTCCGCGGAGTCCAGTGAAAGCACAGGACCGTAGCGATTGGACCACACTAGTGGTCGTTCTGCTTCGAGCTTCTACATCGAAATTCGAGCCTACTTGTTTGGTACTGTTTTCATATGTACATGGACATTATCTGGTTCTTGGAACCCATGGAGCATTGTATTCATTAAATACTCCCAATAAATATATCATATATTGAGGGGGGGTCGGCCCGTTCCGGCCCCAGTGCTGGTGTCCATCTTTCCATTTCATTTCATTTAAATTTCAAGTTGTTTTAAGTTGTCCATTTCAAATTTGTGGTTTTAAAGTTGTGCTATTAAGCGTGTGGGTGTCCAACGGAGTCTTTCCCACTTGACGGGATCGGTTTCATTGGTATCAGAGCACGGTTGTTTCCCTCTTCCTAGTGGGGAAACGAACCTGTGTACTGGACATCCCGCTTTTAGCAAACTTAAAACACAATGGACAGCCAAGGCAACCCTTTGGAAGTACCAAATTCGAGGGGTCCATCTAGTGCCTCTCGTGGGTCTGATGCCCTGCGAGGTAGACACAAGCCTCTTGAAAGGGTTATGGATAGTGAATCCAAGGGTCAACTGTCTCCAGGAAAAACAGTTATGCTTGAACAAGAGCCTGATGCTATGAGGGCTGAAATGGAACATATGAGAAAACTTTTGCAGGCTCAAGAGCAAGAATTAAAGTTCTTGCATGAAGATCCTCATCTGCAAAGTGCTATTGAAGCCAGGAAGGCTGATGCTATGGTTGATGTAACCTTTGAATCAATGGCTCGTGAAGTGGGCAAGAAACCAAGGGAATTGGCACTTGCCTATCTCCTCCGCAAAGGTGATATCAAAGAGGGGGATGACGGAGAGCTGAAATTCAGAAATCCACCTCGTTTGAAGCATGGAGATCCCGCATCCCAGAGGCTGAAATCTTTTATGCAAAAGGAAGAGGTGACTGTCACCTCTCGACATGCATCCTCTCCACAAGGCACAAAGCCTGATAGATATATGTATGCCAGTGCTCATGGAGGGCATGAAAGTCACATGCATGCTAGACATGTATCTCATGGTGACAGGTCTGCTTCCAGAAAAATTTTGCTTTCTAAGTTGTCTCATGGAGAGACCATGCCATATGCAGGTAAGTCACATGCATCTGAGTTTCGAGTTCGTGGAGCACATGCCACCGTGCCCCATGAAGCTTCTATGACGGCCCATGGAGCCCATGCAAACAGGGCTGCCCCGTTGGATAAGGGGAAACGAAAAAGAGAAGACCATGAGCCTCATGCCAGGAAGCTCAAGGAATTCAAAGCAGGTGATAAATCTGTTAAATTTGATGTCTTTCATGGTGAACATGATGCCTCTAAGGTGTTAGCATTTGTGGCACAGTTCGACATTGCTTTTAGCGATGAGGACTTTACAGAAAAATCAAAGGTGCGCCATGCTAGCATGTTTTTGAAAGGGATTGCTGCCCATTGGTGGATCACTGAAAAGATCACCAAGGATCCCATTTCTACTTGGAAGGAATTCAAGGATAGATTTTATGCTCAGTTCTTGCCACCCAATGCAGAGCAAACTCTCACTCAAAAGTGGGACAGGCTGGAACAAAGAGACAATGAAAGTGTGCAACAGTATGTTAACAAATTCTGGAAAGTGTTGCTGGAAGTGACTCCCTTCATGCAAATCACAGAGGATGAAAGAAAGAGGAAGTTTCGTTCTGGACTGCAACCAGCATATAGATCGGGTATTGAATTGCACCCGAAACATACGTTGCAACAGCTCACAGCTTCTGCCCTTGCTACGGAGCAATTGGTGCTTAAGATCAAGCAAGATCAAGGAGGTTCCAAGGGGAAGGACAAGGCTGTCCCAAATCAGCAAAAGGGTGGACAGCCACCTAAAAAGAACTTCCGGGAGCCTTACAAGGGTGGTAAAGCTGAAAATAACACAACCAAAGAACAGGGCCCAAGGAAGAATAAATTTGGCTTAACCCCGGAGCAAAGAGAGCAATATGCCAAGGATGGAAAATGCTTTTCTTGTGGTAGCAAAGACCACATGTTTCGGCAATGCCCAGATCGCAAATCAAAGCACGAGGACAAACACTCCAAAGCTAATGTACATGCAGTTCCTGATGTGCAAGGTAATACAGGTCATGATGCAAAAGAGCGCATGGTTTGCAAGGCTTGGGTGCAAATCAAGGATCAGCCCGCACTCTTTATGTTTGATGACTGTGCAACTGACAATTTCATCTCTATGCAAATGGCAGCTGCATTGGGTATTGAGGTTGAAAACATGGGACCTCAGATTGAAGCTGAAGCTGCATTTATTGGCAAAGAGGTGCAGGTTACCCCTTTGATTGGGAAGTTGCGCATCCATATACAGGGCTATCTTGATAATGAGCATTTCTTAGTTGCTCCACTGAATGGATGTGATGTATTGTTGGGCAAGCCGTGGCATCATAGGCTTGAGCCCCGCAAAGACTACAAGTCTAATATGATTTCTTTTATGCATAAAGGCCGCATGCATTTTATTGATGCTGGCAAAGAAGGGGATTCCATCCCACTTGTATCACACATCCAAATTAATAAAGCAATGAAAAAGAGTCTTTCAGCGTACTTGGTTTTTGTGCGTAATAGTCTTGTGCCAAATCATCAAAATGTGGATGCTATGTCTAATGATAGGCTGAATTTTCTTAATGCATTCAACGACTGTTTTGCTGACTCGTTGCCAGGTGAACTACCTCCCCAAAGGCCCGAAGATCACCGCATAGATCTTGTGCCAGGTAGTTCTTCTCCTAACAAACCCGCATACCGAGTGAGTGCTGCACAACAAGAAGAAATTATGAAGCAGGTAAACGAGCTTTTAGAGAAAGGTTTGGTTCAGCCCAGTTCCTCACCTTTCTGCTCTCCTGTGCTTCTTGTTCAAAAGAAGGACGGATCATTCCGTATGTGTGTAGACTATAGAGCTTTGAACAAGCTTACCATCAAGAACAGATTTCCTATTCCACGTATTGATGATATCTTGGATAAGCTTGATGGTTCGGCTTGTTTTAGCAGACTTGATTTGAAGAGTGGTTATCACCAGATACGCGTGGTGCCACAAGATGTCCATAAGACTGCATTCAGGACAGCCTTCGGATTATATGAATTCTTGGTAATGCCTTTTGGTCTCACCAATGCTCCTGCTACTTTTAATCGTATGATGGATAGGATATTCCGACCCCATCGCAAGTTTACAGGAGTCTTCTTTGATGATATCTTGGTTTTCTCCAAGAATGAGCAAGAACACAGAACTCATTTGCTCACAGTGTTCGAAGAGTTGCGGAAGCATAAACTTTTCGTCAATGCCAAGAAAAGTGAGTTTTTCCTTTCAGAGATTCATTATCTGGGTCATATTGTATCCAAAGATGGAGTTACAATGGATCCTGCAAAGATCGAGACTATTCGGAATTGGCCCGAATTGCAAAACGTACATCAAGTACGTAGTTTTCTGGGATTATGTTCGTATTACAGGCGTTTCATAAGGCATTTCGCTATGATTGCCACTCCTCTACATGATCTCACGAAGAAGAAAACTGCTTTCAAATGGACTTCAAAGGAACAGGATGCTTTCTTGCAGCTCAAGCATGCGATCATATGTGGTCCAGTATTGATTGTTCCTGACTTGCACAAGTCATTCGTGGTTGAATGTGATGCTTGTGGTGATTGCATAGGAGCTGTCCTAAATCAAGAAGGGCATGCAGTTGCATACGAGAGCCGTCGTTTGCATGATGCTGAGCTTCATATGGATATCTATGAGAAAGAGCTCTTGGCTGTAATTCACGCCTTAAAGATTTGGAAACATTACCTTCTTGGGGCTGAATTTGTAGTCAAGACAGATCATCAAAGCTTGAGATACTTTCTATCTCAAACCAAGCTTTCAGAGAAGCAGATGAGAATGGCAAACTTTCTTTCCATGTTTCATTTTCAGATTGTGCATACTCCAGGAAAGAAAAATGTAGTGGCCGATGCACTATCTAGGAGGCCTTATATTGCTGCAGTCTCAGTGGCCTCTCATGGAGATCTATCTGCTATAAGAGATTTGTATCATTTGGATGCTGATTTTTGCCATATATGGACTGACTTGATGGCTGGTCATTCACATGCCTCTTATGTTATCAACGAGGGTTATCTCATGAAGGATAATTGCCTATGTGTGGTGAAGGATTTGCGTCCAAAGGTTATGGACGAATGTCACGCTCCACCTTATGCTCGTCATAGAGGAATTATGCCTACTACTCGCATGATTCAGAGGTATTTCTTTTGGCCGAGCATGCGTAAAGACATTGAGGCTTTTGTGCGTGCATGTATCACTTGCCAAAAGGTGAAATTTGATAGGCAAAAGCCTCCAGGTTTGCTTCAGCCATTGCCTATTCCCTCGCAACCTTGGGAAAGTATCACGATGGATTTTATTATGGATTTGCCTAGATCCCAGCATGGGAATGATGCTATTTGGACTATTGTGGACAGGTTTAGCAAGCAAGCTCATTTCTTGCCCGTCAAGAAAACCATCAAAGCTGATCATATGGTAAAGCTTTTTCTTGCTAATATTTTCAAGCATCATGGTATGCCTAAATCCATTGTTGGGGATAGAGATCCCAAGACTACAAGCCTATTTTGGAGGGCTTTGTTTGATAATATGGGTACTAAACTTGAGTTTTCATCAGCTTATCATCCCCAAACGGATGGCCAAAGTGAAGCTGCAAATTCAGCCGTGTTGGATTTATTGAAGTGTTATGTGGCAGATCAAAAGAGTGCATGGGAGAAGTATCTTCCACTTGTTGAGTTTGCCTATAACAATACGATCCATGCTTCCACAGGAAAGGCTCCGTTTGAGATTATTTATGGCAGAGTGGTCTTGCCACCCATCCTTCGTACAAAGGATGAGATTTTTGCAGCTGATGAATATGTTCGTGACTTGGATGTTGCCTTTGGTCAGGTGCGGACAGCCATTGCAAGATCTCAGGATAAGCATAAAATGGCTGCGGACAAGCATAGAAGGGACATGGAAGTCAAAGAAGGTGATTGGGTATTGCTGAAATTTGAGAAGGCTAGGCTTCGGAAGAGGCCAGGACGCGAAGGATCATATCCTAAGCTTTCTCCTCGCTATTATGGACCCTTCAAGGTGATTCATAAGATCAATGAAGTGTCCTACAGGCTTGCTTTACCTAGTCATTGGAAGATTCACAATGCTTTTCATGTGAGTCTATTTCGGAAATATGTGGGGCCAGATCCTGATGAGCCTATCACAGAAGATCCGCCAGAGATTGAAGAGCTTGAGGAGATCCTCCAGCCAGAACAGATTGTTTTTCACAAGGAGAGAAAGCTACCTGCAGGAAAGCTTTCCAGGAGATATCTTGTGAAGTTTAAAAATTATTTGCCTATTGATGCCAAATGGGTAAATGAGGATTATTTTGCAGATTATCCGCAGTTGTTGCAGGCATATCTTGAGGCTTTTCAGTTGAGGTCAACTCTTTAGAAGCCCGGGGGGATGTCACCAATTGGCCGACCATTTGGTCCATCTCCAGTTTTTGCGTCTCGTTCACTTGAGGCCAGGCCGGTGTCTCGTGTGAAGAGGCCAGTATTTTGCTGACATGGACGGGAGCCAGACTGGTGCCACCCGTGTGTTAGCAGGATGGTGTCGTATGGACGGGAGCCAGACCAGTGCCACCCGTGTATGACCTGGACTGTGTTCGATCCATGGGACTGTCACGCCATGGAAGAGCCAGTATTCGTGCCGTGTTTTACCTATGGGACTGTCACACCATAGGGAGACTCGTGCCTGGAACTGTCTTACCTATGGGACTGTCACTCCATAGGAAGACCAGGTTTTTATGTTTTTATGTTGTGCCAGTTTTGTGCCGACAGATATTTTGTACTTGTTCCATGAACGGGAGATATGTCCATGTTACTATTTGCACATGCACACATGATTTGCATGCTTGAAACTGTTTTCGCATGACATGTATTTGTGTGTTTGCCTGCCTGACGTGTTACTTACTGAGCGGGGACGCCTGCCAGTGAGTCGTGAAGTCTGCTCTGTATTCTGACGAGTTTTAGTGCATGTGAACAGGTGGTAAGTATGTTGCACATGTAGTTTTTAATATTTAATTCTAACCCCTTTGTTTTATAAGGTTAGGTGTTCACATTTAATTAAAAGTGGGCAACCCCTTTGGGCACCCACTTTGGGGCCAAGGTGGGGAGCCCCACTTTTAAGTGAGTGTGGGGGTGGGCATGGTCACCTACCCCCACTAGTCCCCCTTCATGCATGCGTGGGAAATCTCTAGTTGTATCTTCACTTTAATTTTATTAAAAGAGACTCCCTTCTTCAAGCATGGAGCCATCGCTTCTATCTGGCGTTTGTTCATCACCCGATTCTCCTTCCACGTGAAGACCAAGAAATCGTCACCTACGCTTCTGCTCCTACAGCAACCAGGCGCATGCTTTTACATCTACTGCTGGCGACTGCATCTCAGGCTGCTGGCTGTCTCTCTCAATAACCAGGCGCATGCTCCTACCCCTCCTGCAGGTGACTGTTTCCTCCAACAGGCGGCTGCCTCCCCAGCACAGCGGCTGCTTTTCCTCCATACTGGTGGCTGCGCCTGTTTTCCAGCAGGCTGCTCTGCCTACATAGAGGCGGCTGCCACCACCTGAAGGCTACGCCTCAGCTCTGCTCCAGTCGGCTGCTCCTCCAGGCCATCTCTTCAGGCTACAGCCAGACGGCTGTGCACTGCAGCCAAGCGTTATTGGACTACACACTGAGGCGACTTCCAAATTGCTTCCCCAGGCGGCTGTGTATCCATCACCATCAGGCTGTGCTCCAGCAGGCGGCTGTCTACAGCTATCTCTTGGTTCTTCTACCTTGAAAGTGGTGGTACATCCTCTCCACTGGTGTTTTACAAGGAGACTTCGCATCACATGGGTGATTTCATCATACTACGAGTATGGGTTTTCTATCAACCATCTACAAGTAAGTGATTTTCAGATTTGAATAAAGTATTTTATGTTTAAATCTCATAAAGGATTCATTCTGCTCGGCCAACACCCGTTCGGTGCCGGGTTGTCCAAGCTTTATTGGAGAACCTCGGTCCAAAGGTGCTGAGATCGGGAGAGCCAGGCGTTAGCACGAGAGCGCCTATTTGTGCGTGGTCTCGGAACACCAGTGAGGCGCTCTCCGCGGAGTCCAGTGAAAGCACAGGACCGTAGCGATTGGACCACACTAGTGGTCGTTCTGCTTCGAGCTTCTACATCGAAATTCGAGCCTACTTGTTTGGTACTGTTTTCATATGTACATGGACATTATCTGGTTCTTGGAACCCATGGAGCATTGTATTCATTAAATACTCCCAATAAATATATCATATATTGAGGGGGGGGTCGGCCCGTTCCGGCCCCAGTGCTGGTGTCCATCTTTCCATTTCATTTCATTTAAATTTCAAGTTGTTTTAAGTTGTCCATTTCAAATTTGTGGTTTTAAAGTTGTGCTATTAAGCGTGTGGGTGTCCAACGGAGTCTTTCCCACTTGACGGGATCGGTTTCAACCACTGTGCCCCAGGCACGGTCACGGACACACCTGACCACAAACCAGAATCCTCACACAGAGTAAGGGAAATAAGAACATTAACAGTAGTGGTAACTGAAGTAGTAGCAGCCTCCTCAACAGCATCACACAGCGTAGAAGCAGGCTCCTCCATAGAAGGCAAAGGGACCAGCAACACATCCTGGTCACTAGTTGTTGAAGAAAGAGTCGGAGGCGAAGCAATAGGAGACAAATCCCCCTCAGAAGCTGTGAGCATAGATAGCCCACTGTCTTCCTCAAAAACATTACAAGAGATATCATCATGGCAAGGAGAAGTATGCACAGAAATTGAAGGCAAGGCAACAAGAGAAACAAACTCCTCAGATGCAATGAGCAAAACTAGCCCACTATCCTTCGCTGCAGGAACATCCCCAAAAGAAGTATCCATAAGATCACTGGTTGCATAGCACCCAAAAGTAGAAACCATCTGCTGATCACTGGCATCACCATAGAGGTCACAAAGCAACTGCCACACATAGAAAGTAGAAGCATCATCAGGGGAATAGATGAAGTGTCGAAGAACCGAATCCTGACAATTCAGGAGGAGAAAGGCATAGATCTGTCAGCAGTCTTCCTCCACCGACACACATCCTCCACAGAGGCAAGGTCCGGCAAGCACCGATTCTTGTACGAGAGAAACTCCATCAAACCATACTCCGTGAGAATTGAAGTAACATGCAACTTTCATGACTGAAAGTTACCACCATCCAACTTGTCTGCCTCATCTAGGAAATAACAAGAAAGTGGTACGAGAGCCAAATCTGAAGCTATCATCATTGAAACCTGATAAGATAAAAAACTGTCCAAATCAGAAAACGCTGATGTAGGTCTCTTCCTTCCACCAAAACGCAGCCCTAAGAGGCTGGACAGCACTTGAAAATCCTCCTGTAGCAAAAAAAAAATGCAAAAGCTTCTGTCGACTGTACCTCCAACCTTGAGGCCACTAGAAGAAGGAAGCAAAAAATGCAAATTTGATATACAGAGGAAAGGCAGCCACACAAGGCATGGGAATATGTTGTAAGAGGGTGCAAGAGGGAAAGGCATCAACAAGGATTGTAGCTTGGGCTCTCCTCAAGAAAAAAACGCACAATCTCAGAAGAAGAGGAAGTGTCCTCCACAGGTACCAAGGGTGCCACCAAAGCCTGAACCACCACAATCCCCCTCTGCAAAAGGGAATGTCCACTGGAGAGGAAAACGCAGCCAAAGAGGGGCTGCTGTCCTGAAAAAACAGGCCGCCTAGATCCAAACTCCCATCATCCTGTTAAAGGTGGCAGGAGCATTTGTCAAGCCAAAGAGCATGACCAAGAACTCATATAGGCCAAAAGTGGTCCGAAATGTTATCTTATGCACATCCTCGGGTCTAATGCGTATCTGATGATACCCGCTTTTCAAGTCTATCCAACTAAAGACTGTGGAGCCTTGTAAGCGGTCCAATATGTCATCGATCCTTGGAATAGGAAATCGATTCTTGATGGTGTTCTTGTTTAGCGCCATGTAGTCAATACACATGCGCCAAGAACCATCTTTCTTTTGCACTAAGAGCACGGGTGAGCAAAAGGGTGATGAGCTAGGCTGGATCAACCCCTTTTTCAACAACTCCTGTACCTGGCTCATAATTTTCTCTTGTTGGACTACACTAACACGGTACGACGGTCTATTTGGTGGGGTACTCCCCAGAATAAGATCAATAGCATGATCTTCTGGCCTTTTCGGAGGAAGTTCTCCTGGCAATGACTCGGAAAAACAATCTTGGTAGACGTAGGAAATCAGTCCTGTCTTTATCTAACATAGACAAATTATAAAAACCAAGTACGCGAAAAGATGCTTTTTCATTACTAATGAAATGGCCAAAGCCGATACAATAGGAACAGATTCCCCTTTAAGCTTTACATCCAGAATATGCTCTTTCCCTCTATGAGTCAAAGTAATCTTCCTGTTGTACATATCCACCACCGCATGTACTCTATGACACCATGGCATACCCAACAAAACATCACCCCCATCAAGTGGCATGATATAGAACTCCTTGCACATGAAGCCTCAGCTTCCCAATAATAGAGATAACAGGTTCTGCATACCCACGACAAGCCATATTAGCCTCATACAAAGGCCCCATCTCCTCTGCGTGGATCCCCAATCTGCCAACCAAATCTGGTGAGATAAAGTTGGCTCTAGTACCTGTGTCAAAGAAAATCAAGGCATTCTGATCTCTAACTTTACCCCATGCCCTGCACAACTCAGTCTCCTCACCACCTAGCTGTTCCCCAACAAGATCAGGAACTAACCCTGCAGAAGGCTTTGCTTTCTTAGACTTGGGCTCCTCTTTAGTGTCAGAGTCCTTTTGGGACTTACGCTTGGGACAATTGAAAGACATATGTCCCTCCTCAGTACAAAAAAAGCACTTCTTAGCATCCATCAAAGCCTGTCTCTCCTCAGGAGTTCTCTTGGGCATTGGTAACTTCTTATACCGCTTCTCTGCTGGCACTGTTGCATCACGCGAAGCATGCCCTGACTTTTTAGTTTTCTTGCTTGTGCTTTTGCTGCCCTTAAATCCAGATGAAACTCCAATGAGTAACGCATTTGCCGTCATGGCATTCTCTATCATCTGTGACATATTTGTTACTCGAGTCTTTATGCAATAGTCACGCACTTCCTTGGGCAACCCACAACAATACTTCTCAACCTGCTCAGACAATGGCACTACACGATAAGAAGTAACTCGGAGTAAAGCTTCCCAAAACTTCTTATTATAATCCTCAAGATTCTCACATTTCGATGCATCCAACTTGTGCCATGCTGTCATTACATCCACCACAAATGTAGATGTGAGCCACACAGAAGAGAACGTCTGTTTAAACTGTACCCAAGTAGATGGTGCTATGCCCTACAAAAGAAGAGTGGACCACCACTGCAATGCATTTCCCTTGAGAAAAGTCGCGGCTTTTCTCACTTTCGAGGATTCCGTGTAATTTCCACCAGAAAAAGCAGCGTCAAACTGCTGTAAAAAGGTAAGTGCCTTGAGCTTGTCTTTGGCCCCACTGAATGTGTCAAATTATACTGCAACTCCCCCTTCCTTATAATCCTTCACCTTACCCACCATAGGCGTTAGATTATCGTAAAGAAGTGGCCTCACAAGATTGCTACCCCCTGCATTCATGCCCATCATAGGGTCAAACATTGCCAGTTTCCACACCATGCATACCATGCATTCCTGCTGATCCTCCCATGTTTCCAAACATACCACTATGCATACCGGGCTGCATGCCCCCATACATGTTTCCTTGCATTCCGGGTTGCATGCCCCCATACATATTCCCTTGCATTCCGGACTACATACCACCATACATATTACCTTGCATACCAGGCTGAAAATTAGCTCCAATATTCCCTTGCATTCCCATGCCTCCTTGAGGGTAACCCCTAGTCATAGATTGGAACACGGAACCACCACCAAAATAGCCTGGATGCATAGACTATTGCGGAATAGGTGGCTGTCCGAAAAAGGATCTCTGTGGGTTTGCACCATAAGTGTTCTGTATGTTAGGAAACGGTCCAAAAGCAAGATCCTGTGGGAAGGCACCACTATTGCCCTGAGATGGGTTCCTAGAATGCACTTTCTTCTTCTTCTCTATGGCTCAGAAGGGGCTCGCACAAATTCAGCAAACTTCTCACTTTGCGTGAGCTGCATAAACACATCCACTGCCCTTGCCAAACGAGCTTTAAACTGGGCATCATCTTCCTCTTTACTTGGCATGTCTTCTGGCTACGTTACATCCTCATAACGTGCATCTTCTGCAGCCTCTTCTCCTGCCAGTACATCCTCAGATTCAGTCCTCTTAGGAGTGGTCTCCTGCTCTTCCTCATCATTATAAAAATAGTCATCTTCAGTGTCTGACATCTTGCTAAAAATTTTCAGCAATGGCTTTCCTCGAGACAACCACGAGCTCACCCCCTTAAGAAAGTTGATGATGGTCCCGGCAACGGAACCTTGAAACCGGCCTCTGGTAGAAACCAAAGTGCAGTAGACTAGCAGTCACCCAGTCCAATTGTAGTCCAGCCAGTAAACAAATAAAGAAGAGCTAGAGTACTCCAACACAAGAAAGAGAACGACACCTGTTGGCCCCAAAGCTTGTCTTTATTCAATTTCAATGGAAAAGTTTTAGATGATTACATGGCCAGTCATGGCTCGTATGTCTGCGAGTCCAATCTGCCAATCCTCAGGACCTCTTAGCATAGAGATTACACAACTTTGTGTCCAAAAAACACCACACTGTTATCTCCTCTAATCTGCTAAATCTGTACATCCATGAGGCCTTGAATATGCATCTGACTGAACCATGCACATAGCCACAAACTCAGACATGAAAACAATCCACAAAACTCTTCCAATGGAAATCAGCCCACAATCTTGTCCTGTTTCCACCCTCTGAACTGCCAAACCCTTCCTCTCACAAAGGGCCAGAGAGAACCACTCTGGAACAGTCACAAGCCAATGAAAAGAGAGACTTTATAAGACACCTGCAGTCCCACCTGCTCACAAAGAGAGAGAAACACACAGTCTTTGTCGCTTTCTCCTAGAGATAGAAAGAGAGAAAAAGCAGTTCAGCCCGTCTGTTTGCACAAGAGAGAAAGTGACAATCCAGCCCTGTGCGCCGGCCTGTTGCAAGAAGGGGAAAAATCTGTTGTTCTGCCCCTATGTGCCGCCTGGAGATTGCTCACTTCTTTTCCACGAAAAAGCCAGCACCTTTGCAGCCCGACTCCTACTGCCAAAAGAGTATTTGAGCGCTGTAGCGCAGCCCTACTTCTCTCAGTCCAACCCACCTCCTGTCCTCCTGCAGATCTACGCAGCTATTGTTTTGGGAGGCGGCTCACCGGGAGATGGGAGCCCGGTGGAGGGATGCTGCACTGCCCGTTGGGGGTGTTCGTGGTGCTCGATGGTGATGCGTCTCCTACATGCGTTAGTCTTCCGCTGTGCATTCTGACATGGTATCAGAGCCCGGGTGTGTGGTCCTGGGCGGCTCAGGCGTGTGTTGTCCTGGGCGACCCCCTCGCGCCTCGGTGGCTTGCGGAGCTCGAATCGAGGGAGGGTGTTGAAAGGTTGGCAATTTCGAGCGTGTGATCTATGGCTAGAAGGTGCCTTGGATTATCCCATAAGTGGAAGCATGGGAAGTTGAAGAGCCATATATAGGCTAGAGTGGCACCTTGTCATAATCATCTCCTCCGGCCGGTGTTTTGGGAGCAACTCACAGGGAGATGGGAGCCCGTTGGAGGGATGTTGCAGTGCCCTTGGGGGTGTTCGTGGTGCTCGATGGTGATGTGTCTCCTACGTGCGTTAGTCTTCCGCTGCGCATTCTGACAAAAAGCTCTACGTGTAATCCCTGTAGTTGTTTTTCTAGGCTTCAAAACAGCGCTGCCCGCCAGCCTCTCTTTTCCCAAAAAGCAAGAGATAGATAGAGAGAGGGAGGCGTGTACTCCAAAAGTAGAGTAGCCCCCCCGTGGCCCCCCCCCCATAAATATCCTAGGGACCACTTAAGGTTTTTAAAATCTTCCTAGGGGCCACCCAAAGTTATAAAACCTTATGAACTTTAATTACTTGGTCCCCCTTCACACTTGGGGTTGTCCACACATGGGTCAATAAACCTTAGCCCCAAATATGAACCTTTAAATATTTATCCTGCTCACCGACCACCATGCTCACACTTACGCTGTACCAATTTCACAGGGTCATGACAGCATCCAAGCCCTTGCCATGCAGTCAGCCAGCCCTTGTGGCTTAGGTGACCAGTCGACCAGCAGCCGACCAACCCTACAACCCACCAGCAACAGCCGACTAGGCATTAATCTAGCAGCCGACTAGGCATTAAACTGGCAACCGACTGGGCATTATGCAATTGTGGGCAATCTCAGCAGGCCGACTGCTCATTAAATGCAATCGTGGAGATATTCTGCAGGCTGCCTGATCGTTTGCTGCAGTCGACCAGCAGTAGGAGATCATATAAAAGCATTGCCTCAATCCCGCACCATTCATTCAGATAATTCAGCAAAGTGCAGAAAGCTTAAAGCATCCAATCGACTCCACGCTATTCAAGGAAGCTCCTCGTTACATTCAGCCAGCATATGTGCAGTCCTACAGCTATCTGGACTTGCATCAGTGGCCAAAAGAGTATTCAGCAGAGCCTCGGATTTGGTGGATACTCAGCCAACATACGGTCTTCCTCGTCCTTGCGTTGAGCATTCACATTGCTTGTTTCTCAAGCATTGGACCCAATACTATGTCGTCTTCTACATTCTCATTGTCTTCTCTCTCTCTATTCCCTAAATTGGATGCTAAAGATTCTCACCACATAAAGGTATAAAGAAGGCCCTCTTGTGTGTTATCACAGTCAAGCTCAGTGCATGTAACATTGCATAGGGACTATTTTGAATCAACAAGGTCATGTAGTTGCCTAAAGAAATAGGAGATTGCAGGCATCCGAGCTTTCTTTGCGTATATATAAGAAAGCACTACTTAACGTTGTTCATGCTCTCACTATTCTTTCTAGGGGACCATATTTCACTTTCAGATTTTGCATAATCCTCGGAAGAAGAATGTAGTGGAGATGCTTTGTGGCTGTCGTATTAAAAGCATCCCCCCAAGGTAATATGTGCCCATAAAGAACATAGGCACATGCACCACCTTCTATTCGTGCCTTGTGTATATCATACTTGCATCGTCTTGTTGTATTTTAAGTGAATAATCAAGATCTTACAAGAAAATTATAAAGCACAGTAAGTAACTGTCTCAACAGATTTCATCCTTTTCAGTTGCCCGGATAACGTACACACCCCACACACTAATACTGTAGGATAGCACCAGATCCCCCAGACCCTCATCAAATATCTGCAAGACACCCATGATAACACCCTGGGCCCCTCTACACCATTGGACTATAAGTAAGAGATGATCAGTAACCTCTTAAACATGTATAGAATGTCCATTTTAGGGAAGCTCCAGAAGGACAGATACCCTCCAGTGCAGACTGCTCAAACGCCATCCGGATTCTGGACAAATCTGAGTCACGAGCTCTGAAGCTGATGGGAGCATTTTCGAGGTGACTCCCACATTGTGCAGGAATAAACAGAAGCTTCCAGTCACTTTTGGGCCCCAGTCACTTTTAGGCCCCAGGCACTTTCTTACGAGACCCCAGTTGAGTCTAGACGAAAACAAGAATAAATGTAGCCTCCCTCCCACCAGCCACTCATATAAAGAGCGCCCCTTCATCACAGCTCTTTCCTCTGCAAAAGTCTGTAATCAGGCGTGACCAATATACTTCTATTTTATGTATACAGGCATCTCAGGGACATCATTACCATTTGTCTTTTGTCAGTGCCTACCTCATATAGGTTCCAAAAGCTACAACCGAAGGAGCCAAAAGCCTATTGTTTTCTAGCTACTTGGAGCAGTCCCGATGTTGGATAACAATCAAGGCTCCATTCACAGAGCTCCAGCAGAAGCAAATCCAGCTGCCATAGCAGCAGCTCAATGGCAGAACTGGGGCCAGAAGTTGCAAGCGTGTTCAGAACCTCCACGCCCACTTGTTGTTTTGAGCCCACCCAGTGGACACCTTTTTTGCAAGCATGCCCTGGCTGAACGCAAGGGGGTTGCTCTCAAATTTTTGACCCAATGCATGCGCTGGCAGGACTCAAACCAGATGTCTGATATGCTAATTCTCTTGTATTTCCATTGCAGCCTTTTCCTTTGGCCCGTGACTGAACTGGTGGCTGGACATGCAGCCCCACATCACCACTTTAGCTGTGTAACTAGCCTAAGAAACCATGAACAAATCCTTGATCTTGAAAAAACTTAGGAAATTGATCTAAGAGAGATGACTAAGTTTTCACTGAGAGAAGCACAAAAACCGATTTTTAACCTGTCTCATGGGTAGAAGCCTGTCTGTCCAGCGCCGTATCTTTGACACTCCCACTTCATAGCGAGGTGTACAAGCCCCAACCTTATTCAGTCTTCCATGGAGTTCAACATGCAATCTTCCAACTCGTCCCTCCTCTTCGCGTCTGATATCCCCAACAAAACCTGTGCATTTGGGCATTGAATCCACATACGCTCTTAACCCATCTGAACCCCTAACGCTTGATATATTAATCTTCTAAACAGACCCAAAAATAATACTAGAGACCCAAAAATAATGCCATCAACAGATGAATGTCTGATCGATAGAGCCTTCACCCTAAAAATCCCAAAACCCTAAACCCATAGGTCCATCTTGTGAACGGAAAAAAGTCAGCAGATCCCGTCATGAAGGCCCAAAAACAATGTAATCATCCCAAAAATTACATTTGAATTTGATCTCACCCAATTCTAAACCCACTGAGCTTCGCCAAGCATTTTGGGCTGAAAAATCCCACCCTTATGCCTACTCTGAAGAAATAAGAGCAAAAAAACAAGAGAAAGGAAAAAAAAAAAAAAAAAGGGAATGAAGGCTTACCGTGCTTCTGCATCACCGAGAGAAACTCTTGGAGCAGGTTGGAGGTGGGCTGAAGGACCACTTGCCGTTTGCATCGCCTCTCCGCGTTGAACATTGTCCTGAGGGCATCATTCAGCACACTGCTCCTCCCCATTCTTCCTCAAATAAACTTAAAAACTCTTCAAGTTCTAAACGTAAGGCCTCGTGTCTAAAAGGCACAAGAGGGGGTTCAAGTGGGATCGATGGCTGAGGGGGCGCGGCGTCGATCTGGGTCGTCGAATTCCCGAAAGTAAACTAGGGCCGCCCGATAGTAAACTACGGCCCCAAAGTAAACTAGGGCTGCCCCACATAACAAAAGAATATATTAATATGGGCTAGATACCCTAGCTAGCAGAAATTATAGCCTAATGGTAAGACTACGGCTTCCCTTTTGCGCGGCGTGGGTTCAAATCCTCTCTTTTGCATTTTGAGACTTAGGCAAAAAAATTATAAGTCCAAACTCGGGAACTGGAGTAAACTGGGCAATATGGCAAGCTCGACTTTACTGCGGAGGGGCCCTAGTTTACTTTGGGGCCTTAGATCTAACTAGGGGAGGCGAAACATGACATCTTTTGCATTTTGAGACTTAGGCAAAAAAAAAATCTAAGTCCAAACTCGGGAACTAGAGTAAAGTAGGCAATATGGCAAGCTCGACTTTACTGCGGGGCGCGGCCCTAGTTTCCTTTGGGGCCCTAGATCTTTTGTAAACTAGAGGAGGCGAAGCACGACATCTCAAAAAAAACTTGGCGATCCGATGGCCCAAATTGCCCCCGCCCAAAATCGGGCCCCTTAGCCATAGATCCCACGTCCTTTTCCTATGTGTCCGCCCCGCAGACTCTCCTTGGCTCCTCAGACCACTCCAAACTTGAAGGGATATCACCTCACAGGCTCTTTGCTGCCAACAGCAACTAACTCTGAATGACTTTCCTCTTGAGGATGACTAGCTCTTAGCTGAAGTAGAATCTCTCTTTTCTGAGTCAACTAGCACTTCTAGTTGCTCACACCACTCAAACCACACAAAATCCCATCACAATGGATACTCAACTGACAGCACCTGAATCACTGCTGCCACACAGAAAGCACTCAGAACATAAAACCTTCCTACTGCTAATAGTAGCTAATAGCTTTGACTATCATACGAGGCCCAAAAACACTTCTTACACACTCAGACAAGTCAGCTCAAGATCCTCTTACTCCCAGATGATGGTTCTGATGTTCTGCTTACACAGAACTAACTCTATATACTTTCTCTTCTAATTCTAAGTCAGAATCAGTTCTGGCAGCACAAAAGACACTTAATCTGCCCTCTCAGAGATCCCTTCTCCATCATCTTCCTCAACTCAACACAAATAAATCATCAAGGCTTCAAAAACTCACCAAACTACAAAAAAACACAAGCTCAAAACACTCTACCCTTCATTCAAACCAAACAAACAATCTCAACAAGCCTGAGACCTTGGGCTTCAAAAAAAAGAAGGCACAAGAAACTTTCTGGATCTGCCACCACAAATAGACCCACAACTTCAAACTTCACATCATCATCATCTTCATCCTCCACTAACCAACTTTCAACTAACAAATAGGTATAGTCAAAGAAGTTCTAATATGGATCACGTTGTAACAGAGGTTTTGCTTAGAGAATCCAAGAAACACCTTGGCCAATCCTTCGCTCAGCTACCTCCTTGTGCTTTGATCCAAACACTCCTCCCTCACTGCATCTGACTCTTCTTTGTAGACCTAGAAAGACATGTAGGCATCTCTAGCGTGCTACACTGAGACCTGCAAAAGCCCACACAACTGCAGTTCTTTCCTGGTGGTCTCTCCAACCTTACTGCTATCAACCACACTCGATTAATCACCCCTTTTCCTCTTCAAGCCCTGTTGTGCCGCCTTTGTTCTCTTCTAGAAGATTATGCCACCTGGCTTCCACGATTGCCCGTATTGCTTCTATTTTGGTTTAGCACATTTGCATTTTTCCTTTGCCTGCCACACGTCTTTGGCTACCTTGGATTCACACAACACTATCATACACACAATCTATATATACACACATCATGTTTGTGAGGGGCTTAGATTTCCCCTCACAACATGCCAAACTAGAAATGCGCATTCTCACTTCTGAATGCGCATTCTCACTTCTGAATGCATGTTCATAAGTTTGCAGGTATCCAACCACACATGTTCATATCTCGGGATGCATGTTCACAATTATACTGGGCCACACATGTTCCTAGGTCCCGACACATGTTCCTAATGATGCTGTGAATGCACGCTTAAAAACCTCAGAATATCCAAGATCATTAAGGTCACCCCTATAAGAATGATATATACCAATCCACGATGCTCCTATATGGCCTACATCTCAAGATAGATCTATCTCCAATAAAAATGGATCTAAGTACATATCTAGATCAAATGAAAGTCTCTCTAGATCCATATGCATAATCCTCTCTCCTACGAGGTCTCACCTCAACAAAATTGTGGCTATGCTCATGTGCAATGCCTGACTACCCAAACATATGCACTAAACCTAAGTGAATTCTACCAGGTATGCTATGAGAGCTAGGAGTAGAGATAGAATCGTATATATCCCCGTGAATAGAAGACCTAAAAGAGTAGCCTGACTTATCTAGCACTAGGAACTTAGGTCTATGCTCCTCATGCACTATCGTATGCTCATCAACATGTAAGGTATCATCATCCCCAATCTCAAGCATGCCAATGGATGCATCACTAATCAAAAATTGATCCACATGATAGTCTAATGCATCTATATCTCCTAATGCATCACTATGATTGACTGGAAAGTAGGTAGACATAGGCGTATCATCAATCATAATGCTCAGAATGTTCACTGCCATCCCTCCCATCAAGATCATGCCCACATGATCTAACTCACACACATTACTCTCACTCTCACTATCGCATGCATCATCATCATCATGTGCATATGTGTCAGTGCACGTGTATCAATCATCATTTGTATGTGTGTATGATAACATCAATATCATCAGTGTATGTTTGTGTGATACAACAATATCATCATGTGTATGTGTGCACGATGCATCATCATGGTCATCTGAATCTGAGTCGGCATAGTCTACATCCTCGAAAACATAGTCGTAGAGGCTCAAGAGTGTGGGACACTCAAACAAGGAAGACCCATCCCATGTGAACAATGCCGCACCATCTATGTTGAGGTGGCACTGAAATAATAAAATCGCCATGAACACAACATGTGGACCATCTCTCATGTACACTCACCTCATGAAACAAATACCTCGAGTGATGAGGTATAAATGCCTCGAGCTCAAATAACCACTGATGGCATGAGTAATCCGCCGCATCATAGCATGAAGTCGGCGAGTAAAGGTCTAGAGGTCTGAGTCTCAAAGTGCCAAAGGTATACGTGAAAGCGACGAAAGATATGTGATACAAAGCACAAAATGGCAAGTCAAAGTAGCGATCCCGTAACCACAAAGATAGTGCCACAGCTGATCTCATGCAATTGGGATTAATAATAGAATCGAAACTGTATACATAGTGTTGATCATAAGAGGGATAGAGGTAATAAGAAACACCCATATCTACATGTGAACACTCCCCACAAAGCACACAATATGTGTAAACACACTCACAAAGCACTAAGCATGTGAACAATACCCAATGAAAGCTTAAAATGTGTGAGCACCTCACAAAAAAACTGTGCTCGTGTGTGAACAAGATCCAAAAACACATAGGAATCACCACACAAGTGCCCAAAATCATGCAAATCCACACCACAAGGTAGGGCATGTGTGAACACTCCCAAATACGCCAAATCAGCCCAATGTGTGTAAATAACCTTCTCGAGGCTCACCCCATGTGAACAAGCCTCAAAACTACCACGTTGTGCATGAACAACCTCCTCGAGGCTCAAGGCAAGTGAGCGAACTCAATCATTGCATGAACAACCTCCTCGAGGCTCAAGGCAAGTGAGCGAACTCAATCATTGCATGTGAACAGCCCGAATCCATGTGGATCACTGTGGATGTGAACTACCCTTTGCTCCCAAAAAAAAGGTAGATGAGTAAAAGTGTGGAATGAAAGATTAATGGCTGGGGTATGTGAATAAAGAGACCAAAGGATTAATTGGAAGGTGGACCAAAGTATAGAATGGCTCCCTTTTCACCTCACACTGGCAGCAAACCCTAAACTAAAAGAGCTATTAATGTTTTTATCCTACTTCCTCACTTCTCTCGCTAGAGCAAATAGACTCAATCTCTCCTGTCTCTGTGCTAGAACAAACAGGCTGCCTAGCTCTCAGAGCCATCGGATCGCCAAAAGTAAACTCGGGCCGAAAAAAAACTCGGCCCATGAAGTAAACTAGGGATCCTAGTTTACTTCACAAGCCGAGTTTTTTTTTTGTGATGTCCGCACTTGGCCTGTCTTCACAAGCCAAGTTTTTTTTTGAGATGTCGTGCTTCGCCTCCCCTATTTTATAAAAGATCTAGGGCCCCAAAGTAAACTAGGGCCACCCCACAGTAAAGTCGGGCTTGCCAAATTGCCTAGTTTACTCCAGTTCCCGCGAGTTTGGACTTATAATTTTTTTGCCTAAGTCTCAAATTGCAAAAGAAAGGATTTGAACCCACGACGTGCCGTTAGGGAGCCATAGTCTTACCAATAGGCTATAATTTCTGCTAGCTAGTGTATCTGGCCCATATTAATATATGATTTTGTTATGCAGGGCAGCCCTAGTTTACTTTGGGACCCTAGTTTATTATCGGGCGGCCCTAGTTTACTTTCGGGGATCCGACGGCCCGGATCGCCCCGCCCAAAATCAGGCCCCCCTTAGCCGTCGATCCCACTTGAACCCCCTCTTAAATGCACCGTGCCTTTTAGACACGAGGCACCTAAGGGCCAAAGAGTAGTTTTAAATAGGGTCCTGGAGCCTTATTAATTTAGATAAAATATTCCCTTACATATTATGGTTTTTCTTTAGTTTTTCTTTAGTTTTAAATGAAAATTTGGTCATAGTATAAATCTCATGGTGCCTTTCTCTCTCTCTCTCTCTCTCTCTCACACACACACACACACGCAATGTTACGCCATGGGCATAATAAGTGGCCATGTACATACTAGCATGTACATACTAGCTTATGTGCTTGTATAAGTTTGGGCATGGGCAAAGGTTAATAAGTGTGAAAGGAGGGCAAAGTATATAAAATAATTATTGGGCCTAATCTTGAACTAATCAATGTATATACTTTGCCCTCCTTTCACACTTATTAAACCTTTGCCTATACTTTGGCCTAATCTTGGGCATGGGCAAAGGTTTAATATTTTGCGCAAGAAGTTCACGAGCATGGTGAAGGCTTACCTAAGGCTTGAACCAATTCATTTATGAACAGTTTGAAGTAAAGCAAAGAGAAGCTACTATGGACAGCAACAACCAACGACACGATATGAAGGCAGCAAACTGTATTTTCATGCGAGTAGTCCATGGACATTGTGAGGTAATGAATGCTTGGAATCAATCATTAGTGAGTGTATGAAGCTCTTGGGTGGATCTTTGGTCAAGTTTGAAGTATTCCTCACATGATTCTAGTGCATTGTGAGGTAATGAATGCTTGGAATCAATCATTAGCATCTCATGGGTGGATCTTTGGTCAAGTTTGAAGTATTCCTCATGATTATTGGCAAAACCCTTGTGATGGGAAAATAGCAAACATTTTTTCAAGCATCTTGCAAAGTTGTTTTCCCCTCCTCCTTACTTATCTTCAAGCATTATTACCTCAACCAAGGTTACGGTGTTTGAATACAAGCATTGAGAAAAGGACTTTTCTAGATTCATCAAAACTCTTGCAAATATTTTCCTCTTTGTTGATCATTCTCAAACAATCTCGAAATGGAGGTTAATTGTGCAATCATTAGGAAAGGGTTTTTGTTTCATTCATTAAAATCTCACATAATCTCAAGCCTTTGAATGGGGATTCATGGCTTTACCACAAAAAGTGAACTTCTTATATGGAAGGCTTTCTTGAGGCTATTTTTGTACACATGAGCATGGAGTAGGAGACATGGATCAAGACAAGATAAAGGATACAAGATGAACATACAAACATAACAACATAACATCATAGTGTATTCCATATCCATCTATAACATATTGTGTGTCTAAGAATCGTGTACATATAATAGTCATGTCCAATTTGCACATATTGTGTGTCCAAGAAGCATGTACATGCAATAGTCATATCCAATTTGCATACAAGAGGGGCTTTATGTAGCCATCTAAGTATGTGACTCTTGGGATACCCATGTGACTGTTGGGCTACCCATGTGACTATTAGGCTACCCATGTGACTATTGAGCTCCCATAACCTCCACAAGATCCTAACTCCCCACTAGCCCTCTTGTAAGCACTTCTAGATATGACATCTTGTAATAACCAAATCCCACAACTCATTAGCCAGCATGCATAGATGAGCTTTTGCTTATGCGTAATTCGGGACCAAATCCCACTCTTGTCAGTTTGGGGTGGGGATTAATCTCCATTTCATGCATCGGGAGCACCACACAATGAAGGCTCCGAATTCATCCTCAAATGCAAAAGGACAATGCTTGTTCATATGATCGTCCACATGACCCACATCCTTACATCATTCACAACAGAAAAATGGAAAATCCTTCTTGTCTCTCGCATCGAGAGCACACACGGTTTGGGAAATATTTAGCCTCATGCCCATGCACTTCACAATCCCGGTAGTACATACATCTCCACCGTAATAATTATTATTTTTTGAATGGTTAAGGTGCGGTTACTTAATTTTCTTTGGTTGTTATGAGATTGCAGAAACTATATGAGAAATAAGAAGAATGATGATCATTGAACCCTCATCAACATGTCACAGAAGACATGGACACCCCTTCGAAGAGAAAGATAGCATGTCGAACATGATCACCCTTGCAAGTCCGGTCGACTACAAATTAGACCTCCCTCTCCTATGCATCTAGCACAAGGCGAAGCAAACCTCATCGGTCGAAACATGCAACTTCTAATGGACTCAGCCAGGGTTGATTTAGCACTCATGAGTAGACATTGCCATAGCTTCTTGCGACTTGGCCACTGGGACTTTATGAATCAGCCAAAGCAATTGAAGAGCATACACCCCAGCTATGTGAACAGGATGAAGTAGGTTCTTTTATTCTGAGCTTGATCTCCATACTTGATATATCATGGACTCTTCGACTTGATAGCACAGGCTCATTAGGATTTAGAGGCCGACAGATGGGTTTAACCTTGTTGTTGTTGTAATCTATGCATGTCTCACCAGTGCTTAAGGGTGTGTGGGAACTCCGACATCTCTGGCAGGATGAATATAGGGCTTTAGACAGCCTTAGTCAAGCGGGATAGACTGTAAGGCATGGTAATGTGCATGCTTGTGGCCATCCCTATCAAAGACTTTTGGGAAGGTGAACGTTTGCATCGATAGAGCCGAAGAAGGCACCTAGGGTAGAGACATGAATAGATGAGGGTCTTGCCCTCCTCCTCATTATTCCTTTGCAACATTAACTCATGCTCAAAAAAGGTAGGTTGTGGCCCCCTACCCATAAGCACTTAAATGCAACACAAAGCTCACCTCCCGATTCACACTCAAAGGTTGGTTTACCTTAGATGGGAACACCATCTAACAAGGCTTGACAAAAAAGTTTTTCTCTAGAACTGGTAGCCTCAGTCCACCAATGCGCAACTATTACATCAAATTCAAATACATTAAAAAGTTTGTCATGGTACTTGACATTTGAATCATCCCCAACTATTACATCAAATTCAAATACATTAAAAAGTTTGTCATGGTATTTGACATTTGAATCATCCCCAACTACTATGAGCAATGTGCCAAATAGTTGTTTTGAGAGAAAAGATAAACATTATGGGTAACAAGAAAATCAAGAAAAATCATACATGCTACTAATCTCTCTTTCAATAAGACATACTTAAGGATTAGGCATTAGCCTTCTAATCAAGAGCTTGTGGGCAAGGATTAGGCATTAGCCTTCTAATCAAGAGCTTGTGGTGGGCAAGGAGAAGATCAAAGCTTCTCATCCCATCATGATGGCCAACAACAAGAGGAGAAATCAGAAGTAATGGTTGTGACAAGATCTCAAGGACTTGTCAAAATGCAAACAGGCAGGAATGCCGAGCAGGAGCTGGAAAAGAAACCAGAACAGTGGGTAGGACAACAAAAGTCTGAGAATAGATCACCAAGTTAGTGGAGAGGGCACAAGGAATGGTGAGGACGATGTAGGAATGGTGAGGAATTGAACATCACGTTAGATCAAATGTTGAATCTGGTTCCCAATTATAGGCAAAAGCTTCTTTAAGCTATAGTTCCGAAGGAGAATCTGGTACAAATGCCAATCTGGTACAAATGTTGAATCTGGTTCCCAATTATAGGCAAAAGCTTCTTCAAGCTATAGTACCGAAGGAGAATCTGGTACAAATGCCATTGTAGGATCTAGAACACCCTACAGCTGAATGCAGAAATGTGGAGATAGTCCAGGATTGTGAATGTTTGTTCCGAAAGGAACCATCAGGATTAGAAGTGAGATAGTGATAAAAGTCATTTTGGATGGAGGGTAAGGGGTAAATATAACATTAGATATCCTAGCTAAAAAGCTAGGGATTCTGACATGCAACTCACTCCATTCTAGATTCGCATGGCTGAGTAGAGAAGGGTCTGACCTATCGAGATAATGCTGCTCACTTCTCCATTCCAGATTCGCATGGCTGAGTAGAGAAGGGTCTGACCTATCAAGGAGAACAAATAGTTTTAGCGGGATGTATCTTCACTGCTGTGTTCATTGTTCTCTCAAGATGATTGAAATAGCTGGTGTATAACCCATGCTCCTAGTCGAAGCGGAAGGATAAAGAACAACTGGGAGACGAACAAGATTACAATCAGGAGAGGCAAAAATAAAGTCTGCATTTCAGTTTTGCAAGAAAAGATAGGCTAAACCCGACAAGCCGATCAATGCACACGCAGAGGGCCTAAACTACCTAGAAGGGGTAGAAGATGGTGAAGAAGAGCAAATCTTGAAGGAGAATCTGGATCTGCTATCATTGTTTGAAGTGGACATAGAGAGGATTGTGCAAAGGTATGATCCAAAGGTTCTAGTAGCTCATCTTGAAGTGATATTGAATGAAGAATCATAAAGAGGAAGGGGACACTCATGATAATATGGAAGAATTGCAAGAGGAACAGGAAAGAGCCATGGTGGCCCTAAAGCAAGAGGAAGCCAAGTTCAAGAAAAGGAATATCAGAGTTCAAGAAAATGAGCTTGAAGAGGTGAATCTAGGGGACGATTAGCAACCCAAGATAGTCAAAATTAGTGTCAAGCTGAATCAAGAATTTAGAGGGAGACTCCTAGAAGGATGTATTTGCTTGGAACTATTCTGACATGAAGGGGATTGATCCCAATTAGGTAGAGTAGATACAAAATGAACCCAAACTATGCCAAATAGGTGAAGGAAGAGATTGACAAATTACAGAAGGTAGGGTTCATATGTCTCGTGGAAAGGGCAAAATGGTTGTCATCGATAGCCATTGTTCTAAAAAAGAATGGGAAGCTGAGGGTCTGTATAGGCTACCGCAAGCTGAATGCTTTCACTATATCCGACCCATTTCCATTGCCATTCATTGATTCCTTGCTGGATGTAGTAGCGAACATTCTCTTTTGTGGATAGATTTAGTGGGTACAATCAGGTGCAAATGGCCCAAGAAGATAAAGAAAAGACTGCTTTTATGACAGAACGGGGGGCATTTTCCTCCAATGTGATGACATTCGGGTTGAAAAATGCTCCTGCTACATTCCAAAGGATGGTTCATGAAATATTCTACGAATATTTGTGGATGACTTTAGTGTGTTCGGGAAGAAAAAAGAACACATTACACACCTCACAATGTGCCTGGAAAAGTGCAAAAAGGCCGGACTGAGCCTAAATTAACCAAGTATGCCTTCGTTGTTGTAACCAGTGGATCCCTCATGGGGCATATAGTGTTTATAGAAGGGCTTGTGGTGGATTCGGCCAAGGTTGCAATCATTGTGAAGCTGCAACCACCCAAGAATCCCAAAGAGCTTGCAAGATTCGTGGGCCTAATCAAGTGGCATAATAGATTCGTGAGGTTCCTAGAAAACGTGGCGGTGCCCCTATACAGTCTGATAGCAAAGGATGTAGAATATGTTTGGTCTGACTCTGTCAAGAGGTATTCCAAAATCTCAAGAGGATACTGTCAACAGCTTCCATCCTCAAGTAGCCCAACTATGACTTAGTATTCCATGTGTTTGTCGATGCCTCTAATGTAGCCATTGGTAGCACTCTGATGTAGGAAGCACAGGAGGGATGATACAGGCCAGTTTATTATGGAAGTAGGAGGTTGTCTAGGCTAGAAAAGAACTACTGCACCAGAGAGAAGGAGTCACTGAATGAACTACTCCATCAAGAAGTTCAGGCACTACTTACGGGTAAGATGTTTGAATTTCATGTAGATCACAAACCTCCCCTGTACCTAATAAACAAACTAGACCTGGCAAGAAAGTTGGTCAGATGGATGCTCTTGTTAATAGAAATTTGATTTCAACATAAGGCACGTCCCTGAGAATAAGCATGTAGTGGCAGATTTCTTGTAAAGACTGGAAATAAGAGAAGAACCAGAGGGGGTGGAAGATGATTTCCCAAATGCGTAGCTTTTCCTCACAGAAGGAGAGAGACCCAGCTGGTATGATGAAATGCTGCAATTCCTATGTGACTTGTCCTTTCCAAAGTACATTCTAGACATCAGAGTAAAAAGTTGACTCTCCGGAGCAAGTCATTCATCGTGGTGGTGGCTGGGCAGCTCTACAGGATGGGCATTAACTAGATTCCGAAGGAGATGTGTCCCCGAGCACGAGCAATAGGCTATGCTCGAGAAAAAGCGCATTAAGGTATAAGCAATGGGAATTTTTCCAGAGAGGTCACATGATGGAAGCTGCACCAGGCAGGTATGTGGTGGCCAACTGCATTAAATGATGCACACAAGCTCGCAAAAGAGTGTGACATGTGCCAGAGGCTAGGGCAACCAAGTGATGTAGACAGAATGCCCCATAACCCAGTCCTGCCACTCAAGCCATTCCAGAAGTGGGGTTCGATTTCGTCGACCCCTTCAAACCCACTGCTCAAAGGACAGGAAACAAATACATCTTGGTGGCCACCAATTATTGCACGAAATGGGTGGAGGCCAAGGCCCCTAGAGATTGCAAGGCGCCATCATAGCAAAGTTTCTTTATGAAACCACAATGACAAGATTTGGATGCCCTATAGAGATAGTTAGTGAAGGGAGCCACTTCATCAATGAAGTGATCAAGAAACTGATGGAGCAGCACATGATAATACACAAGAAGTCAACAATCTACTACCCACAAGCCAATGGGCAAGCAGAGTCCACCAATAAGATTCTCAAGGGAATTCTGATCAAGACAGTGAATGAGAATAGGAACGACTAGGACCACGATATTGCACTCAGCATTATGGGCATTCCGAACAGCTGATAAGAATGCAATAGGACTTACACCCTTTAGCATGGTGTATGGGCTGAAGTAATAGTGCCCATGGAGCTCCTGACACAGACTCTTAGAATAGCAGTGGGCTGAAAGGCTCTCTCCAGAAGACTCAAAGGAACACATGATCAAACAACTCCTGAAGTTGGATGAAAAGAGACTGCACAATGCCTGGGGAGAGCAGAAATTGTGCAAAGGAGAAGAAATCTGCAAGTGGACATGAACACAAAGTTTAAGATCTTCAAGGAAGGAGATGATGTCCTGCGGTTCACATTAAGAATGGGACCCCACCCGGGAAAATTGAAAATGAGATGTAGCTGGAGCAGCTGCTGCAGAATTCCAGCACAATCACCCTTCCATTGGGTGAGAAGAGGGTTTCCAACCCCCTCTATGTGGATGAGGTCTTCAAGCTACCAAGTGAAGGGGAAGGAGAGGTCAAACCAGTCTCGACAAAGAAGATTTGATCAAGGAGTTCGGCCCTTTGGAAGGAAAGGCCAAAGAATTTAAAATCACAAGAACTCCAGATGAGGACAAATAGAACCGTATGTGCTTTGTGGTTGAGATGCTCAATCTCACCCACAAGCCATACTGTATGTTAAGAAGAGCCTTCTAGTGAAGGCAACGAAGGTGGGGACGAAGGTGGCTTGGGCGAAGGTGCTCTACAGCAACCTTAAAGACCAGATTGGGAAGGTCACCTGCCCAAACACCAAGACAAATATCGGCCCCTACCTAACAACACTCTTCAAAGCACAATCAAGAGCTGCAAAAGAGGAGGAAAGCCAGAAGGAGGAAGTAAATCAACAAACAGGACACAGGGCACAAGGAGGAGACAAAGGCAAAACCCCAGCAAGGAAGGAAGTTCCAAACAATCAATATCCAGGAAGAAGAGAATTTTTTAGTTTGGGGAAAAGAAGAAGGGCAAGAAGGGAAAGACAACAGAAGAGAAAAGTAGCAAGCAGTTAAAGGAGGACTTCCCTGATATCGACGGCAAGTCAATTCTTACACATAAGCTAGAAGAGCAACAAGCAGGAAACATCAGCCTCAGAATGGCTGCATCTCGAATAGGCATAGCAGGAGGCCGTATGCATAGAACGCCTGCACCTAGGACAGGCACAACAAGAAATTGTGGTCATTGAACACCTGCGCCTTGATCAAGCACAAGCAGAGCCTCTTGCACCCCACCCTACAAGCTTTCTAGAATCCTTTGACACGGATTGGGTGTAGGGATGCCTCAATTATTTACAAACGTGTATGGTAGACGGAATGAAGGTGTATGGAGCAGACGGAATGAAGGAGATAACCAAGTTGCAAGCAATGGTCAGGGAATAGGAGGGCATTAGCCAGGCCATGAGGAGCTAACACTAGGAACCCTTGCAGGAGGATTTGGAAAGAAGGAGAGAAGTAGGCAAGACGGAGGAGATGCAAAGACAATTGCTGGTGGCAGGGACTCCAAAAGGAGAATGAGGAGACAAAAGAGAGATGGTGGTGATAAAAGGGGCTTTAACCAGTAATGGTGACGAGATGAACAGACAGCTGAAAAGAAGAGATAAACGGCCAAGGAAAACCAAGCTAGGGCTAAGGGCCAGATTCTCTTGATCAAAAAAGAGCATATCAAGATTATAAGAGAGGTGTAGGTTAGGGGGCGGATAAAGACAAAGTGGAGCTAGTCAAGGCGGGCAAACTGGCAGTTCTAGACGCCGAGGAGTTCCTAGAAGTATACAAACGAGAAGCAAAGAAGATGAAATAGTGGGAAAGCCATGTAGTGGAAGACCTAAAGGAGGTGTGGGAGGAATATATGAAGAAACTAACATCGGCAATGTAAGTCCCCACCCCTACCTACAAGCAGATGGTTCCCTTCCAGGATCAAGATTGGAATCCAGATGGAGGAAATCCAAACACAGGAAAGTTGACAGGAACCGACCTTACAAGAGCCCTGGAAACTATTGCACACAGCTAAGAGGATAAGGAGGCAGGACACAACGAGGTAGGCACGCAAAGAAAAGGAGTTGCAAGCATAGAATGAGCAACTAAAAATGGAAGAAAAGGTTCACTCAACTGAAAGGTGATGGGAAGAGGACATAGGAGTAGCCTGACGGGAAGGGAAAGGAGCTAATATTGTACAAAGGATCATCAATGGATATAATCCCCGATGATGAGTTGCGAGGGCATGCCTGGGCAGCCACAAAAAAGCTAAAAGAAAGGGTAGGTGATGAGGCCGCTCTTAGAGCCCAAATCGAAGAGCTGAATATAAGGAGCAACAAAGGTAGGACGGGTTGACGATGAAAGCCCTCAAGATGAAAATTGAATCCACAACCCTTGCCAAGAACACAAGAGGAAGAGGAGGTAGAATGACGGTCAATGTGCTGAACGTCACCCTGACGACAGCCCATGCCGATCTAAAGAACACGCAGGATCAACTGGATGCCACAAGAAAAACGCATGCAGAAAAGCTGAAGGCATCCAGGGCCAGAGCTCAGGAAATGACAAGAGCAGGTGAAGGCAGTAATGAAAGTGCATGCTACGCAGGTGTAGAATAAAGACAAGATGATTGAAGACTTCCAGGTCAAAAGGGAAAAAGAAGCCCTGCAGCAAAGACTCCAGGAAGAAAGGGTACAAAAGGGCACAACCACCTAGAAAGAGAGCCCTCAATCACATGAGGAGCTTGATTCAGGCTACCAAGCAGGCCAAGAGCTATGCAACCATCTAACTGGGATGAAATTGCAGAATTCATGAACCAATTAAACGTGTCACAAACAGAAAAACAAGGGCAAAGTAGCTCCCGGGTAGCAGAATCAACGCCAAGAAAAAGCCCCTCATCCGGATCTAGAGTAGTGCAAGAAGCAAGTGGTGGGGTCTTATGACACGTGGATCTGGCTGAGGAGGCAACAACCCAACCATGCATAGGGCAGCACTCCCGGTGCCCCTCGCTAATGGAATTACCTAACAGAAGAAGAGAAGGCACACTCTAGACTAGAACCAACACACCATAAAGGTGGAAGTGGAGTCAAGGGCAGGACTCCCGGTGCCCCTCGCTAATGGAATTACCTTACAGAAGAAGAGAAGGCACACTCTAAACTAGAACCAACAGACCATAAAAGTGGAAGTGGAGTCAAGGGGGAAGGAAGAGACCAAGAGAGCTTGAGCAGACCATGTTAAAAAATGATGCCATCATCCCAAAGCAGACAAAGCCACGTGCTTTTGCAGCGGGGATGGCCATTGATATAATGGAAAGGGCCAGGGAAAAGCACCCATATGCCAAGCCCATTGGCGTGCAGTTCCGACGGGCTGATGAAAGGGCTAGATTCGGGCATGCCTAGGTGAGTAGCAGGAAGAGGGCTTATGAGCCTAGGTATGCCCAAGACAAGCCCATAAAGTTTGTCTCGGGAGGCCTCACCAACAAAGGAAGGACCGGATGAAGGGGGCTGGAATAGGCCTTAAAGTTTAGACCTGAATTTTGGAGATGAAATTATTGTTATGATTTTTCAAAAAACAATGAAGTGGATTGGACGGCAATGACAATAAGTCATTTGTGGGCTTCTTTGTTGGCGCAACGTCCCACCGTGATTGCCAAGTGTTAGCATAGCCTTGCTAACATAGGGAAACACACATGCTCCTACACACATAGCCATGGAGTACACATGTACACATGAGCATGGATTATGAGGCATGGATCAAGACAAGATAAAGGATACAATATAAAGACACATGCTCCTACACACATAGCCATGGAGTACACGTACACATGAGCATGGAGTAGAAAGCATGGATCAAGACAAGATAAAGGATACAAGATAAACATACAAGCATAACAACATAACGTCATACTATATTCCATATCCATGTATCACATATTGTGTGTCCAAGAATCATGTACATACAATAGTCATGTCCAATCTACATACAAGAGGGGCTTTATGAAGCCATCCAACCATGTGACTCTTGGAATACCCATGTGTGTGCTGTTGGGCTGCCCATGTGACTATTGGGCTATCCATATGACTATTGGGCTCCCATAATCTCCACAAGATCCTAACTCCCCACTAGCCCTCTTGTAACCACTTCTTGATATGACATCTTGTAATAATGAAATAGCCTAGGCTAATGCTACTAATGCTAGGGGGTGTTCACACCCAAGCTAATGCCAAAATGCTAGGGGGTGTACACACCCAAGCTAATGCCAAAATGCTAGGGGGTGTACACACCCGTCAACAATTTTGTATCACTTTCTCAATTCTAGAAGCATTTGGGAGGGCTTTTCATCAATTCTTGAACACTTGGTTATGTGCTTACAATGGAAAAACCTAACTCTAGGTTTCATAAGCAAAGGGCTTTTGTAATTAATGGTCATTACATGTAATACTAACTGTCATACTTTTTGAATGTCAACTAATTACAATACTCTTGCAAAGAAGCAAGAGATTTCATGCTATGATTAGAGTTCGATGCATTTATGTAAAATTAATGGTGTTGGCATGATTCTTGTGAACATTGGATGAAGGTTCATGTGATTTTGGTGCATTTGGAGATATCTTTATTGTCTTGTAAGACTTGTTAAAAGACACATGAGATCTTATGGTGGTGAAGAAGGAAAAGTTTGGAGATAATGGTGATGCAATGGTGATTGTAATTGTGATCAATGGTTATTGTAATGGTGATTAATGGTGATGGGAATGTTACTTAGCATGAGTCCATGCTAAGTGGAATGTATAAAACACTTGTATAAAAGTGGCCTCAATCTCTTTTGCAATTCAAGTTTATAGAATCGAGTTTGTTGTAAGGAGTACCCTTGGCGTAAGAGGAGGAAGAAGGGGCCACCCAAGGGAGAGAGTCTCTTGAATTCCGCTACCACCGAGTGTCTTGGAAAAGGTGGTAGTGGGAGGATTAGATACCGTGTGGTGTGGATAGAGAAGAATTGATTTACATTGAGCACATGGCAATGGAATCAAAGGACTGATGTATGGCTAATGGTTAGCCAATGGAATGCCTACATGAGGCTCTGCACATGAGATGCATGTGTGGACAAATGGATCATTTGGAATAGTATTTACGAAGTTGATTCAATCATAAATGCTCCAGACTAAACCTAATGATATTTTTTAGTGGTGAAATTGCCAAAATTCAGTTACATAGTAATGTAGATATTTCACATTGTATATAGCCAAAGGCTACTTTTGTAATGAAAGCTATCCATATAAGGCTGTACATATAATGTGAACATGTTTTGGGCACTTCATAAGTGTGGGCGTTTAGGTAAATCCCACATGTATAGAAGTGACTTATGAGGGTGTGTAAGGCACTTTTCATAATACAATTTTCTATGGATAACGCTGGGTAGCTCCTTCCTTCTTTTCTTATCTTGTGGTCTTTCTAATTCTTGCATGCTTTTATGTCTATGCTTGTATTTAGCTAGCTATGGAGTCTTGTAGGGTTTGCTTGCTTGCATGTGTGAGTGCTCAAGAGTGTGTGTGCGCTTGAGGTAAGCTTGCTTGAGAATAGCTAGATGTGGAGTGTGTGTGCGCATTTGAGGTAAGCTTGCTTGATTCCTACTAGAGAATAGCTAGATGCAGAGTGTATGTGAGTGGAGTGAGTAGATAGTAAGTTGCTCTAACTTCGCCCTCTTGTGTGATTGGATTTTGGAGATTCAAAAATTAGATCGATAGAGCTTGAGGGCTTGACTAGCCACAATGCACTGCTATGCACTATCCACTACTCTAGATAGGTTATACTCCTTGGTGTTGACATGTTTGTTGTGAAGCTACAACTTCTTTACATAAGAGGCACCCACGACTAGGAAGTAAAACTAGTGCTAGAGTGGAATAGAGACACTCTATTGATCGTTTGTTTGTTTTTTCTTGCCCATGTGTTGAAAAACTTGTGATAGAGTGATTGTGTATTGAGTTTAGGGGGTGGTTGAGTGATTAGGAGTGAAGCAGGTGTGATTTAATTAAGCTTTTCCTAACCCATAACCCTTCTTTTGTGTTTTTACTATTTTCTTCATTGGTGGAGATGGCTGGTTAAGTTGAGCTCTCCCTTGCAAGATTGAGGTTGGCAATCTGGCTTGTTAGGCTATTCCTGTGACACCATAAGCATTAGATCATATTAAATAGACTAAACTAAGAGTTTTTCCACTATGTCCAAAGGGTAAAAATTGACCCCTTCTTTTAAGGGTATTATAGGTATCCGAGCAGAAAACCACGAGCGGAGAAGTCCGAGCGAGCCTTTTTGCAACATGTTCCTATGTATATTCATTCAAGGAATCATATTGGAACACTATTACAGTGGCATATGTTAAATACCAACTATATTTATTCAATTCTAACAATACAAACTTTCCATGTATAGTATTTAAAGAAAATGTTAAAATAGGTCAAGGTCATTTGCAACCCCCTAGAATGATACATTATCTTTCAGAACATTCATATGTTTAAATTCATTATTTTTTTTTTCTATTCTCACTCCCAAAGTAGACTGTTCAACTAAGTTGGCCACTCATGTATATGATGCCATCCATGAACACGGTTTGAACATATTGCATAAAACTTTAAGCAGATGTGGAAGTTTTGCCCAGTATATTCCTAACCGAAAAAACATTAAATCCAGATCATGAATCTAGGATTCCACACTAAAAATTATAACCCACAAGCGTAATTTAAATTCTGACGTGTGCACTTCAGCTTGCTCATCTATATGTAAGCCGCCAAGTGATATTTTACAAACCACATGTAACAAGTTTACCAGATGCAAGTAATATAACAAGTAAGAGTGACAACGTATGAAGGAAAAGGAATGCATATCATAGAATCTTACATTAAATAATGCCAACCAACAAAATAGAAGCTCAAGATTGTTTCCAAAAGCCAAAACAATTTGTACCTCCAATGTAGATTTTACTTGTGCATTAATGAACTAGAGTGCACCCAAAAATTTTTTCCAAACTATTGTCTCATACGCATAATGTCACAAAATTTCAAAATCAAAACTAAAGCCAAAAATAAATATCGTGTATGTGAGATAGCACCAATGTCTAGTAGACCATAAAGCATAACCATAAACTAATTCTCATAAGCGAGTCATCCACAAAAAAGTCCGTCGTCTCCTCTTCTCCCTCAACTCATAGTTATATGATTTGTCGTTCCTTTCCATGTGCATGGCCATACTCTCTGTGTAAGTTGGCAATTCACTTCAAAATGAAACTCTAGAACTCCCTTACATGCGTAAATGAAAGGTATGCATTCAAAATAAAGAACAACATTTTTTACTCACTAGTCCAATGGCACAGCAACATTGATTTCTTCCTCCTCAGCATCGACGTCCATGAGCATATGCTGCTATGTAGACGATCCCACACTTGCATAAATAGCATCCACCACTCTTGGAAGTAGTCCAGTACATATCTCTGGGTCATTGTCTATTGCCAAGCAAGGGCGACCAGAGTGGAGTGCAGCCCTTAATCCTAATCGTGTCCCTGCCCCCATCTCAAGAATGGAACCATTTGGAGGACACATCTCCAAGAACATAAGTATGAATGCAGGACTCTTCTCAAGAGATCCACGCCATGCACCTCCCTTGCCAACTCTTTTGGAACGATGGACTGAAGGCAAGTAATGTGGAAGCAAGTTGCCATCTAAACTCATCCTCATCATGGAGGCCACACCCTTTGCTGATTGCATGTTAAATGTGGGTCTTTGTCCTATCCTCCTCATAGCCATAGCATGGAAAACATAAGACTATTCAAAAAAGCATGAGTCAATTTCTATGTGATTTATGATATAGAAGTAGAAGCAAACATACATCTGAAGACTCACCTTCACACCAATCCCAACAAGTGTGTCTGAAATGCCTTGAGGTTCCATGCTTTGTACTATCCATCTGCTTGAAACAAAACAATATGTACCAAAATCAGACCCTAGCCTATAACCCACAAGACTTCATGAAGTGTTCAACACAAATACATTTACCTACAAGCCACCTCCATTTTTAATCTTACTGCATAGCGCTCCACAGTAGGCAGAGTAGATGGAGAACAGAAAACCAAAGTCCACCCATTGTCATAGGAGATGTGATCTTCTGTGATAACATTCCAAGGTGGAACCTCTCCTTCACCACCTGTAGCATACCCTATGTGGGAAGATCCACAATGCAACAGTCTACACTCCATGTGCATTGTTTAGAGTTTCGTTTCTTCCCTTGTTGGTATAGAAGTGCAAAAAAATAGTGCAATTCTCGATATCCATCTGCAAGCTGTGATGATTGCACTATCTCTTTGCCCAATTTGATGTAGTCAAACTCCCACACCTTTACCCAACTCCTAGGTATGAGGGGATGTTTCCAATGTGGCAAAAAAAAAGTGGAACCCAAATAAATTCAATGGAGAAAGGCTTTCTCACTATCCCAGAGTCATCAACTTCCAAAGTATCTACAAACATAATGCATATCAAATGACAATACTAGACTAAAAGGAATTGGAAAACTTCAACAAAGATGTTTCAGCTTACCATCTCCATCCAAGTCGGTATTCTTCCTTCTCGGTGGTTTTGCAAGATTAGGATTCCCTATATTTTCCTTTTGTTTCTCCACCATCTTTTGTTTCTCCTCGAGATTTTTACGTTGCTCCTCGATCATGTCTCTAGAGGATCCAGAATCAGATTTACATTGACCTTTCGAATGCCTTATCAAGAAACCCATGGAGCCAGTCAATCATAAAAAAAAAGTTAAGAACAAAAGGCACATAAATAACCAACATGAAAAGTATACCTCTCTAGCATTAATGCCTCCTCCTCCACACACTTTCCACTACACATCTCTATCCACCATGGACAATGCTTTCTCTCCCACTCTGAAAGCCTTATAGTTCCTTTTGCAGTCATGTCCTCTCACGAAAGACTTTGTGTGTACATGCAATATGTAGGAGGATTGAGCACTGTCCATGCCTTGCAAATAGATGGAATGGTCTGTATCTTTTTTGTTTCTAGCAAATGAAGAATAAACCTATTCAAAACCCAGGCATAAAAAAGGGGTACAAAAAGAACTGGTTGCTTCCATAGCACCGGCACCAAAAATGTTATGGCTTGCACAACCCCTTGCAAAAAGAATGCTCAAACAATAAGCTACATGCTTATCTTAACTTGTCTTGTGGGGACTTACCGATTCCAAAGCTCAAATCTCTTGAAGACTCCGAGATCCACTAGTTGGTGCTAGCTTCTTCTGAATCCCTCTCCTTGGTGTCACCTTAAGGAGCTCCATGTACACCCACAAGGGCTCTCACTTCTCTCACTCTTGCTTACTCTCACACAACGAAGGAGAGGCACATGCACCAAGAATCATACCCCTACTCTCAATTCACTCTCTCACATAAGACTAGTGCATAAGAAAGAAAGTAAACAAGCACCAAGAATCATACCCCTACTCTCAATTCACTCTCTCACATAAGACTAGTGCATAAGAAAGAAAGTAAACAAGCAAGACTCAATTGGCAGAAAGGTTCATTATCTCCTCGATAATGAGAAAAACTTGTTTTTATACATCTTGCCCTTATTCACACTTGGACACTAAAAACCTTATTGTAATCTTGGTCATTGGCTAGCCTTTCTTATGATACAACATTTTATAGTACCGTTCATGACACTCATTATAAGCCATCTCTCATGTGTAGAGAAGAGATGATGACTTAACACAAAATGGGGTTAATAGTGCACCATGATTAGGTCGAAATGATGCAGTTAATAGATGTGAGACATTGATAAAATACGTCTGATCTCAGGTGATGGGGTAATTTAAGGGTCAAAACCACGTAAGTACATGGGAAGATGTGCATGGAAAAAAACCACATGGTCCTGGAGAAATAAAACAATATGCAAAAAGCCATGGATTTTCGTAAAATGTAAGGAATATATGTATATCTTCTCATAGCAAGATGACCATCCTCCCGTGCATCCTTAAGGAAATTATGAAAAACCACCCCACCAATCCTCATACCACAAAATATGTGCATGCTCATAATGCAAGAACGCTCACATGATGGTTGGATGGTGTCAAAAACTTGTGCTAATAGATGTGCCATGATCCGAAAAGATGTGTGTGGAGCTAATCAAGACATAAATACATATAAAAACATAGAGTGTGCTTGTTTGTGTGTATAAATCAACTCTACTTAGCTTCTTTTTTTGGAGTTTGTTTCTACTTTTTTGCTTTTCTTTTTCTTTTTCTTTTACTTCTTTTTTTTTCCTACTATTTAGAAATAAAATAAAAGAGATGTAAGAGAAGGTTGGTGAGAAGGAGGAGAATAGACACAAATTAAAAGTTTGAGTGGAGAGAGAGAAATTGGAAAAAAGCTAGTTTGGGAAAAATGTTAAAGATGAAAAATTAGAACAGGGGAGGGGAAGAAAGGTTAGCTTAAAATGAGAATGATTAGTATTTTTATTTACTTTTTATTTTTTTTTTGATATTTTTAGAAAATTATATAAAAGAAATGAACAGGGGTTAATAAGTTTGAAACAAGAAAGATAGGGAGGTTTAATGGAAATAAAGAAAGGGGAAAAAATGAACATTAATGTTAATGAAAGAGGGGCAAGCTTGGCAGTTCATGCATGTGAGAGAGGGGGAAAGCCTAAAATTTGAAGGCTTCAATGAGTTTCAAAGGCTTGTACGCCTTCATAGGAAGGCATAGAAAAAAGTTGGCATGGAAAAAACTCAACCAAGAATTTTGACCTTCATAATTCTACTTTTGATTTAATATTTCTATATTTAAATTTTCTAAGTTAAGTTACAATTATAATTTATAATATTTGAAAAAAACATTCAAAAATATTATAATTTATAATATTTGAAAAAAACATTCAAAAATAATTTCTATTGACATGACTCTAGAAGACGACTCCTTTGGGTCATGTGTCGGTCCTTTATTAGCTATAGCTCTTCGTAGATTGTTCAATATTGCTAGAGTTTGGGCATCTAGGGGTTATGAGGTTTGTGGAGTACCATCTCCTAGTATTTACAAGAAAATCGAATCAATTATTGTATTTGTCGTAGGACCAGTCATTTATGGGAATTGGAATCACCAAGGGTTTGAAACATGGTGGCATAGTTGGAGATATAAGATTGGTTCAATTCATGGTCCAATCCATGGTATCTGATGTGATTGGGGTTTGTACTTGAGGCATGAGCCTTCAAGGATTTCACACTCATTCTCCCCTTTCCTTCTTCTTCTTCTTCTTCTTCTTCTTTTTTTGGTTTCCTTTAGCTTGAAAAAACCTTTGTATGTTTGGTCTACCCCCTATGTCTCAAACGAAGGTCCATTAGGGTATGTTTGCATGAATTTCCTCTTAGGGGTGAGAACGTACTCTTAAGAAATATATTTTCGAGAAGTGTACATGCTAGTAGTTTCCCAAATGATAGAGAGGGTTTCAAACCTTGTTTTCCATCATTATCAAATCATGTGTTTTTTCCAAAAATATCAAAATGACAGTTTTTGTAGCCCTCTACAAAAAGAATTTGGAAACAAGTTCTATAAGAGAAATGTAGTATTTTTGACTATAACTTTGCTCCCATGATCTCGAAAAAATTCTCACACTTGGTAGCTTAAATGGTAGTTCAAAAGTGGTCCACAAGCTTTTTTTTGTTGATTTTAACGTGTTTTTTTCCTCAATTTTTACACAAAAGAAGGGTTATGGGTTAGGAAAAGCTTAATCAAATCACACCTACTTCACTCCTAATCACTCAACCACACCCTAAACTCAATACACAATCACTCTACCACAAGTTTTTCAACACATGGGCAAGAAAAAATAAATAAGGGATCAATAGAGTGTCTCTATTCCGCTCTAGCACTCGTTCTACTCCCTAGTCATGGGCACCTATTGTATAAAGAAGTTGTACCTTCAAAACAAGCATGTTAACACCAAGGAGTACAACCGTCTAGAGTCGTGGACAATGCATTATGGCTAGTCAAGCTCTCAAGCTCTCTCGATCAAATGTTTGGATCTCTAGAATCCAATCACACAAGAGGGAGAAGCTAGCAAGTTTCCTCTCTACTCAATCTATCTCTCTCTCTCAATCTCTCATGCACACTCCACATATAGCTACTCTCAAGCAATAATCAAACAAGCTTACCTCAAGTGCACACACTCACTCAAGCACTCACACATGCAAGAAAGAAAACCCCATAAGTCTATAGCTAAATACAAGCAGCATGCAAGAATTAGGAAGATCACAAGATAAGCAAGATGAAAGGAGCTCCCAACAGGGATTTTATATTCACGTGATCACAAGATTTTTTTTGTTAATAACACTTGTGAACATGTTATTCACATGTTCACATGTTTTCATGTTCTCAAAATAGCAGGTTACCAGTGACATGGTAACCTGCCGAAGCCCGCTGGGCTTTTTGTTTTCCCGGCGGGCCCGCCGGGAAAATCCATTTTCCCGGCGAGAAAAAAAGTTTAAAAAAAATGGTCAAAATATATTCATGTTCACAGTCATTCCTACCATTTTTGGGCCTTCTGGACTCATTTATGATGTCAAAAGTTCAAAATTCTTTGTACAAAAAAAGTTATCTCTAAATTTATCACCTTAAGCTCGATTACCATCAATTAGATCTTATTATACTTCCAATTGAGTCTAATTGACATCAATTAATATCCAATTGAGTCCAATTGGTATCAATTAAGTCTAATTGGGTGTCAATTGATCGATTGGGCTCAATTGACATCAATTGACACCCCATTGGACTCAATTGGGCTTAATTGGACTTAATTGGATTCAATCAATTGACACCCAATTAGACACAACTGGGCTTAATTGGACTCAATTGACATCGATTAACACCCAATTGATGTCAATTGAGCTCAATTGATATCAATCCTAGTCAATTGATATCCAATTGATGCCAATTGAGCCGAATTGATACCAATTGCACTCAATTGGTACCCAATTGATGTCAATTGAGTCCTCAATTAACATCAATTAACACCCAATTGAGTCCAATTGACATCAACTAATACCCAATTGAGTCAAATTGATATCAATTAAGTATAATTGGGTGTCAATTAATCAATTCGACTCAACTGATATCAATTGACATCCAATTGGACTCAATTGACATCAATTGGGTGCCAATTGAGTCCAAGTGACACCCAATTGATATCAATTGCATCCAATTGGGCTTAATTGACATCAATTCACACCTAATTGATGTCAATTGAGTCCAATCCGGTTCAATTCACACCCAATTGATGTCAATTGGAATTGATGTTAATTGGACTCAATTGACATCAATTAACACCCAATTGATGTCAATTGAGCTCAATTGACATCAATCGTAGTCAATTGACACCCAATTGATGCCAATTGAGCCGAATTGAGCTTAATTGATATTAATTGCACTCAATTGGCACCCAATTGATATCAATTGAGTTCGATTAGACTCAATTAACATCAATTAATACCCAATTAAGTTTAATTGATATCAATTAATACCTAATTGAGTCAAATTGATATCAATTAAGTCTAATTGGATGTCAATTGATCAATTGGGCTCAATTGGTACCAATTGACATCCAATTGGTACCAATTGACATCCAATTGGACTCAATTGACATCAATTGGGTGCCAATTGAGTCCAAGTGACACCCAATTGATATCCATTGCATCCAATTGGGCTCAATTGACATCAATTCACACCTAATTAATGTCAATTGAGTCCAATCACGTTCAATTCACACCCAATTGATGTCAATTGGGCTCAATTGACACCTAATTAACTCAGCCCAATTGATATCAATTGAGTCTAATTCAAACCTAATTGAGTCTAATTACATCTAATTGGACTCAAGTGACATCAATTAACACCCAATTGATGTCAATTAAACTCAATTAACATCAATTAACACCCAATTGATGTCAATTCAGCTCAATTAACATCAATCGTACCCAATTGATGTTAATTGAGCCAAATTGGGCTTAATTGACATCAATTGCACTCAATTGGCACCCAATTGATGTCAATTGAGACTCAATTAACATCAATTAACATCCAATTGAGTCAAATTGATATCAATTAAGTCTAATTGGGTGTCAATTGATCAATTGGGCTCAATTGATATCAATTAACATCCAAGTGGACTCAATTGACATCAATTGGGTGCGAATTGAGTCCAATTGACACCAAATTGATATCAATTGCATCCAAGTGGGGTCAATTGACATCAATTCACACCTAATTGATGTTAATTGAGTCCAATTAGGTTCAATTTACACCCAATTGATGAGAATTGGGTGTATGATGAGAATTGGACTCAATTGACACCCAATTGATATCAATTTGGCTTAATTGATACCTAATTGATATTAATTGGACTCGATTGACATTAATTAACACCCAATTGATGTCAATTGAGCTCAATTGACATCAATTGTAGTCAATTGATACCCAATTGATGTCAATTAAGCCAAATTGGGTCTAATGGACATCAATTACACTCAATTAGCACCTAATTGATGTCAATTGAGTCTAATTGAGCTCAATTAACATCAATTAGCATCCAATTGAGTCTAATTGATATCAATTAATACCTAATTGAGTCAAATTGATATCAATTAAGTCTAATTGGGTGTCAATTGATCAATTAGGCTCAATTGATATCAATTGACATCCACTTGGACTCAATTGACATCAATTGGGTGCCAATTGAGTCTAATTGTGATATCAATTGCATCGAATTGGGCTCAATTGACATCAATTCACACCTAATTGATATCAATTGAGTCCAATTGATATTAATTGAGCCCAATTGATATTAATTGAGTCTAATTCACACCCAATTGAGTTCAATTGCATCTAATTGGACTCGATTGACATCAATAAACACCCAATTGATGTCAATTAAACTCAATTAATATCAATAAACACCCAATTGATATCAATTGACTCCAATTGGGTTTAATTGATACCCAATTGATGTCAATTGAGTCCAAATAGATACAATTAGGCTCAATTGACACCTAACTGATGTCAATTGAGTCCAATTGGATTCAATTGAGTCCAATTGGGTTAAATTGGATGCAATTAGGCTTAATTGATGTCAATTGAATTAAATTGGATGCAATTTACCCAATTGATGTCAATTGAGTTCAATTGGATGCAATTAGGCTCAATTGACATCTAATTGATGTCAATTGAGTTCAATTCATACCCAATTATTGTTAATTGTGTCCAATTGAGCTCAATTAACACCCAATTGATGTCAATTGGGCTCAATTAACATCAGTTAACACCCTTTTGAGTCCAATTGATGTCAATTGAGTCCAATTGGGTGTCAATTGATATCAATTGAGCCCAATTGATCAATTAATATCCAATTAGACTTAATTGATATCAATTGGACTCAATTCATTCAATTTAGCATCAATTATAATCAATTGATACCCAATTGATATTAATTGACATCAATTAGGTGTTAATTGATGTCAATTGAGCCCATGTGACATCAATTGTATGTCAATTGAATCCAATTGATGTCAATTGAGCCCAATTGACATCAATTGTGTATCAATTGATACACAATTAGCTTCAATTGGGCTCAATTGACATCAATTGACATCAATTGACACCCAATTGATGTCAATTAGGCTCCATTGACACCCAATTAGACTCAATTTGGCTCAATTGACATCAATTGACACCCAATTAGACTCAATTTGGCTTAATTAAGTCTAATTAGACTCAATTAGACTCAATTTGGCTCAATTGATATCAATTGACACCCAATTATACTCAATTTGACTCAATTGATACCCAATTAGACTCAATTTTACTCAATTGACATCAATTGACACCCAATTGATATGAACTGATGTGAATTGAGCTCAATTGCATCGAATTAGGCTCAATTGACATCAATTGACACCCAATTAATATCAATTGAGAGCAATTGATGTGAATTGATGTCAATTGAGCTCAATTGCATGGAATTAGGTTTAACTGACACCCAATTAATATCAATTGAGTGCAATTGAGCCCAATTCAGCTCAGTTGTAATCAATTGACACCCAATTGATGTCAGTTGCATCCAATTTGGCTCAATTGAAACCCAACTGATGTCAATTGAGTCCAATTGATGTTAATTGGCACCCAATGGATGTCAATAAGGTTCAATTGATGTTAATTGGCACCCAATTGATGTCAATAAGGTTCAATTGATGTTAATTGATCCTCAATTGATGTCATTTACGTCTAATTGAGCTCAATTGATACCCAAATTATCCAATTGAAGTCAATTAGACTTAATTGACTTCAATTGTGTTAATTGGATATTAATTGATATCAATTAACACCCAATTGCTATCAATTGAGTCTAATTCGACTCAATTGACACTCAATTTACATCCAATTGGGCGTGAATTGAGCTCAATTGTATCATATTAGGCTCAATTGACATCAATTGACACACAATCGATCACACAATTGAGTGCAATTGAGCCCAATTGATATCAATTGTGATCAATTGACACCCGATTGATGTTAATTGCATCCTATTGGGCTCAATTGAGCACAATAGGATGTAATTAACACCCAATTGAGTGTCAATTGAGTGCAATTGAGTCCAATTGAGCTCAATTGATATCAATTGACACCCAATTGATGTCAACTGAGCTCAATTGAGCTTAATTGATATCAATTGACACCCAATTGATGTCAACTGAGCTCAATTGAGCTTAATTGACAATTAATTGTAATAAATTAACACCCAATTGAAGTCAATTGGGCTTAATTAATATCAATTAACATCCAATTATTATCAATTAAGTCCAATTCGACTCAATTGATACTTAGTTTACACCCAATTTATGCAATTTGGGTGTAAATTGGGCTCAATTACGTCGAATTAGGCACAATTGACATCAATTGACACCCAATTAATATCAATTGAGTGTAAATCAAGTGTAATTGAGTCCAATTGGGCTCAATTGAGTGCAATGATGTCCTGGACAATTGAGTCAATTGATGTAAGTATAGTTAGATTTAATTGGTGTGTCAATTGAACTTAAGGCCAGCAAATTATACAAAACTTTTTTTGTGCCAAGAATTTTGAACTTTTGACATTATAAATGAGTCCAAAAGGCCCAAAAATGGTAAGAATGACTGTGAACATGATTTTTATTTTTTTATTTTTTTATTTTTTTTATTTTTTTATTTTGTCCGCCGGGAAAATGGGTTTTCCCGGCGGGCCCGTCGGGAAATGTCATTTTCCCGGCGGGATTACTGGCAGAGAAGGTTTTTGCAGGTCATAAAAAATGCCCGTGAATATACATTGTGATCACAAGAATTTTTATGTTAACAACAGGTTTTGTTAACGTGATCACAAAATTGTGAAGACGTTAATGAAATCCCTGGCTCCCAAGCTTGAGCTAACTAGTAGATTGTATTATGAAAAGTGATCTTACACACCCTCATAAGTCACTTATATACATGTGGTATTTGGCCAACCACCCACACTTATGGGGTGCCCAAAACATATTCACTTTATATATACAACCTTATATGGCCACATCTTTCATTACAAAGGTGGGCCTTTCACTATATTTTAAGTGAAATATGTAAGCTATGTTGAGATATCGAGCTCATCTAGTGAGACGGTGGACACTGATGACCCGCCTAGGGGATAGGCCCCACACTTACACCACTGGCATGGTTGGTGAGATCATGGGTGATATGCGGCCAGTGGGATGACAAGTGCTGTGTGACAGCTATTCTAGAGACTGGCATAGTTATAGCACCAGCTCATTTAGTTGGTTTCACACTTAGAGAACCCTAGTATGTATTTGGTTGAGTACCTTTCATATTGTGTGTACTCTTATCTTTGTATATGGTGTGTTGAGTGTTGAGTGAAGAAGAAGAAGATTTTCAGCCTCTCACCTTGTGTGCTCTCTTTTAGGGTTTTGTGAGTGTGTGTGTGTGCTTGCAAGTGCTCAAGCTCTCTTCTCCCCTGTATCTTTTCATGGTATCAGAGCCTAGTTCATGCTAAGGGCTGAGCTGCAAGCAAGAGAAGCACAAGAAGCGGTACGAAGGTAAGAGCTTCAGCTACTCTTCCCTATTTGTGTTGGCGACTACACCCTTGTCGGGAGCTCTACGGGAGGCACCGGCAAACGATCTCTGATTGAGGAGCTTTCTTCACGGGAGTAAAGCTATAGGGAAACTATATTGTGCTATCAGATAAAATTTTTCAGGGCCGAAAACATGTTTCGAGCGCGTTACGACCTCCGTTTTTTAGAAAGCAGGCAATTTCGAACACTGTGGGTAAGTCATTGTTTCTCTGCAAAACTCTGTTTTAAAAACTGCAGGAAGACAGATTGGTTGTGCAGACATTGTGTGTGCTACAAGGAGGTCAACAGTTGCCATTGGGTGTATGTATACACATTGAGGTCACTGGTCGTGACATTTGAGTGTAGTATAGTACCGCTGGAGAAAATACAGCAATTTGTGCAGAATAAACCAGAGTGTTGTTTCTGGCGAGATGTCAAATGGTGGCATAAACCAAATTGTTGCTGAGAAACTTGATAAGAACAACTTCCATGCTTGGAGGTTCAAGTTGACGAATTTCTTGATGGGAAAGGGTTATTGGGACTACATAGAAGGTGAGCATGAAGAGGCACCGGAGATATCGGAGATCAATCCGACTGCTGCTTCAGATGTGAAAGAGTTCAAGGATTGGAACCAAGGAGCCAAAAAAGTTATGTATTGGCTCTCTATCAGTATACAAGACACCATGATTGGGCACATTCAGGATGCCAAGTCCCCCAAGGAGGTGTGGGACACCTTGGTAAAACTCTCGTAAAACTCTATGAAACAAATACCAAGGCACGAAAGATACAGTTGAAGAATGAACTTCATACTGTGGAGAAAAAGAGTATGTCTATGAATGACTATGCATTGAAGATAAAGGGTATTGTGGAATCCCTTCTTGCATCTATTGGTGTTTCAGTATATGGTTTCAGTATATGATGATGACAAGGTGGAAGTCTGTCTACGTGGTCTCGGACCACAATACAAGGCATTCAAGACGTCTATTCAGACTCGAGAAAACATTCCCAATTTCATAGATTTGGTGTTTATGTTGATTATAGAAGAGAAGAGCTTGGGTGAAGACCAACAGTCTTCACAAAACAAAAATAGTTCATAGTAGCAACAGGCCTTCTACACAAGTTCAGGAAGAGGACGAGGTAGAGGAGGCCGTGGACGCGGTCAACAAGGTGGCCAAACAGGTAATCAAAATTATGGCCAGCAGAGCAGCAGCAACAATAGTCCCAAAATTTACAACTCCTCCTGTGTCACATGGCTTGACGTATCGTCAAGTCTGTGAGCTTGGTCCGATTAAGGATGGAGCCTACTTGGACCTTTTCCTTGATAGCCGTGGGATGTGGCTTGGGGTAGGGAAGCCCCTTACTATTTCAGCGTGTACGCATCCTTGTATGGCGGCACATATCTATAATCAATATGTTGTTGCATATGGGAGGATGCCGAACAATCGCCAGATTCCGATATACTTCACAAAGCAGTTATATGTGGAGTTTGTCTTAGGGGAGCAGGTGGATTACACTAGCCATCAGCCTGGTGGTGGTGATGGTGGAGGTTGTCTCCAGGACTAGGGTAGGCGGCCTCCAACAACCCTTCATGTAGCTGCTATAGATTCTACATTTGTGCCTTTGTTCGACGGTCGAGGCACTTGGCACCCAGGTGGGTATCGGCGTACGGAGTACCATGGAGAGTATCCAGCATGTGGTGCAGTTGTTTTCATGATCTATACTGATAGATGTCGAGGTATTTACACATATTTATTACTTCTTAAGGTTTTTGATAGTCATTTGTTTACATGTTTATATGTACTTTTCTATATTTTTAAAATGAGCGATATGGTTGATTGTGTCACCAGGGTCCCACAACTACCAGTGAGAGACTCAATCAGGAGTTGATAGAGGCAAGAGCAGAGATTGACCACCTTAGAGTAGCATTGCAGACATCAGAGGCAGCCACCACTGTAGAGGCACACCATGTGAGAGAGTCTGACATCCACCAGCAGAGGTAGGTTAGTTTCTCTTGTACGTAAAAGAGTTATAATTAAGGTCTAAAGTTATAAATTTGTTTGAGGAATACCTAATGAGAGAGACTAATCAATTATTTGTATACTACTTTACTTCTTGAGTAGGGCCCGGACTGAGGTAGAGAGTTCTAGAGCTGAGGTAGGGCAACACATGATTATGGAGCAGATTGTATAGCATAGGACGGAGCAGTTTATGTTGCATGTTTTGGAGTTCCATCTGCTGCGTACGCTCTATTCCTCGAGGACATTGATAGTACTGGTGGATATGCTCTAGGATGTGGGCATTTTTTCCATTTGTCCTGCATCACCCCAGGAGCTAGTAAGCTTCTCGGCATGTCCCTCTTGCCAAGCACGCATCGACCTAGTGACATACAGAGTTCTTGGCATTGACGATCTTCACCCAGGCTTTGCTCGAGTAGATGCTAGGACTGGCAGGCCAATTGATTTTACCTCAGCTCTACTACTACTGACTTAGGACTCAACATTCCCGATGATAGAGATTAGGAGCCTGAGTTGCCTTCATAGATTGAGTGGAGTGCACAAGAGTTTGATGTATACCAGAGAGTCCTTTAGGAGAGCCATCTCACAGCACACGAGCGTGTGGGTGGTGCTGGTCCTAGTGGCACCTCGAGTGATGGTGTTGGTAGCAGTGTTGCTTCCCATGAGCAGCGTGTCCTTACAATAGAGGAGCTTACACGTACAGAGTGGCAGGCATGTACCATTGTCGATTACAGATATTGGGTTTACAGACATATACGTCTTGTGAGCACGACATAGAGAGAGGGAGAGGCTACAGCTTATGGGACTCGTGAGCTCCCGAGTACACTAGCATCAGCTTATGATCCTGCCTTTGAGGCAGACCTCCCCACAAATATTCGATGACCTCCACAGCCAGCACAGCCTCCTCAGTGTGCATAGCAGCCTCGACGTGCATGTCGACCACCAGTCAGAGATAACAATATTGATTGGGTTCCCGTTGATAGTAACTAAACTCAGACTAGGTGGGTTAGCTCACTTACATTGTACTTAGATTTATTGGCAGTGAGACTAACCTCAGACTAGCTCCGGTAGCTCATTTTCATTATGCCTTGATCTATTGAGTTAGTGGCTAACCCCAAAGTAGCTGGGTTAGCTCACATTCTAATGTACTTAGTTGATGTTTATATCATTATGAGTTTTTTCATTATTGAGGATCATTGCAATTTAGTCTATGTTCATGGTTTTTAGGATTTTTTAACACTTTGGCTATCATATTGTTTGTTGAAAACCCCCACGCCATCGTACCTAAACGTGATCTGAAATTTGCGACCATGTGGGGGGACCCACCCCCACATGCTCACAAAGTTTGGTCACTATCGAAGCATGTTTGGATTAGCAATTAGCAAATTTTTCAAGTCTCTTGGTGCTTGAGAGGTCATGGAAAATCCCGCTCTTCTCCATGTTATCATACCCAAACATGCTCCGATGAAGAGCAAACTTTGCGACGAGCATGTGGGGCAGACCCACCCCCACATGCTCACAAAGTTTGGTCACCATTGAAGCATGTTTAGATTAGCAATTAGATGATTTTTCATGTCTCTTGGTGCTTGAGAGGCCATGGAAAATCCCACTCTTCTCCATGTCATCATACCCAAACATGCTTCGATGTTAACCAAACTTTGCGAGCATGTTTAGATTAGCAATTAGAGCTTGGTGTAGATTTTTCAAGTCTCTTGATACTTGAGAGGCCATGGAAAATCCCGCTCTTCTCCGTGTCATCATACCCAAACATGCTCCGAGGTGACCAAAGTTTGGAAGCATGTGGGGGTGGGTCCCTCCCACATGCTCCGAGGTGACCAAACTTTGCAAGCATGTGGGGGTGGGCCCCCCCCACATGCTTGCAAAGTTTGGTCACCATCGGAGCATGTTTGGATTAGCAATTAGTGCCCATTGCGGATTTTTTAAGTCTCTTGGTGCTTGAGAGGCCATGGAAAATCCCGCTCTTCTCTATGCCATCATACCCAGACATGCTCCGATGGTGACCAAACCTTGCGAGCATGTGGAAGGGACCGCCCCCACATGCTCAAAAAGTTTGGTCACCACATCGGAGCATGTTTGGATTAGCAATTAGCGCCCAGTGTAGATTTTTCAAGTCTCTTGGTTCTTGAGAGGCCATGGAAAATCCCGCTCTTCTCCATGCCATCGTACCCAAACATGCTCCGATGGTGACCAAACTTTGCAAGCATGTGGGGGCAGGTCATGCTTGCAAAGTTTGGTCACCATCGAAGAATTTTTGGATTAGAAATTAGCGTCCAGTGGTGGCAGATATTTCAAGTCTCTTGGTGCTTGAGAGGCCATGGAAAATCCCGCTCTTCTCCATGATGCCATCATATCTAAACATGCTCCGATGGTGACCAAACTTTGTAAGAATGTGGGGGGACCCACCCCCACATGTTTGCAAAGTTTAATCACCATCACGGCATGTTTGGATTAGCAATTAGTGCCCAGTAGAGAATTTTCAAGTCTCTTGGTGCTTGAGAGGCCATGTAAAATCCTGCTCTTCTCCATACCATCGTACCCAAACATTCTCTGATGTTGACCAAACTTTGCAAGCATGTGGGGGGTCACCCCCACATGCTCACAAAGTTTAGTCACCATTCGAGTATGTTTGGATTAGCAATTAGTATCTAGTGTGGATTTTTCAAGTCTCTTGGTGCTTGTTGAGAGGCCATGGAAAATCCCGCTCTTCTCCATGTCATCAAACCCAAACATTGTCCGATGGTGACCAAACTTTGCAAGCATGTGGGGGGACCCACCCCCACATGCTTGCAAAGTTTGGTCACCCATTGGAGTATGTTTAGATTAGCAATTAACGCTCAGTGTGGATTTTTCAAGTCCCTTGGTGCTTGAGAGGCCATGGAAAATCCCGCTCTTCTCCATGTCATCATACCCAAACATGCTCCAATGGTAACCAAACTTTGCAAACATGTGGGGAGGACCCACCCCCACATGCTCACAAAGTCTGGTCACTATCGGAGTATGTTTGGATTAGCAATAAGTGCTCGGTGCGGATTTTTCTAGTCTCTTAGTGCTGAGAGGCCTGCTCTTCTCCATATCATCGTACCCAAACATGCTCTGATGGTGGTGACCAAACTTTGCGAGTGTGTGGGGGAGACACACTCGCAAAGTTTGGTCACATCAGAGCATGTTTGGATTAGCAATTAGTGCCCAGTGTAGATTTTTCACTCAAGTCTCTTGGTGCTTGAGAGGCTATGAAAAATCCTGCTCTTCACCATACCATCGTACCTAAACATGCTCCGATGGTGACTAAACTTTGTGAGCATGTGGGGGTGGTCCCTCCCACATGCTCATAAAGTTTGGTCACCATAGGAGATGTTTGGATTAGCAATTAGGGCCCAATGTGGATTTTTCAAGTCTCTTGGTGCTTGAGAGGCCATGGAAAATCTCGCTCTTCTCCATGTCATCATACCCAAATGTGCTCCGATGGTGACTAAACTTTGCAAGAATGTGGGGGACCCACCCCCACATGCTCGCAAAGTTTGGTCACCAGCATGAAAGCATGTTTAGATTAGCAATTAGTGCTTAGTGCGAATTTTTCAAGTCTCTTGGTGCTTGAGAGGCCATGGAAAATCTTGCTCTTCTCCATACCATCATAACCAAACATGCTCTGATGGGTGACCAAATTTTGCAAGCATGGGGGACCTGCCCCCATATGCTCGCAAAGTTTGGCCACCACATCGGAGCATGTTTGGCTAGCAATTAGTGCCCAATACGAATTTTTCAAGTATCTTGATGCTTAAGAGGCCATGGAAAATCCCTCTCTTCTCCATGCCATCGTACCCAAACATGCTCCGATAGTGACCAAAATTTGCGAGCATGTGGGGGGACCCCCCAAAGTGTTAAAAAAAAATCCAAAAACCATGAACATCAACTAAAATGCAATCATCCTCAATAATGAAAAAACTCATAATGATAAAAACGTTAACTAAGTATATCAGAATATGTGAGCTAACCCAGCAACTCTCGCTTTAGCCACTAACTCAAAAGATCAAGGCATAATGAAAATGAGCTACTCCAGCTATTCTGAGGTTAGTCACTTACCAATAAATCTAAGTACAATGTAAGTGAGCTAACCCAGCTAGCTTGAGTTTAGTCACTATCAAGATATAGAGATCTAGTCAGCACAGCACCCTCTCTAGCTCTCAAATGCTCTAGAATGCTCTCACGGTCATCCACTTGAAGCCAAAAATGTGGGCAAGAACTCTGTGTTTGGCTTTGTACGTGACCAAGAGTGAGTCTCGTCGTATAGCAACCACTAGATGAGAGAACTGAAATGCCTCTAACTCCCACTTCCACTGCTAGAACTCAAGAATCCCCTGACGAAGTCGAATCTATTGGTAGAACCGGCCAGCCACAATCATGCTATGGATGTAAAAAGAAAACCCATGATCATCCACTATATGGTGGTCAAGGATACACTCTGGCCTAGTGCAACTCATCAAATAGTAGTCTACTCCCTCGCTATTGCCCTCACCGGCAATAACAGCAAATACATAACCCTCCTATAGCAAATCTGTCAGGTCATCATTGCTGGCCATGATGACCTGAACACAGGACCTGTGTGCTCATCGGACAACATTGGATGTGAAGGATGCTTGGGAGAGAGGACTGTTTGTATCCATGCATCCGCCCATCCTCTTGAGGCACAATGTGACCGCCAAGTGTGATCCCACAATCTCGTAAAAAATTGTCATGGAGATGAAAACAGTGTTGCATAAAATGTGCATCATGTGAACAATCATCAGTGATATAGAAATGATACTCACGAATAATGACACGGGCCTCGGGGGTACTTGCTATCCCATCTACATGGGCCTCTGCATGTCAATAGATAATGTGGACCATAATAGCAACATGGTAAAGTAAGCAAGAGAGACGATTAGGACACAAAAAATCCAATAAGTAATATAGCTTAAACACGAAACAAATATTATGAAATATAACCATTACCTGCTCCGAGAAGTAATACTTAGATTGTATCTCTTGAAAAGGAGTGAAGGTGTAGTTCTCTACAAAATCAACCACAGAGACGACCACATCAATAGGAAACTCTACCAAGCATGCTCGGAAGTGACGATCCTGCCACTTTCAAAGAGGCCGTGGAAATTGGCAAAGGCAATATAATGATGCACGTGAATGCTATTATTGTGGTAAGCCTGGACATGTGCATGCAGAATGTCATAAGAAGCAAGCTGAAATGCAAAATGGGAAAGTGCAGCAAAACAACTATGCATCCTCCTCAAGCAGAAATAATGAGGATAATGAAAGGTTGTTTGTTATGCAGCATGTTGTGAATGCCATGTCTGAAAATGTTGATGCAGCACAAAAAGATGATGTATGGTATGTGGATTTAGGTGCTTCGAACCACATGACAAGTCATGGGGAGTGGTTCAAGGAGATGAAAAACTTGGAAAGACCAGGTTTTGTGGAAACAGGGGATGACACTGCTCATCCAATTGCCCATGTTGGAGATGTGCCATTGTCTATGCAGGATAGCAAAGTGAAGTACCTTGCAGATGCACTTCATGTTCCGAACATAACAAAGAATCTGGTTTCAGTTGGCCAGATGATTGAGCAGGGTTTGCAGGTTCGGTTTAACCCTGATGGTTGTTATGTTGAAGATTTTAAAGACAAGTGCAGGTTGGTTGCAAAAGGCAACAGAGTGGACAGAATGTTTACATTGAATGTAGACATGCCTGAAATGAGTGCTATGATGTTTGCAAACGGTTCAGGAATTGTTGCAGACACAGACATTTGGCATAAAAGGATTGGATATGTGAATGTGCAGAGATTGAAGTCTATGCCGACTAAAGGAATTGTGACAGGGCTGCCAAAATTTAAAGTGGAAGGTATGCAGAAAATATGTGAAGCATGCCAATTTGGAAAGCAAACAAAGCATGTGTTTCCACGTAACAGATATGTGAGCAGAAATGCACTAGATGTTGTGCATTCAGATGTATGGGGTCCTACGAAGACCATATCTATGGGAGGCTGCAGGTACTATGTGACATGACGATGACCACACAAGGAAAGTGTGGGTATATTTCATGAAGGAGAAGAGTGAGGTGTTCACTCACTTTCAGAATTTCAGAGTTTTGGTTGAAAAGCAAACAGGGAAATATGTAAAGTGCCTAAGGTCAGATGGAGGGGGAGAGTACTTCTCCAATGAGTTCTCTGAATTTTTGAAGAAGAAAGGTATTCGGAGACAGTTTACATGCAGATACACTCCACAGCAAAATGGAGTTGCTGAGCGAAAAAATAGGCATATTGTTGAGATTGCGTGAGAATTGATGGAAGAGAAGAATATGCCGCATAGCTATTGGGCTGAGGCTGTTTCTACAGCAGTATACATCATGAACAGGACTCCAATTGCAGCCATACATGATGTAACTCCAAAGGAGAGGTTTACTAGCAGAAAATCAGATTTGTCTCATCTGAAAGTCTTTGGATGCATTGCATATGTGCATGTGCCAGATGAGCTGAGAACTAAGCTGGATCCGAAAGCTGAAAAATGTGTGTTTATTGGATACTCCCTTGAGAAAAAGAGATACAGGTGTTATAACCCTGCTACACGTGAGTTAAGGGTAAGCAAGGATGTTGTCTTTGATGAGATGAGCAGCTGGTATGCTGATGAAAAAGAAGCTGTTGGGGCTGATGTGAGTGGAAGTGTGGTTGCACAGAATGCAGGTCAGCAATCACAGTCTTCGAGTGGACCAGGATAGTCCTCATCTAGTGGGTCTGTTGATAGACCATGGAGTGGCAGGCTGCGTCATAATACCAGTCCTGCAAATGTGATTAGTACATCACACATAAAGGAAAAGAGAAAGTGGTTGAGCCCCTTGGTATGCATGACATTTCTGCAGGGCATTCTCATGTTGATGGAGAATCTAGTGGCTCAGATATGAGCCTTGATGAGGAGCTTGGGATCCCAGCTATGAGAACACCTGGTGTAAAGAAGGCTATGGAAGCCATGAATGAAAAGCTATGAAGATCTGGGAGAGTGAAAAATCCTGTGCAGAGATTTACCTATGATGGTTATGTGGCACATCACTATGCATATATGGCAAAGGTTGTGCAGGTTGTTGAGCCCACATGCATTGATGAGGCTGTTGAAAATGTGTGTTGGGAGAAAGCTATGGATGAGGAGATGGATGCACTATATAGAAATGAGACTTGGGATTTAGTGCAATTGCCTGAAGGCAAGAAAGCCATTGGATGCAAGTGGGTGTACAAAGTAAAACATAACAGTGATGGAAGCATAAACAGGTACAAGGCTAGATTGGTAGCCAAAGGATATGCGCAGACATATGGCATTGATTATGAGGAAACTTTCAGCCCAGTTGCCAAGATGGCAACAGTGAGAGTTGATAGCAGTGGCTGCGTCAAAGCAATGGTCTTTACATCAGATGGATGTAAAGACTGCATTCTTGCATGGGGATTTGCAAGAAGAGGTGTATATGCTGCAGCCACCTGGTTATGAGGATGTGGGTCATGCCGAGCATGTTTGCAGGTTGAAGAAAGCCTTATATGGCTTAAAACAAGCACCAAGAGCATGGTCTGACAAGATTTCTGAATATCTTGTCACTATTGGCTTTCATGTAGCCAATGTAGATTTCTCGCTGTATGTGAGACATGGTGATAGAGGAGTTGTGCTTGTTGTCATCTATGTAGATGACTTGATCATTACGGGGGACCATGATGTAAAGATCTTTGATGTAAAGATCTTGCTTAGACAGAAGTTTGAGATGAAGGATCTGGGGGAGCTCAGATATTTCTTGGGCATTGAGGTGATTAGGTCACCACCACATGGTATTGGATTACTGCAGAGACAGTATGGCTTGGACATGTTGTCCAAGTATGGTATGATAGGCTGTAAGCCTATTTCCGTGCCATTGGATCAGAATGACAAGTTGAGTGCAGATTCAGGAGAGATCTTGGAGGATCCTACTATGTATAGGCGCATAGTAGGAAGTTTGATCTACATGACGATCACCAGACCAGATTTGCGCTATGCTGTTGGATTGGTGAGTCAGTTTATGCAGGTTCCACGGAAACCGCATTTGGATGTAGTGAGACGCATACTGAGGTATGTGAAGTCTACTTTGCATTATGGACTATTCTATGAGACTGGGACAGAGATATGTGTACATGGGTACACAGATGTTGATTGGGCTGGTAGTATCTCAAATAGGAGATCTACTAGTGGATTCATGTTTTCTTTGGGGAGTGTTGCTGTGACTTGGAGCAGCAAGAAGTAGCCTACGGGGTTGCTCTATCAAGTACAGAGGCCGAGTACAGAGGAGCTGCTATGGCAGCATGTGAGGTAGCTTGGTTGAGGAAGCTACTTGCAGATTTGGGTCTATCAGTGGATAGACAAGTTGCCATTTTCTGTGACAACATTAGCAGTATACAGTTGGCCAGGAACCCAGTCTTTCATGCTTACACAAAGCATATAGAGGTCCACTACCATTTCGTCAGAGAGAAGGTCTTGGCAGGAGATCTTGACCTTGTTTATGTCAGCACAGAGGATCAGGTAGCTGACATCTTCACCAAAGCATTGGGTACAGAGAAGCTCCGCAGATTCAGGGCTTCGCTTGGTGTACATGAGATGGAGTTGAGCTCGAGGGGGAGTGTTGAGATATCGAGCTCATCTAGTGAGGCGGTGGCCACTGATGACCTGCCTGGGGGATAGGCCCCACACTTCCACCACTGGCATGGTTGGTGAGATCTTGGGTGATATGCGGCCAGTGGGATGACAGGCTATGTGATAGCCATTCTAGAGACTGGCATAGTTATACCGCCAGCTCATTTAGTCGGGTTCACACTATAGAGAACCCGTGTATGTATTTGGTTGAGTACCTTTCATATTATGTGTACTCTTATCTTTGTATATGGTGTGTTGAGTGTAGAGTGAAGAAGAAGAAGATTTTCAGCCTCTCACCTTGTGTGTTCTCTATTAGGGTTTTGTGAGTGTGTCTGTGCTTGCAAGAGATCAAGCTCTCTTCTCCCCTGCATCTTTTCAGAGGTTATCAAAGCTAGAGATGGTGGCGGTGAAGCGTGCTATTACTACAATTCGTACTCCCACTAGATGCATGAGGTGTTTGAAGGGGGCCTTTACAAAGAGCAAGAAAAGAGGTGTAGAGCAATTATATGGCTTGAAATCTCATGATTGGCACAAGATGCTCCAAGTAAGTATTTTATGTGTATAATATCTTTTTCCTTTCAAATTTGAGTGAATTAGAAGCAACTAATCAACCATTCCTCGTGTGTTTAGTTCATACTACCTACTAGCATTTCTCGTAGTGCATCGAAGGATGTGAAAGATTGTATTTACAAGATGGGCGAGCTTGTGAGGTACTTTACATGATACAAAATGTGATGTGTATCAATGCTCCATGCAAGGTGTTCATATTGCTAATATGGTGTATTTTTTCATTTCTAGGTATGTGAGCTCAAAGGAAATAGATCCCACCACGCTTGAGAATGCTCGAGTTATGTCAGTGGAGGTGGTTTGTTTAGTGGAGGAGATATTTCCACGTTCTATTCTCACGAGCCAACTACATCTCATAATAGTGCATTTGGTGGATGAGATTGCTATATGCGGTACTATACATGCACGATGGTTGTTCTTCCTCGAGCGCTTCATGAAGACCTTGAAGGGTTTTGTGAGACAAAATGCAAGACCCGAAGGTAGCATGGCCGAGGGTTGGTTGATACAAGAGCCAATTGTATATATTTCTGAGTTTGTTGTTGATGTGGATAGCTCTCTCCCACGACTATGGAGAGATGATGAAGACCTAAGGATGACCTCTATTGTGCCTCAAGGGAAAGGACACAACAAAGTAATAGACACGGAGTTGCTTAATAATATCAACCTCTATTGCATGCTTAATAGTGATGTGATGAAAAGATGGGTGATAAGATACGAGGATGCGAAGGCAAGAAGACAAGAAGAAAGGGCCCTCTTTCGTGCACACCACGGATCTCGTGTGCCATACCCTCAGTATCTAAGAGCACTTCCCAAGGATATTCATGTGGATTGGCTACTTGACGAAATGGAGAAAGCAGAGAAAGACAAGGGGATGCATATCACAATGGAAGAATGGGAGTATGCTAGGGGATGCATGAGAGAGCAAGGTCGGTATATAGAATGTTATGCATAAGTTAGGAGCTTTCAATAATTTAGATTGCTTATTTAATTGATTTTGTTTTGGTGTAGTTCACTATGTTCAATGCTATATGGTGTCAGGGCAAGCATTTTCGAACACAACGGATTGATGATAAGAGAAACACACAAGATTGCAGCGTCATTGCTAGCTTTGAGGAAGCCAATGGAGCCATGGATGATTATTGTGGCATAATCCAAGATATTATTAAGCTTGACTTTCAACGCTTCTTTGTGTATGTTTTGGATGTAAAGTGGTTTAAAGACGTGGTGGAAAGAGGCCCTAATGCAACAATCAAATGCCATGCAAGTGGCTTTGTAACTATTGACTCCACAAAGTTTTGGCAAAGTAAGAAGGACACACTAGTACTACCGCAACAATGTGAACAGGTACTGTACACACATATAAAAGTACTCACTTTTAAATATTTGATACCTTCGATGCAAGGAAAATAACATGATTGTATTTGTGTTTAAATTAGGTTGTCTATCAACCAATGGTGGATAATAACAGATGGTAGAGTCATTGCTAAAGGCAAGAAAGAAGGCAGATTGTTTAAGCTAGATGCTGGAATTCCTGAGTTAAAATCAGCCATGTTCTCCAAAAGCAGGAATGTGGTACAGGACATTGATATGTGGCATAAGAGGATTGGACATGTCAATATACAAAGGTTAAAGAATATGCAGACAAGAGGCATTGTCAGTGGGCTACCTAGATTCAAGTATGATGGGAATATGCATGTTTGTGAAGCCTGTCAGTTTGGAAAGTAGGCAAGGTTGCGGTTTCCTAGAGAAGGAAACATGAGTAGTAGGTCACTTGAGATAGTACATAGTGATGTATGGGGTCCTGCACAAAACCCATCTATCAAAGGCAGTTTATACTATGTGACATTCATTGATGATTTCAGCAGGATGACATGGATATACTTTCTCAGAGAGAAAAGTGAAGTGTTGAAAAAGGTTATGGATTTCAAAGCTTTTGCAGAAAAGCAATATGGCTGTTGGATTAAATGTTTGAGGACAGATGGAGGTGGTGAATACACCTCAAATGCTTTTGAGCATTTCTTGAGGAAGCATGGTATAAGAAGACAATTGACTTGCAGGTATACACCTCAGCAGAATGGTGTAGCTGAGAGAAAGAATAGAGTCATTTGTGAAGTGGCTAGGGCGATGCTCAATGAAAAGAGCATGCCAGATTATTATTGGGTAGAAGCATGTGCTATGACAATGTATATACTGAACAAAACACCTACAGCAGCCATACATGGAAGCACGCCAGAGATGCGGCTTACAGGTTATAGGCCAGACATTGGACACCTCAAAGTTTTTGGATGCATGGCTTATGTACATGTGTCTGACGAAAGAAGGAGGAAGTTGGATCCTAAGGCAGAAAAATATGTATTTGTTGGATATGCACAGGATCATAAGGCATACAAATGTTACAATCCACAAACTAGGCAAGTTGTTATCTCACGGGATGTGGTGTTTGATGAGCTTGCTAGTTGGTACAAAGCAAAGGATGAGGGTGTCATTGAGTCACTTGAGGCTGATGTGCCTGTGAACTTGCCACAAGCAAGTTCTAGTTCTACTACTATGTCTGGGCCAGCAGGCAGAAGCTGAGAGTAGTACTGTACGTCCATGGTCAGGACGTTTGAGGCATGAGAGTGTGAGCACTGGGAGTAGTGCTGTGGATAAAGGAAAGAAGAAAGTCGAAGGAATTGGAATTACAGGTTATGAGTCATCTAGTTCAGAGAGTTTGGATGAGGAGCTTGGCATACCTATTTTACGCACACCTGGTGCTAGGCAGGATAGATATGTGCCACCACATGCTAGGGTGACAGGTGTTCAGAGTGATCCGCATGCATTGTGAAGATCCCAAAGAGTCAGATATCCAGTTGTTGACAGGTTGACATACCAAGATTTTGCTATGCATTATGCATATATGACATCTATGGTGAAGCATGTGGAACCTACATGCTATATAGAAGCTATTGGAAAGCATATATGGGAGAAAGCAATGGATGTTGAGATGGACGCATTGGTTCATAATGACACATGGGACTTGGTTGCATTACCACCATAGGACAAAAATGTCATTGGTTGTAAATGGGTTTACAAAGTGAAGTGCAAGTCTGATGGTTCCATTGAGAGACATAAAGCACGATTGGTAGCTAAGGGTTATGCACAAACCCAAGGTTTGGACTATGATGAAACATTTAGTCCAGTGGCAAAGATGGGAACAGTAAGAGCAGTCATTGCTATGGTTGCAGCTAATGGTTGGGAAATGCATCAAATGGATGTCAAAAAATGCATTTCTAAATGGAGATCTATAAGAAGAAGTGTATATGGCACAGCCAGAAGGGTATGTACACCCAAGATATCCCACTCATGTATGCAGATTGAAAAAGGCATTATATGGTTTGAAGCACCTCGTGCTTGGAGTGATAAGATGAGCAGATATCTTATCTATCTTGGATTTCGGGTTTCTACAGCAAATTCTTCACTCTATGTGAAGAAGACAAATCATGGGATTGTTTTACTTGTCATCTATGTGGATGACTTGATTATTTACAGGTGATCATGGTGCAGATGTGATGCATGTCAAGAAAGTGGGCAACTTGACATGAAAGATTTGGGTGAGTTGAGATACTTTCTTAGAATCGAAGTGATCAAAGACCATGTAGGTACATGGTTAGTACAATGCCAATATGCATTGGATATGTTGGCAAAATATAGAATGACAGGGTGTAAGCCTATGAGTACACCTTTGGAGCAAAATGTGAAGTTGTGGGCTGATTATGGTGAGGAGTTGGATGATCCATCTATGTACAGAAAGATGGTTGGTAGTCTCATTTACATGACTATCACATGCCCGGATTTGAGTTATGCTGTGGGGCTAGTAAGCCAGTTTATGCAAAGTCCCAGAAAACCTCATTTGGATGTAGTGAGATGCATTATGAGATATGTAAAGACCACTGCACATTATGGTCTTCTTTATGAGAGTGTTCAACACCCTTAAGCCCCTCTGCAAAAACTACGGCCCCTTAAGCTGCCTGTGCCGTCGCTTCCCCTCATAACAAGACAAAGCACCTACTACAGACGCACACACAAACATGTTTACTCAACTAAAAAAAAACTTACGAGTGCATCTATTTGCACGTCTATTAGCGCGTCTACAGACCCACGTCTAAAGACGCATTTAAAAGGTAGCAAACAGACGCGCCTATAGACACGCATATAGACGTGCATATAGACGCACAAATAGACGGTTAGGGAGAAATTTAAAAAACAGACAGACACATGCATAGATGTGTTTATACACGCAAAGATGCGACGCGATTATAGACGCTCAAATAGACGCTTCTTGAACAGACAAACGCGTATATAGACGCGCTATAGAATATTTTTTAAATTTTGTGTGCTTTGACAGAATGCTTTGTATGTTGTGTCTGCTATGTAGTTACAAGAATCCCATTTCCACATTGTGTAATTCAATTCTTACAGCCAATCGCATTTTAATTAGCACTCTTGCAAGCACGTCTATAGCCGACATTAATTACAATTCCAAATAAAACATTACAACTCCGAAACGTTTACTTACAAGGCATTAATTGATAGCTCAAAAAGTGCTTGTATGTACATATAGCATGAAGCTAAGCCACGTCCTGTGGCTTCAAGTACCAAAAATAAGAGGAGTGTTGTATATACAAGAGGCACGAAGCCAAGCCAGTGGCTAAGTACAAAAAAGAGTAGCTAGCACTACTCCTCGCTCCCTTCTGTGCTCCCTTCTCTGCCTCCTTCTTCCTCGTCTTGTTCCTCATCTTCTTGTGCGGGGTCCTGTAAACAAGGGACAACATATATCAATGTATGAAAAATCAAATCTTTATTTATAATATTAACATTATGTAATTACTTTCAAATACCTCGGGGGACTCTCCAGTAGCCCAGATATACTGCTCCTCAGTAATCAACCTGTCATTATAGAAGTGCCTCCATGTATCTCCTTTGCGATGGTGGTAGTGGTAGGTTGTCTCGACAGGAGTAGGGTACCTGCCCACGATATCAAGCTGCAAGATGACACAATTTGCGGAGGGGTTAGTACAAAGAAACAACCTCCTAATAAACTACATAAACAATATAATTTGAGATCGATACTTACAAACTGGGCCTCCCATGATTCAACACTCCTCCCTGCTCCAAAATGCACGCTTTCATATTGCTCCATTTGGATCCTTCGTGCCTTCACGTGCTTTAGACTGGGTTCCTCCTTTGCTGACTTCATTGCTTTCTTCCACTCACGCTTGTGAGCGGTGTGGGGTGGGCCCCTTGGTGGTTGACCTCCCTGGAGCCTGGCAAGCTCCACTAGGCATGCCTCTTAAGCGAAGATCTTTTATTTCTAAGTATTGAAACAATCTTTGACTTGGCCCATTTATCTGTGAAACTGAACATTGGGGGGGTTAGGATACCTAGAGCGAACAACAGCGAGGGTCTCATCAGCTAACCTCTTTGGTTGATCTTTGTTAGTGAATAAAGCAATCTCTGTAATTGTTAGCAATTACAGAGCGCATGAAGGCCATGATGTCCTTCCCCTATGCATCCATCAAGATGCCTCCTGTCTGAGTGATGTCATAGTAGATCGTACCATCACCCAGAGGCACGTCTAAATCATCTGAATCATTCTTGTCCCCACCACCACCCCTCCCAAAGCACTGTGCCATGCATCCCCCACCGCTCTCCTTACTACTATGCCTGCTACTGTGTCGTGTCGATCTAGTATGCTAGCCACCTCTGTAGCTGCTGGAAAACCAAGTCTCGACTACACAGGAGTACGCCGATGGCTCTGCAAGGCAGAAGGGCCTCCTGATGGCATGGGGGAAGGGGCATAGGACGGCATGGGGGAAGGGTCTCAGCTATGTAGCCGGCTAGGCTATGTTGACTTCACTAGGGTAATCTCAAAAGGTGTGGGGTTGGGGTGGTTTGGAGTCTGTAGTGCCGACTCTTGGGGGGTGTTTAGAGTACCCATCATGTAGCCGTATAACTCCGCAGGACTGGGAGGGTGCCCCAAAAGGTTATATAAGTCCCGAAAGATGGTCTCCCAAAGATCAGGTGAACCTGAAGAGCTTCCTGGCCACATGATGAACTGGAAAAAAAAAAAAAGATTACTGATGAGCTGAGAAGAGAAAAAGAAGAGAAAAAGAGAGAAAAAGAGAGAAGGAAATAGAGTAGAAAAGGCATGCATAGCAGGGATAAAAGAGAGGAAAAGAGAGGAGAAAAAGAGGGGATAAAAGAGAGAAAAAGAGAGAGAATAGAAAAAAAGAGGGGGATAAAAGAGAGAAAAAGAGAGGAGAATAGAGGAAAAGAGAGGGAAAAAAAAGAGAGAAAAAGAGAGGAGAATAGAGGAAAAGAGAGGAGAAAAAAAGAGAGAAAAAGAGAGGAGATAAGAGGGAAAAAGAGAGACGAAAAGAGAAGGAAAGAGAGGATAAAAGAGAGAAGGAAAAAGAGAGGAAAATATAGAGTGCAATCTATTTTTTCAATCATGCTTTCCCTTTCCATCATTAATGCAATCCCCTTCTTCAATCATATGCAATCCCTTTCCATCATTCATGCAATCCCTTTCTTCATTCATGCAATCACTTATTCCCATGAAAGAAGAGGAAAAGAGAGGAGAAAAAGAGAGAAAAAGTGGGCTAAAAGAGAGGAGAAAGGAGAGTAGAAAAAGTGGAGATAAAAGAGAGGAGAAAGGAGAGGAAAACACAGCGTCTATATTCGCATTTAACAACGCATCTACAGATGCGGCTACTTGTTTCCAACACAGAGTAGATGCATCTATAGACGTGCTTTTAGACGCGCTCTCAGATGCGTCTATAGACGCGCTCGACAGACAGACTATTTAAAAAAGACGGAAAGGACATGCGTCTGACGCGCCCGACACAAAAACATAGTTGTTGTATCAAAAACATTCGTTTGAAAGAGAGCAAAGGAAGAATCAAATGAGAGCTACTTTCAAAGAAGATCAACCCTAAAGAGACTTACCTTGGATAGAGGTATGGAAGCTTCTTGTCCTTCTTCAAAGTAGCTTCTCTTTCTTCTCTTCCTTGTTCACCCTTTGCTTCTCTTTCTTCTCTTCCTTGTTCACCCTCTTCTCTTGTGTGCTTGGAGATGATTGTGTAAGCCTGTAGATAAGTGTGGGTGCTTGAAGTTAAGTGTGGATGCTAGGCTGTGGATCTATTAATAGCAAAGCAAGCCCGTTAAAAGTATGTGAAGAAAAGCCCGTTAAAAGTATGTGAAGAAAAGCAAGCACGCTAAAAGTAGGTTTGAAGAAAAGCCCGTTAAAAGTATGTGAAGAAAAGCAAGCACGCTAAAAGTAGGTTTGAAAATGAAAATCGCGTCTATAGGAGCGCCTAATGTCGCGTCTAAAATTACGTTTAATTACAGATTTACAGCAGTTTAGACGCGCTTATAGATGCGTACCACACAGAATAGACACGGTTTTAGACGCGGTATTAGACACGACACAGAGTTTTCAGATTAAATATTTGATACAAGAGCAATTTTTCTGGGTTGTTTATTTGTAGGATGTCTTCATCTTTAACAAGTAGCTCCAGTGAGGATGAATCCCTCCGTATCCACCATCGCAAAATGTGGTTGGAGCAAAAAAATCAAATGTATGTGTGATCGATGTCGAGGAAACATGTATCGTACATGCAGGATTACACTCAATCACATCTTAAAGTATGGAGAATGGGATGCGACCGTAAACATGGTAAGTGTTAAAGAGCTAAGGTTGATTGAGATACCTATGGGTGTTCATATGTTTGAGTTATGATCCCGTTTTAATTTGATACAGGATGCAGTGCCACACCCGCATATGTTGCCCTATGCTCGTTGAGGAGGCAAAGCGTCGGCGATATGAGGTGGGATCTTCAAGAGGGATCGCTTACAGATGCATGGAGTGATGGTGATAGTAGCCCTCCGCCATTACCTCATGAAGCAGTGGAGGAGGAGGTGTTTGATGATATGATGCGGGATTTATATGTCCATCAATCCGAAGGGAGAGATGATAGCATGGAGCAGGATGATCTTTTTACCGCAAGATCGACTCCACTATTTGAGGGGTGCACATTCTCTGTTCTACGTGCCTCCCTTGAGTGACTAAACTTGCAAACCATCTATGGATGGAGCAATTCAAGTTTGAATGCATTACTCAAGTAAGCTTTAAAGTCTATTTTGCAAACATGGTGAATTATGCTAGTGGGTCAATTACTCGAATACTTTTCCTCATTTATGGTCTTCACGTGTAGACTATTGTGTAAAATGCTTCCAAGAGAATAAATTACCGACCTCAAGAGATATGGCAAGGCAACATGTGACCTCTCTTGGAGGATTAGATCACAAGCGCATCCATGCATGCGTCAACGATTGCGTTTTGTTGAATCGTGGACTACATAAGGATGCAAGAGAGTGTCCTACTTGTGGAGAGGCAAGATATAGAGCAGATCTCAAAACTTTGGACGTGCCTCGTAAGGTTCTGCAACATTTTTCCATAATCCCTCGCATCCAACATATGTTCAAGTGCAAATCCATTGTTGAGCTCATGTCATGGCATTCCTCCCATCGATCAATGGATGGCAAGTGGAGAACTCCCGCAGACACTCTTGCATGGAAGCATATTGAAGACACATGGCCAAGCTTCAAGGAAGAACCTAGGAGCTTGAGACTTGGATTGGGTATGGACGGTGTGAACCCATTTGGTCTCAAAAGCACCTCTTACAGTGTATGGCCAGTGATATTGGTGAATTATAATCTTCCACCCTCTATGGCGATTAAGAAAGGACATGTTATGTTATCCCTTCTAATTCCAGGGAAACATAAAGTCAAGAATCCTGATGTTTATTTGGAGCCTTTGATTGACGAGCTAGAGATACTTTGGAGAGGTATCGAGGTGCATGATGTGAGCAGGCCTCCCTTGTCACACGAGACTTCAACTGCAAAGCAATCTTGATGTGGACGATGCATGACTTCCCAGGCTATGGCGAGTGTTCAGGTAAGCATTGCACTTCTAATTATGAGTAGGCAAAGGATGTGGCACCCTAAACCCACCTTCAACTCTTAATTGCATCTATTGTTCAGGTCTCACTACATCGGGTTAGCATGCATGTCCTGTTTGTGGTCCTTCGCTTGTTGCCTCACGGGCAGACACATTGAATAAGGTCATCTATGAAAATCACCATCGATTTCTCCCACTTGATCATCCTAGATATTTTGCCCCTTGGAATGAAGTCCTCCCACAATCACTCACAACAGGAGATTGGCTGAGAATTTGGGATGGTTCCACGACTCCTCCACCACTTGGCATGAGCCGGTAAGGGTTTGTAACTATTGTGTGCTATATTGGCTGGAAATGAAGATTGCTCGCTAACACCAGCTTTTGTTTAGATACTCCATCTTTTATTGTTTACCATATTGGTCCCACCTCAAGATCAATCACCTGCTTGATCCCATGCATATCTTCAAGAATGTGGCATCTACCATTTGGAAACATTTGAATGGGACACGAGATTCCATAGGCATAAGGGAGGATCTATGTACCACAGGGAGGATGCGTGAAGCTTGGCCACAAGAGAGACCAAATGGGCATGTTTTTTTACCTCGTGCACCGTGGAGATTATCAAAGCTAGAGATGGTGGCGGTGAAGCGTGCTATTACTACAATTCGTACTCCCACTGGATGCAAGAGGTGTTTGAAGGGGGCCTTTACAAAGAGCAAGAAAAGAGGTGTAGAGCAATTATATGGCTTGAAATCTCATGATTGGCACAAGATGCTCCAAGTAAGTATTTTATGTGCATAATATCTTTTTCCTTTCAAATTTGAGTGAATTAGAAGCAACTAATCAACCATTCCTTGTGTGTTTAGTTCATACTACCAAGACCCGAAGGTAGCATGGCCGAGGGTTGGTTGATACAAGAGTCACTTGTATATATTTTTGAGTTTCTTGTTGATGTGGATAGCTCTCTCCCACGACTATGGAGAGATGATGAAGACCTAAGGATGACCTCTATTGTGCCTCAAGGGAAAGGACGCAACAAAGTAATAGACACGGAGTTGCTTAATAATATCAACCTCTATATTTAATAGTGATGTGATGAAAAGATGGGTGACAAGATACGAGGATGCGAAGGCAAGAAGACAAGAAGAAAGGGCCCTCTTTCATGCACACCAGGGATCTTGTGTGCCATACCCTTAGTATCTAAGAGCACTTCCCAAGGATATTCATGTGGATTGGCTACTTGACAAAATGGAGAAAGCAGAGAAAGACAAGGGGATGCATATCACAATGGAAGAATGGGAGTATGCTAGGGGATGCATGAGAGAGCAAGGTCGGTATTTAGAATGTTATGCATAAGTTAGGAGCTTTCAATAATTTAGATTGCTTATTTAATTGATTTTGTCTTGGTGTAGTGCACTATGTTCAATGCTATATGGTGTCAAGGCAAGCATTTTTGAACACAACGGATTGATGATAAGAGAAATACACAAGATTGCGGCGTCATTGCTAGCTTTGAGGGAGCCAATGGAGCCATGGATGATTATTGTGGCATAATCCAAGATATTATTAAGCTTGACTTTCGACGCTTCTTTGTATATGCTTTGGATGTAAAGTGGTTTAAGGACGTGGTGGAAAGAGGCCCTAATGCAACAATCAAACGCCATGCAAGTGGCTTTGTAACTATTGACTCCACAAAGTTTTGGCAAAGTAAGAATGACACACTAGTACTACCACAACAATGTGAATAGGTACTGTACACACATATAAAAGTACTCACTTTTAAATATTTGATACCTTCGATGCAAGGAAAATAACATGATTGTATTTGTGTTTAAATTAGGTTGTCTATCAACCAATGGTGGATGATAACAGATGGTGGCATGTCATACCTATTATGCCACGTTTCAAAGTGATGTATAGTACATTTACGAATATGGAGCGTATGGAGGATGATCATGGCCATGGAGGTGATGATGACCGTGATACGAGAGAGGAGTATGATCATGAGATAGGATCTGATATAGATATCGAGGCTACCATTGCTGATGCTGATTTCGATGAGCACATGAGTAGCACAAGTAGTAGTGGGTTGAATGTATTTGTAGATCTAAACACTTGTTTGGATTTTGAAGTAGATAGTTTGGCAAGGGTTGATCTCATTGAGGATGAGATTGAACCGTAGCCCATCATTGATATTGGCTAAACTATTTTACATATTGTCTCATTCTCCTCACCTCACTTAATTTTTGTATATGTGGGTTTGCAAAAAAGCATTGATGTTTTTGTTAAAATTATGTGCTTTGGTAATCATGGGCAATTTTTGGAAAGCAGTGATGTACATTTACGAGCCTACACCAAAATCTCTCTTTTTGTATTCTCTGTTTTGCGTCTAAATACGCGTCTAATTCTCAGTGTAGACGCACTAATAGACACCCTAATACACGCGTAAATAGATGCGCTAATACACGCGTAAATAGACACGCTGTTAGACGCGGTGTTAGATTCTCAGTGTAGACGCCCTAATAGATGCGTCAATACATGCACTATTAGACGCACTGTTAGACGCGCCCGTAATTTCTCTATTCAAGCAATGCCTATAGACGCACCCGCTATTTTGTGCGTCTATCAAGCGCATCTATAGTTGCTTTGTGTTGTTGTGCCTCCTGTGCCAGCTTTGGATTCCTGTGGGGAGCAGGGGACTTGAGGGCCAAAAAAGTGTTTTCACCTCATTTTATGTATTGCAGCATTGAGCCCAGCGGAATACTCTTGGGGAATAAATACCATAGTGGATGTCATCTCTGGGTATTTCAGTAGCCTTTCTGACATTCCTGCTCTGCACGTGAGCAAGTTTGCTGCGCATTCTCTTCCCCATCTCTCGCCTCCACCGATTCTTCCATCGACTGACGGGGTGTGTTCGTTCTTTTTGTTCTTGATTCAACTTTGCATAAGAGATAGAGTTGTTGATATTGATGCAACATAGAGGTATTGCCTTCCATTTTCTTTTGTTTTTTGCAGTTATCTTGCCTTCACAATGTGGTGTTCCAGCACTTTTTTCATTCTTCCACAGCACTCGCCTCCACTCATTTGTCTTCCACGACTGCCATGTTTGGTAGTGCTACTTTTGAAAGGGGCTATAGCATGACCCGTTTGTTAGTGGGCGGTGCACCAAAACATGTGAGGGCTCAGGATGATGGCCTATATAACAAGTGTGAAATATGCAGATACAAGGATTGGGGGCTCCCAAAACACCCGCTCCAAGGCAACTCACAACTCAATTTATGTGCTCTGCAACCCTTAGACCTTCCCAAGCAATGTCCCAAAATAGCCTTCAATCAAAACAATATGCTCATCCACAACTGATACCATGTAACATAGTTTCATCCAAAACAACACCCAGACATCCTAATCATATCATCATGTACCAGCATCATCCTATTTACCATATGTTCAAACCAAACCCTCAGTTATCTCCACACAATTGTCTCACTCAATAGCCCTGAGACATGGGCTCAAAAAAGGAAACAAAAACATAAAGAAAGAGAGCCTTCACAATTGGATTCCAGCAGCAAGTCTTCTGGGTAGCATCTTCTTCATGTGCGTAGTCTCCAATTCCAAATGTGTGATCTGCAACCACTCTATAGATTCTCTTCTATTATGAGACTGATATGAAACATTATAAGGTAAGACTAGAGAAGATTATTTATATGTAAAAGGTTTGCATATAAATAAAGTTCAGGAGATCTCAAATTGGAAATACCTAAAGCAATGGTTAATAGACAGTAAGGTCAAAGTAAAAGGGATGTAGATGCTACATAATGGAAGCCCAAAGGCCACATAATTAGGCACCCCCTTCTAGGGGGAGTTGAGGAGGCATTAGATAGTGAAAGGGCCATGCCTAGCCATTGAAAGGTCAAGGGGCTGAAGTTGGAAGGTTATGCATCACCTAGGCCTATATAACCATGTGTTTAGGGTCCATTTGGGATATGGTTGGGTGGAGAATCAAAGTTCTAGTCTTACAAGTCCTCAAGCTTATGATGCAAGGAGCATTATATCTTCTTCCATCTCACAGTAACAATTGAGGGAAGAGTTGAGTGCATCCAAGTATCTAACAGACACGCCTCAAGCTTATGATGCAAGGAGCATTATATCTTCTTCCATCTCATAGTAACAATTGGGGGAAGAGTTGAGTGCATCCAAGTATCTAACAGACAGGCTCTACAAGGAATCTAGGGCAACTCTCATCCTCCACGTTCCCAACACTCTCTCTACTCTGCATTGACCCAATCTCTCTCACATTGATGGTGGCTGGATCTTCTCTATGACCCCACCACCAGCCTCCTCAAGACCTTCAGCTTGCAAACCTACAATTCTCTCATCTATAGAATCAATCCAAACTCAAATCTTCCCGGGCCCAAGCTCCAAAAGACTCAAAAGCCGTAAAAACACCCAGTATATCTCTTGTTGTTTCCCTAGAGCTCTTTCGTCGCCTTAGCAATCTCGACTGACAGAAAACCATCACACAACAAACTTGAAAGCCCTCAAGCTCCAAGAAACCTCTCACCTACAATTCTCTCCTTCTATACCTCATTGGCCTCAAAAGAATTTGGAACTTCGTAATCGTACCGCTCCCCTCTATTGTAGTACCCCTTCCCTTCAATTCAAAACTGTTGTAGATTCCCCTTGATTCCAAATTCCACCTATTTCAAGTTCCCCTTTGGGAATACCCCAAAAACAATGTTCCCCACATATTTTCTTTCCTTTGTTTTCATGTATCTTTGATGACTACTCCAATTCCCCCATCTTTTCAACTTGTCTCTGACTCTTTAGCATCCAAGTTCTCTTCTTCTTTGTGTCCAGGTCCTTTGATCTTTTACAGCCCAATCTCCCTCTCTCTATCTTGCTCATCGTCGTTTTCCTCTTCTCTTTAAGGATTGTTGGAAACCAAATCAAGTGATAAACCAAATGTCATGAGAGACTGATTAACGTACTAGATACAGTGATCCAGATTATTGACATATTCAAAGGCCAACTCTCCATTCAAGAAGCTCATCTCCATGGAAGGCAAAAGCTCTTGTTTGTCGAACTTGGTGAATCCCATGGGCTGGAATGAAGATAATGCACGAGAAAAACGCGTCAGAGTGCTACTCTCTGGCACATAAGAGTGAGAGTAATGAACGTTGATGCCATGCGAAGAGAGAGATGAAGTGTCACCAGATCAAAAGTTAGCGTGGCAATCAAAGCACAACCATGACCTGCACTGTTATTTTTTAGGAGACGAAGGAGGGTGGGGGTGTAGGGGAGACAACAATGGCTAGCTTTACACCACTCAGCTTTACACCAGTCTTGTCCTTCTCTCTATTGAAGAAAAAGATGCTTGCATCCCAATTAGGAATTTTCTCCAAAAAACCAGACACCTCCTACTCATACCTCTTTTAGGTTCTTCCCAATTGATGGTCTCTTCCCTTGCTACCAAGTGGGCCATCATCCCATGTATGGACATTAGATATATATGGCCCTGTGTAAAACCATTATGTAGATAATCATCTAAGGGACATTCTTAACACCATCTTATATGCATTCACTCATCTCTCAATATCTTTACATCGTGGGAACCCTATAGCCATTCAAAGCCATCCCCTTTTAGACCCATACCCATAATAGACCTATGTAACCATGTGAGCAGATTCCATGTGGATGTCAGATGCATAGGGACATTCCTAACACCACCTTATATGAATTCACTCATCTTTTAATGTCTTTACATCATGGGCACCCTATAACCATTCAATTCCATTCCCCTTTAGACCCATACCCATAATAGACCTATGTTACCATGTGAACAAATTCCATGTGGATGTCAGATGCATATGACCATGTACCATCATCATGGACATTATCAACCTACATCCTAATGGTTTGGTTTTTGATGGGGTAGATAGCTAAGTTTCATGTACCAAAATAAGCTTGTTTTCATCTCTCTCTACATGAAACTTAGCTATCTACCCCATCAAAAACCAAACCATTAGGATGTAAAGGCTTTCTATAGCTACGTTTTCTCATATTTACACCTACCATGGACTCTTTGCTGGGACTCTAATCCCTCTTGCACATATCATCTAAATTCTCTTTACAATGCCTACTACCACACCACACCCATAGCACTATATATGAGCATAATCACAAGCTAAGGTATCCAATGCTTGTGAGTGTTCACACCCTCTTTACTTTAGTACTTCCTCCATCTAAAGTGTATCTAGATTGCCACATCTAAGCTCTACTTGTTGAGAGCAAATGGAAAACACCATCACATTATACCTATCTCAAAATTTTAAATTCTACATCTATTTCACTTTGTTTTGCTATTTATTTCCTCTACTATATTCTTATATGGTATCATAGCTTAGGTTCTTTTGGCAAAACTATGTCATAAAGTCTATTATTTATTTGCATACAATACTAGGAGTAATGGCTTTTACATGGATGTTGCAATTGTTATTGTGCTAGACTTGCTTTTTGGTCCACAAGTCGCTTCGTAGAAGGTAAGCTTGATGGAACAAACGTCACTCTATAGAAGTTCAAAATCAATGCCATTATAGACTCTTATGAGATTCTAGAAACTATTCAAGGAATGGATGCAAAACCAGTGGGAACCCTCAATCTTAATAACAGTGCGAACACACTTAACTAGATGCTACACTTCTTCAGGCAAGGAAGAGGCACAATGATGATGCACTTTGTGCCATCATCACTAGCATAAGTGATTATATTCTTACTCTGATTCAACACACAACTAAAGCGTCAAAGGCCTCAACCATATGAGACTTGGAATTAGACAAGCATTTAGAACCTAGAGAATTAGCCTGCTCTGTTGAGAAGTTTAATGAAGGACAACCTCATAAAGAATTTATCACATGGATTAAAAATCTACTGGATCAATTAGCTACTATTTTGGGGATTCAAATTCCTCCAAAAAGTATAATAGCTTGGTACGGCACTTAACACTCATGTTAGAGTACTACCTCTATTATTTGACAAATTTCATGCTATGTTGTTTGAGGAGGAGATGTAGTTGAATACCCATGATGATGGTGATGTTGTATGTTTAGGCAATGTTAAAGGCAACAATGTAACATCTTCTCATGACAAGAAGAAGAAGAAGAAGTTTCCATGATGCTACTATTAATATGATATCATGTGAGCCTTGCATGATGGGCAAGTAACAATGCAATGTATTTTCATAGGAGAGCAGCAATACGGCAAAGACTCCTTTAGAGCTGATATATGTTGATCCCTATGGTAAAATATCTACTATTACATTGGGGGATCTTATTACTTTATGATATTCAATCATTTCAGTAGGAAGATGTGGGTTTATTTTCTTTAGGATAAGGTTGTAGCTTTTGGCAAGTTTGAACAGTGGCATAAGCATGTGGAGAATAAAGATGATGAAATTTTTTTGTATAGATCAAGGAGAAGAATTCCTTTTTAATGAAATTTTATGACTACTACAAGGAGAATGGCATCATGTGCCAACTCACGACTACTTACACATCTCAAAAAAACAATATTGTAGAATGTTGTAATGGGACCGTCATCCACCATGAGCCCAACCCATTAGGTAAATTTTCTCTTAAGGAGGAGGTGTTTTTAGAGGATGAAGACTTTCACACACCACACTAACTTCCTGCTACACCACATGTAAATCCACCTCCAAAGTGTATATAATAGCTCCTTGATCAATGCAACCCAGTACTTGAAATGCTAGAATCTTTAGTGGATGGATCAGGTAACTCAAGGAGAATAGAGGAACAGAGAAGAGATTGTAATCTCATTATCAACATGGTCTTAATGAGATAATGGGAACATTGAAGGAGCAAGGAACCTTGGATGAAGCCCATTCTATTGTAGTGGTTCAAAGAGATTGGATGTAGTGTTGGTTCTAAAAAATAGATGTAGACAACCATTTATTCACAACATTTTGTTTCCTAATCAACGAGAGACCTCACACCAACCGCATGTATTTAAAATGTCCACCACTAATAGATCAGGGAAAGGCTTGACCTTGTGAATAGAATGCATCCTAGTGGCAATCTCCAAGAGATGTGCATTCACTTTGACCATGTGCATTGAGTTCAAGGGTGGTCAACAATGGGTGCCCATGTGTATGACCCTTTCATCTGTGAGTTATTGACAATAGCCACATGTGAGTTCAAGGTGGAGGATAGAAATTCCAAGATTAAATTTTGGAATATATTGAATGTTGTGGTTAAGAAGTGTGGCTTTGGAAATCTAGAGTTTTGAGGGTTCATGGCCGACCAGGCTAGTGCTAATTCGTTAGCTGTACGGCATGTGTATAATGGGGGTGCTAAAAAGATCATGTAGGGTAAGGAGAGATCTTGTGTTTTCCATTGGGAGAATAGAATGGTCAATCATACAAAGAAATGTATATGTACATCCTATGAGGAGGACGACAAGATTTTGTGCAGAAAATGGAAAGAGACCCCACGAAGGTTTCCACACTTCAAGAAAGAAATGCAAAAGTTTTGGTGAAATAATCATGCTATGAAGGGATATATTTGTTACTTGGAAACTTGGTTAGCATGGTGGGATGTTCGGGCCTTCCATTGGGGGTCATGGTTTCTTATGCAAAATGATTACAACTTGTTTGTGGCGACAACAAATTTGGCGCCGAGGCAAAGCATGAAAGCATGAGAGCAAGTGTGGGATTTAAAAATGACATTTCCTTGAATGGAATGGTTGGTGAAGACTTGTCCTTTTCACAATTTTGAAAAGCTCAAACTACCATGCATTTCTTACAGGAAGGAACTTGGGAACTAGTCCACAAACTGGAGGGCATACGAGACAAGTTGTGTAGTGGGGAGGTTGCTACTTCCTCTGGTAAAAAGCTTTCTAATTTGCCTAATTCAACAATGGAAGAGGGGGGCATTAACTCTCTTGAGATGCAACACATTCATAGGGAACAATGTAGTGTGGGATGTAAGTGGCTAGTGTGAAATACTCCAAGTGTTTTCCTTGATATTGGTAGTCATAGACTAGAGTACATGACCGTAATAGTGAATCAATGAAGTGGGCCCAAATGTGCCACAAAAGACAATTCAGTATATGGATGTTGTGGAGGAAGATGTCAACAAGACCATGTGGTCTATTGGAAGAACTGAACTGCATAGCATGGTCATGTGTTTGGATTATTTCCAGAGAGCAAAATGAGGTGTGGAAAATTGATCAATCCTTATGGGAAATCCACATATGAGACTGTTCTTGCACCTAGTTTTTGGGGTCGTCATCATCGATACCCCAGTGGTGCAGTTGAGACTTTTTATATGGTTCTACAAATCCACCAGCACACACACTCATGGGCTATGGATATGTCCAAAGTCTTGGTGCCAAAGAAAGTGAATAAGTGAATATACCTATCATATCTTCTGCCAATCATGTGTCTTGAGGCCATATGATTGTACTTCTCCTTTCTTTTTGGTCTTTGTGAAGGCACCCTTCAATGAATGCATTACCCCCGTTGGTGTACGAAAAGAGGCAATCACACTTTTCACCTTATTTTGCTCCTTGGTTAATACCCATGGGGCACCCTTTATATCTCTTTTACTAACAAAATTCTCCCAAATAGTTTTTTTCCACATTCTTGAAGATATGCATGGGATGTAAGAGATGATTGATTTTCAACTCACACCAATATGGAAGCCGAAAGAAGATTGAGTGTCTAGACATCCCATTGGGGGTGGAGGGGGTGGATTGGGGGTGCTTCTCCACAAACCAATATCTACCTCTCATCACAAGCGGTGATACATCATGTGGCACATACTTGGGATGTGAAGGAGGTAGAAATCGATGATGTTTCTCATACACCACCTTCTTTAGCATAGAGGGTCTTCCTGAAACAAGTGATGGTCCACAAATCAGACATGCATGATGTCCGGAGGTTGCCAAACCTATTTTAAAATTGAGATGATTCAGAGGTAGAGATATAAAGTTTAAAATTATCCAATTCAAGTATGTACATGCGCACTCCGAGAACTCCTGATAGTCATGCATCATCAAATGTGTTGGATGCAAGGAATGATAGGGAAGTGTCTCAACGCCTTTTGGAGATTTTTGTGTCCTTCAAAATCATTCCTATAGCAGCTCTATGCACATTGTAGACATTGTGTTGCATCTTTATTAACCCCTCTAAATAGCATGCAATCATTGGGACATGTGTATTTTTGTATAATCCATACCTAACATAGAGAGCATTTTATGAGACCCATCTCCTGAGTCCGGTAATAGATTTTGACGGGGAAGAATCTTCTTGAGAGTCCTACAACATAATATAAGAAATCATATGTCAAAATATCTACAACGAGAGTATATAAAACATGAGACATTTTCTATTTAAAGAGAATAAAATGATTAGATCTTACCTAATAAGACTTGTGACACTTGCATCACTCCATCTGCAAGTTTAATAACTCCAAGTTTTCTTGCAGTGTAGAGTATGAACATGCCTCATACAAAGCGATGCTTTCCTCTCTATGAAAGGTTTTCTCCTCTTGTGCCATTGGAGCTTGCTCTCTATCATCTATGACCTCCAATTCAAAGAAGTCTTCCATGATGAGATCCTCTTTCTCCTCATGTGGCAATGGTGGAGGCACCTCATTCATTGACTGCTGTCGTATAGATGATTCTGAGCCATGCTTTCCCTATGAACCATTGCCACCTTTCGCAATCTACTCGATGTAATTAAATGGTGTGGCATGTTGTGTAACACTCTCCTATGGTTCTCCTCCATGTCATCATCCGCACTTGGTTGTACCAATGCATCATTAAGTCCATATGTTTGGACATGCTCAATTGTTATATGACGTTGTTGTATATATTTTCCCTTGCATTAATCACACATATAATGAAGTTTTTCTCTCAACTAGGCTTCGGAACCAACTTCCATCCCTTGATCACTAATAGAAATCTGAAACCTGAAAAGAGAGACAAAATAGACACAAGGGTAGAGAGGCAAACCCTAATTAACTCTCATTATCTCAAACCATCAACATCTACATGATAGAGAAGCTCCATATCTTTCCTTCATTGCACACCACAAAACACAGCATACTACACTAGTGATAAGTTCACACTAAAATAACCTAAGTCTAGTGTACACACACTTGGCCACCTAGACGCGGCCATTATTTCCCACACACATACACAATGCTAGACTAGTGTCCACATGCCACTGCTATGCACCAGATCCTAAAGCGCTTGCATTCTCAACACTCCCCCTCAACCTCATCATATCCATCTCATGTACTCCAAGTGTGTCTCTGAAGTACTCAAACTTATCTTTACCAAGTGGTTTAGTAAAGATATCGAGTAGCTTTTTCAGCCATTCTCCCTCACATGCAGCCATAGTTGCTCCTCTATACTCTACCTCTGTGAGATAAATGCTCCTCCAACTCACGACTACACTTCCCAATGTGAAAGCATAGCCACTAGTAGATCTTCTGTCATAATAAGAAGTACATGTCCAATCTACATCTATATATCCATGAACATTCACAGTTTTTCCATACTCGTAAAGGAGTCCATAATCTGTTGTAGCTTTCACATATCTCAAGATTATTCTCACTTCATCCAAATGTGGTTTCCTTGGGCTTTGCACAAACTGACTCAACAAGCCCAACCACATAGCATAAATCCAGTCTAGTGATAGTCATGTACTACCAACCATCTTTCTATACATTGTCACATCCTCAATCTCTTCACCACAATCAGCCCTTAGCTTCACATATGCTATACTTTGCTGGCATGTTCAATGCATATTATCTTTGAACCAACCAAATGCCTTTCTTTGTTTTCACCACTTCAATGCCAAGAAAGTATCTCAATTCTCCCATGTCTTTCATATCAAATTCACCACATATTGAAGTATTCACATCAGCAATATCCTTGCTTGAATCACGTGTCACAATCAAGTCATCCACATAGATGAAAATCACCACAATACCATGTGCTGTCTTCTTTGCATATAGTGATAAATCTGATGTTCCCACATGAAGACCAATGCTAATGGTGAGATACTTGCTATTGTCCAAGCACATGGTGCTTGATTCAATCCATATACAAGGACTTCTTCAACTTACATACATGTGTAGGATATTTGGGATGCACATAGCCTTATGGCTGCTCCATGAACACTTCTTCTTAGAATTCGCCATTTAGAAATGCATGCTTTACATCCATTTGATGCATTTCCCAACCATTTGATGTAGCCAATGTAATCATAGATCTCATTGTTCCCATCTTAGCCACATGGCTAAATTTCTCATCATAATCCAAACCATGTGTCTATGCATATCCCTTTGCAACCAGCCTTGCTTTATGCCCTTCTATTGATCCATCCACCTTATATTTCACTTTATACACCCATTTGCAACCAATGACATTCTTTCCAGTTGTAATGTAGCCAAGTCCCATGTGTCATTTTGTACCAAGGCATCCATCTCTTTATCCATTTCTTTCTCCCCTACATGCTTTTCAATAGCTTCTCCAAAATATGATGGTTCACAATGCTTTATCATTGATGTCATGCATACATAATAAATTGCATACCCATTATATGTCAATCTCTCCACTGGATACCTAATTCTTTGTGATCTTCTCAAAACCTGTGGATCACTTTGTACACCCTATTCTCTAGCATGTGGAGGAACATATCTCTCTTGCCTTACACCTCGAGTAGTACGTAAGGCTGGAATGCCAAGTTCTTTATATCTAAGCTTTCTGAGCTAGATGACTCATTACCTGTTATAAAAATTACTGGATATGTCAATCTCTCCACTGGATACCTAATTCTTTGTGATCTTCTCAAAACCTATGGATCACTTTGTACACCCTATTCTCTAGCACATGGAGGAATATATCTCTCTTGCCTTACACCTGGAGTAGTATGTAAGGCTGGAATGCCAAGTTCTTGATATCTAAGCTTTTCGAGCTAGATGACTCATAACCTGTTATACAAATTACTTCAACCTTATTTTTTCCCTTGTCAACAACACTTTCACTTGTGCTCACACTACCATGCCTCAACCTTCTTGACCATGGACTTACATTATCACTTCCACTTGATATTTCACCTGGCCTAGATAACAAAATAGTACTCTATTTTGGTAAGTTTCCATGCACATCTGAATCTATGTCATCCACTATAACATCATCTTTGTTTTTGTACCCACTTGCCAACTCATCAAACACCACATCTCTAGAAATGAGGACCTATTTAGTTTCTGGATTATTGTAACATTTGTAAGCCTTTCTAACTTGTGTATAACTAATGAATATGTACTTCTCAGCCTTGGGTCCAATTTCCTTCTCTTCTCATCTGGCACATGTACATAATAGGCAATATATCCAAAGACTTTGAGTTGTCAAATATCTAGCCTAAAACCTGTCATCCTCATCTCAGGAGTACTCTCATGTATGGCAATTGTAGGTGTCTTATCCAAAACGTACACTACTGTGGCACATGCTGTTATAACGATATACTCTTCTCATTCATGAGGACTCTTACCACTTCACCTATCACACGATTCTTTCTCTCAGTAACTCCATTTTGCTGAGGAGTGTACCTACATGTAAGTTGCCTTCTAATGCCATGGTCTCTCAGAAATGCATCAAATGCATGTGAGACATGCGTTTTTATATGAGAAGTGCTTTTACATGAGCATTTCATGTCATTCAAGGACATAAGGATGGGATTCTACCTCATAAAAGATTGATAAAATCTACATTGTTCTCTTATTCTTCCTAGTGAATACATGGCCGCGCTGATTGCACTTGTCATGTTTTCCCCTCTTGGCATGATAATTGGACTTTGGTTTTAAGATCAGCCTTGAAGGCTAAATGCTTATGGGGTGACTTTTTGAAGAATGGTCAAGGTGAACCATGTGTAAAGGGATTGCAATATACAAAAAGAGAAACACATATGAAGTACTAAGTATGGTAGAAATTTCATATGCAAGGCAATTTTGGCAATTACATGGTGAGAGCTTTGAACTACGCAAAGTCCTAGCCTATAACAAAGTTATGTATAAAAGAGAACATTCACTATTGGAAATGATGTGGTTGAGAAGGTAGATGACATTGATGCAGCTATTGAAAGTGTTGGACATTGGATGTTAACAATTTGAGATCATGCTAAGATTAGTGCTAATCACAAATTAACCATATGCTTAAGGAGGCTCATAATAATCAAGATAAGCCATGGTACTACCTTCTTTGAAGAAACCTCATCTACAAACTCAATATGACTTCTCAATGTAAACTACATGAGCAATAAACCTCATCTACAAACTCTTATGACTTGTATAATGTAAATTACATATGGAGCAATAACCAGCTTGCATGTGGCTCTTAAAATCCTCAAAGCATTTACTCATATATGAGAATATAAAATTATGTTCTTTTACTACAACCTCAAATGTGGATAAGCATATGGGAATTTAAAAGGTTACCTAGGAATCCACAAAACAAGGTGTGAAAGCTTATTCTAATTATAGATCCAATACTTCAGAGATACATGGTTTTGGTTCTCACAAAACATGTGGGGAGACCACGAACTTCTACTTGTGGGGTAAATTGCAATGTTTGTGTTATTGGACTGTGTTGCTTGCCCAAATGGCAGCCCCTGTGTCAAGAAGGTACAAAACTAGATTTCCATCGTCTTGGACGGCAAGGTAGGTGTCGGACCAACATCCTGGGCCACTCGAACATTGTGTGGGTGTAAACCATAGATTGTCCCCATTCCCATCATACACAGCAAAAGTTCCATCTAGGTTAAGGCGAGCGAAACAGTTAGAGCCTTTGACATAACAAGCATCACCACAAGCCCAAAGAGGCGTGTTTGTTCCATCATCGTTGCTCTTATAGAGTACTAGATTGCAATCCGCCTGCATGGCTAAAAAGTACTTCTCACTAGGGGAATATATGAGGTCAGGGAAATCGGTAGATCCAGCAGATACCAATACGTTGATGTCATAATTGGATGTGAAGAGGGCATATTTATAGGGTGGACAATCTTTTATGCTTGAATCACTTAAAAGTTTAGAAGAGTTGGATGTTTTATTGTTTAAACCGTGGAGAGGAAACTTGTGCTGACTCCTAGAAGGAGGACGAACATTGGAGTATGCTTTATTCATAGTTGTGTTGGAGCTCTTATTGAACCTTTCAAGATGAGATACACCTGAAAAATCAACATTAATTGGTTATTAATGGAAATTTTCCAAAGGAAAGACACACGTATCTAAGTACCTCAACAAGGGGGTACCACCTTTCAAAGTGTTGAGAACACATTTTGGACATGTTTTTTTTTCTGAATTGTGTAGATGTTGTGAAAATATGACCACTGAAAAGGGGGATACTTTTAAAAAATTTCCACATGGATATATTCCTAATCACTCCCTTTGATAACTATCTTGAAAGCTTCCAAGCACTCATAAAAACTATTCAAATCAAGAAATTTCTATTCTAATATAAGCTTGTTTTGTTGGATGCCAGAAGGTGGGTCAACACTTTTGAGTGAATTAGATTTTAAGAGTGGATATCAAGGATTCATATTAGAGACCAAATGGGTCCCCCGAAAGTTTTTTTGGAAAGCATTATTTAATTAATGCTAAGCTTGCAACACAACCTTAGATACTTAGGGAGCCTTAGCATACTTAGGGAACCTTAGCATTAATTAATTAATTTTAAGCTCATTAATTAATTAATGCTAAGCTTGCAACACAACCTTAGATACTTAGGCTTCGTTCTTCTTTGAGAGCATTCGCCTTCTCGATTGTTTGTGAGCGGGTATAAAAACAGCAAGCCGCGTACATATCAAGTCCAGTTAAATAATGTGAAAGAAATTTTGGGACCCATATTTTGAAGAGGTGATACGCAATTGTAGTAAGAAGATGACAAGGAGCATCAAAGTGGGAGGAGGAGGAGGAGGAGGAGTGGTAGACAGACGAGTAAGAGGTAGGAGGAGAAGGATGAGGAATTGGAGGTGGACATAGAAATGGGACCTTAAAAAACTAAGGTTTCAATTAATTAATTAGACCCGTTAGGCCTGATTAATTAGTTGAAAGGGGGCATATCATTTTGTACTATTACTAATTAGGAGAAGAGAATTCTTTTCTGGGTACCTGTGATAACAGAGAGTTCGTCATGGCGATGTGGGTTATTGTCAGAAGGCCCTGCCGCTTCGTCTGTGTTGGGAGTTGCTGCTCCATCATCAGCTTGACCGATCCTCTCTACCCAATAGTAGAATTGAGCAGAGAGTCCTTCCTCAAGCAGATTTTGATCATTAGCCCCCTCTACAACGACCCCAAAACCGAATCCTTGTGCAATTTGATTTCGTACAACCTCAAGCATGTTGTTGACGAATGCCTGAATTGTAAGTTCAAACTTGCTCAGTTAATGCTTCTCCTGCTCCGTCTAATAAAACAATACAAATGTGAGCAGAAGTTGCTCAATTGATGATCTTCTTATTACAAAGGAGTGAATGTGTGAGGATTGAACGTGAACGGTGAGGATTGAAAGTGGGAATTTGTTTTCTGGTTTCCTTAAGTTTTCTCGTCATAATTCTGTTTGAAAGATCGAAAATTTTGGTAAAAAATCGTTATTGTAGAAATAAATATAAGTAGTAGTCTGACTAGAGCTATTACCTGTACGAGATCGTAGCCTATGATAGCGCCCACGCCTTGACCGAAGCATGTGCCCGTGTTGTAGAGGATGAAACGAGTGTGCAAGCGCAGCCCCGCGGAAATCTCAGATATGGTGGCGCTGATGGGGCCGGGCGGGTAGTACTCGTCTGAGTCGATGCCAGCAGTCGCAGTATCCACTATATCGTCTATGGCATCCTGTTGAGCCTGCAGCACACATAACAGATCAGACTTCGATTCTCACATTGCATTATGATAATATCACTTCAATGCGTGTAGCCGCAGTCAGAGATATTAATCGAAATATTATATGATGAGCTGCTGCTTGCATTTAACAGAAAATATTGCGGATCGCAGCATTGCCTGAGGGTCGCTTAGGTCGCCCTGCCTGCCTTGCTGAGACGTTAATGCATGGGCATGCAAGTCAAGAAGAAGCGTTGCAAGCAGCAAGACGACTAGCGGAGAACCACGCGTGGCCATGATGCTAATTGCTATCAAGGTTTGAATTCAAGCTCAGCCTTTTAGCTATAAATACAGAAAGAACAAACCACTAGAGTCCAGGATGAACCTTAGTGAGGCCAAAACCAGTCAATTTTACACGTGTTCACAATGCCGAGGACGGAGTTTGCAGCACTTGATTGTACATGCCTGGTTGACCCCCAGCTAAGGGAGAAGACAAAAGCATGCATGCGACTGAGAGTGGGGACTCGGGCGGGAGATCTCTTCCTTTTTTTAAAAGGGCTTCTAGCCCATTAGGTTTCATATAATGTAAAACCTCCTTCCCTCAAGTCCTTATCCTGAGCTAAAGACCCTTTCTCTTTTTATTTTGGCCTGCCTTCCCAAGCATTTACATTGAGTCCATTTTTATTTTTATTTTTTGGCTCAAAGTACTCGCTTGGCTCCTCTTTCTTTTTCCTTACTTAAAGATACTCAATTTGCTAGGCATTAAGCATGCGACCCACATCACTTCCCATGAAATCACTTCGCCTGTTGACATTCCTTTTAGGCAGGTCCCCATCTACTATGTCTTCCTCAAGCTACCCCCATCCATCCCTTGCATGATCGTACCCTTGACCCCTTTACATTAAGAAAAGTTTGTATATGTGTGCATGTGCATATGCCCCTATTCCATTCATATTGAGAGGTGTATGCATGTGTATGTGCACATGCATGATGTGCCCCTATGCGCAGCAAAGCAATTTTGATGAAAAAAGGTCAGCATGCATATGGTCCACATCCATGTGTAAAGTTCAACTATCATAACCTAGTCAAAACAACCAACTTTGTGCCCAATTCAAGAAAATATACTTGCAAGGTTTGTTTCACATTATCACAAGCTAATGGTTATTCTATATTTTGAAGTGGGTCAAGAAATTAGCTAGGATGCTCCTTAGTTTAGCATGAGTAAGGATAAGTTCTCAGTGTACTAGGTTGGACTTGGCTATGAATTAGCTTTCCATGAATAAATCTAGGGGCACATAAAGGGTTCTTGAAAGAACTTGAACCAAGATTTGCACTTACATGAGTGTCCACCCAAGATCTATACTGTACACATAAGATTATCCAAGTAGCAACACAAGTATCTCTAATCCATGATTAGCAACACATCAACAATACCAAGAGGGAAAAGGTTGATTTAATTAGCACTCATAGACCTCACCTCTCAATCATACACTACAAACCAAATACCCAACCTTGAGCTAGATACACCATATTAGCCTGGCCTAGTTCACATCTAAAAGACATGCATGCCCTACATGTCTCATACAATGCACCCCCCATCCTTATAGCTTTGATTGATGAGATTGACCAACGGGCTAACTAGTTATTGGACCCTTGTAGGGCGACCCCCATGCATCCAAAAGGCATGTACCCTCAGTCCTTATAACTTTGATTCATGAGATTGTTAACCAATGGGCTATCTAGTTATTGGACCCGTGGGAGACCCCCACCACTTAAGGTCCAAATCCAATAGAGGAACCCTTTCAAATGAGCCACAACTCAAGTTTATACCATCATGTTTGTATGACAACCGTTACGAAGAGTAGCCCCATTATTGAGTAATCTGGGTGCATGGCATCCCTGTATTCAAACAGAAAGGTGGCCTAGGAGGCCAAATGGTTTAGAGACAACTTAGATAAGATTTGCCTTTTTACTAAATACACTACATGCTATAGTGGACTAAAATCCCATAACAACTCACATATGGAGTAGGTGGAAAAAATTATTATTAGATACATTGTCCTAACATTACAAGGGCCAAGCAAGCAAAAATAAGCTTGGACAGGTAGAGTCTATACCATGGATAGTGGCATTGACTATGACCATGGACCTATGTTGTCAACTACACGGCTAACCCTTTCTCCATACAATTCAACATTCATCAAAGTGCATTTCTTCCCTACATTCTAATAGAGTCTAGCCTTCATCTCACTAATTTTAGATCATCCACCATTAATCCTCTTTCTCATAAGAGCACATGAATGTGGATTGTTACCATCTATTATATCTCATAGTATTCTTGGCGAGCTACTTCCATGAATGGTTGTGGAGCTACTTCCATGAGATGCTGGTACTCAGCTTGCATACCAAACATTGTATAAAATCCTTCAAGAAGGGCATACTAACACAATTTGCAATGATTATCTAGTATCATATATTACACCAAGCAAGATAAATGATAGTAATGGTCACATCGCAACATATAGTAGACAAAGAGATGAGCTAACTTATATGTCACCCCCTGTGGCTCTAAAGCGTCTTGTACTTATTATCTAACTTTCCTTGTAGGGTACGCAACTAGCTCTCTTCCACATTCACCATGTCATCTTTTATCCATCTAGGATGAAACTCTTGACTACCAGGTGGTGTTGGCATAAAATCACTCTTGATTTGATTCATGACTCCTTCCTTCTTTGGGCTATCAACTTTATGCCGTGTAGTCATGTCGTTATGGGAAAATGCTATATGGCATAACTTGCACAAATTTGGGGGAGAGAATAGAACCTAAAAAATAAACAAAAAATAGAGCATGTTAGTACCACACATATAAAAAAAAAAGTAAGAAAGGGATGGGGAAGGGCTTAGGTTTAGGGTTTAGGGGGATAAGGGAGGTGAGAGGAGAGAACACATAGATTTTTGGGGAGAGAGGTGAACCTGTTTTAGTTTTTGAAAATGCTTATAGTGAGGCATTGCAGATCTGTTAAAAATTTCTCAGAGTTGAAATAGATGTCAAAATACATGTTGATATAGGCATCGACAACAACATCGAAATAAAGTTGATAAAAACTATTTTTGATGCGTGTTTGGATGGGCATTTTGACGGTTATTTTGACACCTTTTCAGTTCACTTTTTTTTGGAAATTCAAATTCGAAATTTGAATTTCCACCCCTTATAGTAGCAACGCTTATTTTGACGTGATTTGCGACGTTTATTTCGACGTGTATTTCAACGACCACCGTCGAAACTAGGCATGTGAAATGGGTCATCTTGTAGTAGTGTCATATGTATTTATCCAGCTTCCATATTCAATTTTTCATCTTCACATCATCTGATAGGCCATATATCACAAACCATTTAAGTGGTGATCTATATGTTTATTTATGTGATATGTGCCCTATCACATGATAGTCCATATATCAGATATACCTTTTGATTGGTGATGTGTCTCTTTATTTCTTTCCACTGCATCCCTATTGGATTTGTCATTGGAAGCAGAATGCAATTGTTCTCTTGAGGCCTCCCTGGTCCCTATTTCTACTGCAAGAAAATGCATACCTTGTGGGGTTCTTAGGGGTGTTTGTTGGGGGTGCTCTAGATGAGAAGCCAGGTCCTCCACACTCCACCAAGAGCTTCCCACCATCACCTCTTTGACCACTCCAGCCTCTAGTGTGCTTTGACCACTCTGACCACCGGTGCCCTGTGACGGTTCAGATAGCCGATGGCCTCTGACTGCTGTCACCGTCGGTTCCCTCCAATCGCTTCGGCCACTGGTGTCCTTCAATGTCTTCGACGTGCATGGCTAACTCTGATGGCACTCATGAAGGCAACACCCCTCTCCATTTCCTGAGGGATGGTGAGATCCTCTTCAAAATCCTCTTGAGCACCATATTCCTTTCCTGACGAAAGATCTTCCCTCTACACTATATGATGAGGGTTGGGACTTCAAGGAGGAGGACACCCGAGGAGGAGGAAACCCATGGGCTGATCCCTTCGTGGGCTGCCGGTGGTTCAAATGTCATGGAGGTGGAGTGCTTGGCAACACCTCCTATCCGTGATAGGATCTCCCAAGCTAATCATCTCAAAGTGCTGGATCGTGTGAGGTCCTGAACGGGTGGATAGCAACGCTTATATAACTAGAAGGGTGCGGAGATGTTAGGCCTATATCGTTGCTAAACATGCTACTATTTTCACTGCAAAACGGGTTCGTTGCTCATTAGCGAAACTAGCAGCGAAATAGCACTGCTAGTTTTGCTGCTGTTGAGCAATGAAAGTACTACATAATAATAAAAAGTTGGGGCAGACTGGGGAGTCTACATAGGTCTCCCTTGTCTACCCCATATTGTTTTTTCTAATGTAGACATAGTAAAACTAACATAACTTCATATCATCATGGGACAAGTGTAATGTAAAACTTACAAATACCAAAAATAAAAGACATTTGCAAACCATGGTTTTAGGGATGTCAAAATTCAATTACAATACTTAGTGGAATTACATATAAGCATGCATGTTTCAAAAAAATTCATATACAAGATAAAGCATAATAAAAACCTATGGAGCTAGGGGCTATCTAGATCTCATGTTGTTCGATTGGTATTGTTCCTTCACTTCTCACATTTCCATTGCTATTGGCATGGACATGTGCAACACCGTTTCTAGTTACATGATCCTAAAACATAATAAAACTAATACAAGTGAGAATCAATTTTGCAAAAACAAAGAGGTTTAGGTTTTAGGAATGTACTTACTTGCCATGCTTGCCAAGCATCTTCTCTAGTAATAACAATATATTCTTCATCTTGAACCCTATCAAATAGAGCTTGCAAACCCCGTTGTAATGCAAAATCATATTTCTCTTGCGTAGGGGGATGGTCCACTACTTCAAGCTATAGACATACAAACAAATGAACATTTTAGAAAGTTGTTATTTAAGATAACCTTCTTTAATTAAAAGATAAGATACAATTTGAGGCTAATATATACTTAAAAATATTGTTGGGATATCGACTCCTCCTTCACGTCCTCAAGTTATTTTCCATCTATCCCCAAGAAAAAACATAAATACTTAAAACTCTTATGCATAGGAAGGTACCGACATCATGCATTGGTTGCTATCGGTAGCAACCAACCTAGCATGGGTTGGTTGCTACCAGCATGCATAGGAAGCTGTCGGCATGCATTAGAAGCTAACGACCTGCGTTGCTTGTTATCGAGATAGGTAGGAAGCTACCGGCATGCATAGGAAGCTATCGGCATGCATAGGTTGCTACCGGCATGCATTGGAAGCTACCGGCATGCATTGGAAGCTATCGGCATGAATTGGATGCTATCGGCCTGCGTTGGTTTCTCCGGCATGCATAGCAAGCTACAGGCATGCATTAGAAGCTACCGGCATGCATTGGTTGCTAACCGGCATACGTAGGTTGCTACTAGCATGCATAGGAAGCTACCAGAATGCATTCGAGGCCACTTGCATGAATTGGATGCTATCGGCCTGCATTGGTTACTACTGGCATGCATAGGAAGCTACAGGCATGAGAATGGCATCTCTGCCATTCCTTGGGTGTAAAGGAGAATGGGAGTGGTGCCATTCACAAGAATGGCACACTCCCATTCGTTGAATGTATTGGAGAATGGTGCCACTGCCATTCTCTCCATGAACTGATATGAGGCCTTGATAATGGCACCACTTCCATTATTCCTAGGATGTAAGGGAGAATGGCACCACTGCCATTCTTCCTTGAATGCAAGGGAGAATAGCAGTCTTGCAATTCTCCCCTTCAAGATATGGGAGGACTTGAGAATCGAGGACAATGCCATTCTTCCATGAAATTAAGAGGGAATGGTAGTGGTGCCATTCTACCCCTCATGATGATGGGATGTGAGGCCTTGAGAATGGCATCACTGTCTTCCTTCCTTGCATTCGGTAGTGATGCTATTCTACCCTTCAAGGTGATGGGACGGGAGGCATTGAGAATGGCACCACTGCCATTCTTCCTTCCATTCAAGGAAGAATGATAGTGGTTCCATTCTCCCCTTCAAGGTGAGTGATGGAGGAGACCTTGAGAATGGAACCACTGCCATTATTCCTAGAATGTAAGGGAGAATGGCACCACTGCCATACTTCCGTGAATGTAAGGGAGAATGGCATGTTGTGCCATTCTCCTCTTCAAGGTGATGGGAGGACTTAGGAATGGCAACCACTGCCATTCTTCCCTAGAATTAAGAGGGAATGGCAGTGGTGCAATTCTAGCCCTCAAGATGATGGGATGTGAGGCCTTAAGAATGGCACCACTGCTATTCCTTGAATGTAAATGAGAATGGCACTGGTGCCATTCTCCCCATGAAGTGATAGGAGGCCTTGAGAATGGCACCATTGCCATTCTTCCTAGAATGTAAGGGAGAATAGCACCAGTGCCATTCTTTCTTGAATTTAAGGGAGAATGGCACCAGTGCCATTCTTTCTTGAATTTAAGGGAGAATGGCATGTCGTCCCATTATCCCTTTCAAGGTGATGGGAGGACTTGAGAATGGAAGCCCATGCCATTTTTCCCTGAAAGTAGGAGAATGCCATGTTGTCTCATTCTCCCCTTCAAGGTGATGGGAGGACTTGAGAATGGAAGCCACTGCCATTCTTCCCTGAAAGTAAGGGGGAATGGTAGTGCTATTTTTCTACCCCTCAAGATGATGGGATGTGAGGCCTTGAGAATGGCAATTGAATGTAAGAGACAATGGCACTGGTGCCATTCTCCGCATCATGAAGTGAGGGGAGGCCTTGTGAATGACACCACTGCCATTCTTCCTAGAATGTAAGGGAGAATGGCCCTACTTCCATTATTCCTTGAATGTAAGAGAGAATGGCATGTCGTGCCATTCTCCCCTTCAAGGTGATGGGAGGGCTAGAGAACGGAAGCCACTCTCACTCTTCCCTGAAAAGTAAGGGGGAGTGGCAATGGTGCCATTCTACTCCTCAAGATGACGGGATGTGAGTCCTTGACAATGGCACCACTGGAGCAACATTGGCATTCTTCCTTGCATTCACGAAAGAATGGCAGTGGTGTCATTCTCCCCTTCAATGTGATGAGTGATGGGAGGTCTTTTGATAATGGAAGCACTACCATTCCTTGGGTGTAAGGGAGAATGGCAGTGGTGCCATTCTTGAGAATGGAACCAATGACATTCCTTGAATGTAAGGAAGAATGGCACTGGTGCCATTCTCCCCATGAAGTGATAGGAGGGATTGGAATGGCACCACTGCCATTCTTCCTAGAATTTAATGGAGAATGACAATGTTGCCATTCTCCCCATGAAGTGATAGGAGGCCTTGAGAATGGCACCACTACCATTCTTTGTAGAATGTAAGGGTGAATGATAGCATGTGCACTGCCATTATTTCTTGAATGTAAGGGAGAATGCAGTGGTTTAAGGATGCCATTGTCTTGCAAATGTTCTCACAATATGCAAAATTTTGCGTGTTGTTACAAGCTCCTAGCTTTGAGACCGCATGGGTATGGAAGTCCATGGACTACCATGCAATCCTAAATTCATAATTCTTAACCCAACCTGACTACTCTTGTCCACCCACCATCTATGGCTGTATTGATTGTATTCATTTGTGTTTACGCACTCGAAGAGGAGTATATGGAATCTAGGTAGGGGTAGGGACATCTTGTAGGTCTTCAGCCTATAGGTTTTTGACCGCCACGTTCAAAAGAAAGAAAGTGAAAAAAGGGCCATTGGAACTTGCCCCTAAAGGGGATATTGATATTTTTAATCAACAATTCTAGTCCTGGTTGGAGGGGTATAGTGTAGTTCATAAGCAAACTTGAACATTGCATGACAAAAGACTAAAATTATCCTTCCAACATAGGTGGGGTGGGCTAGAGCCAAGACATGAGAATGTCACCACTACCATTCCTTAAATGTAAGGGAAAATATCACCGCTACTAATCTTTGAATGTAAGGGAGAATGGCAGTGGTGCCATTCTCCCCATGAAGTGATGGTAGACCTCGAGAATGGCACCACTGCAATTCGTCCTTGAATGTAAGGGATAATGGCATGTCATGCCATTATCCCCTTCAAGGTGATTGTAGGACTTGAGAATGTCATATACAAAGATCTCATATTGAATCTTCTTCATATTTTAATGTTTTTTAGTTTATAATCTTACAATGATCTTATTATTTTTATGTTTTCCATTTTTTGAATAGATATGTTGAGGACGATGAAAGAAAAGAGAAAATCCACAGAAGATTCTTATGTGGATGGTGTCTCACATCCTAAAGGGTGGTACCTTGATAATTACAACAACAGTGCTATCCAAAAACTACACCGTATTCACTTATTTGTGTATCAACATGGTGAGTATAGTGATGTGGGGCAAGCCAGTCAACTAGACGAAGGCGATCTTGTAGGAAAATCGGATATACATTACGTAAATGTGTATGCACCAGGAGGAATAGTATATCAGTTAGACCCTTCATGCTATGAAATTGCGAGGATGAACTGCTCCAAGGAAGATAGCATGACAAGTAGAGGGTGGTGTACATCAGATACATACAACATTGATCAACTTCTCAAAAATTTTGAGACTATTCAAAGAAGATACCAAAGAAGACTAAGAAGGATGGGGAGAAAGGTGGGGATGCTAGTGGGGACAAAGGTATGAAGGCAAGTGATGAGGAAAGTCCAAAGTCAAGGATAGAAAGAGATTCAACACATGATGAAGGAGGGGCAAGAGAAGAGCAAGAAGATACAAGGGTGGAAGAAGCAGGATCATTGCATGCCATGGTTGTGTATAAACCATCATCACATGAAGTGGATTTTAAAGCAATCCAAAAGAAGTGGATTTTAAAGCAATGCAGAAGAAGTTGGAGAAAAACGATGCAAGCATAACAAGATTAATGCAGGAATGGTCTCAATACTTTCCATTTTTCCTCGATTACGAGGTGATGATTGTTGAGATATCGAGCTCGTCTAGTGAGGTGGTGGCCACTGATGACCCGCCTAGGGGATAGGCCCCACACTTACACCACTGGCATGGTTGGTGAGATCATGGGAGATATGCGGCCAGTGGGATGACAGGCTGTGTGACAGCCATTCTAGAGACTGGCGTAGTTATAGCGCCAGCTCATTTAGTCGGGTTCACACTATAGAGAACCCGTGTATGTATTGGATGAGTACCTTTCATATTATGTGTACTCTTATTCTTGTATATGGTGTGTTGAGTGTTGAGTAGAGAATAAGAAGATTTTCAGCCTCTCACCTTGTGTGTTCTCTATTAGGGTTTTGTGAGTGTGTGTGTGTGCTTGCAAGAGCTCAAGCTCTCTTCCCCCCTGCATCTTTTCATAGTATCAGAGCCTGGTTCGTGCTACGGGCTGAGCTGCAAGCAAGAGAACCACAGGAAGCGGTACGAGGGTAAGAGCTTCAACTACTCTTCCCTATTTGTGCTGGTGACTACACCCTTGTCGGGAGCTCTACGGGAGGCACCGGCAACGATCTCTGATTGAGGAGCTTTCTTCGTGGGAGTACTGGACCTCCGTTTTTCAGAAAGCAGGCGATTTCGAGCACTGCGGGTAAGTAATCAATTCTCTACAGAACTCTGTTTTAAGAACTGCAGGAAGACAGATTGACTGTGCAGACACTGTGGGTACTGCAAAGAGGTCTACAGTTGCCATTGGGTGTATGTATGCACATTGACACTGTTGGTGACATTTGAGAGTACTACAGTACCGCTGTGCAGAAAATACAGCAGTTTGTGCAGAAAAACCAGAGTGCAGTTTCTGGTAAAATTGTGTATTTGGCAAGATGTCAAATGATGGGATAACTCAGATTGTGGCTGAGAAGCTTGACAAGAATAACTTACATGCTTGGAGGTTCAGGTTGACGAATTTCCTGATGGGAAAAGGCTATTGGAACTACATAGAAGGTGAGCATGAAGAGGCACCGGAGATATCGGATATAAATCCGACTGCTGCAGATGTGAAAGAGTTTAAAGACTGGAACCAAGGAGCCAGGAAGGTTATGTATTGGCTCTCCATTAGTATATAGGACACCATGATTGGGCATATTCAGGATGCCAAGTCCCCCAAGGAGGCGTGGGACACCTTGGTAAAGCTTTATGAAACAAATACCAAGGCACGTAAGATACAGTTGAAGAATGAACTTCATACTGTGGAGAAAAAGAGCATGTCTATGAATGACTATGCGTTGAAGATAAAGGGTATTGTGGAATCCCTTGCATCTATTGGTGTGTCAGTAGATGATGATGATAAGGTGGAGGTCTGTCTACGTCGTCTCGGGCCACAATACAAGGCGTTCAAGACGTCTATTCAGACTCGGGAAAACATTCCCAACTTTACAGATTTGGTGTCTATGCTGATTATCGAAGAGAAGAACTTGGGTGAAGACCAACAGTCTTCAAAAAGTAAAAAAAGTTCAGAGCAACAGGCCTTCTACACGAGTTCAGGAAGAGGACGAGGTAGAGGAGGCCGTGGATGCGGTCAAGGAGGTGGCCGAATAGGTAATCAGAATTATGGCCAGCAACAGCAGCAACAACAACAGTCCCAGAATCAACAACAACAACAACACGCAGGTGGAAGAGGCAAATTCAGAGGCAGGGGGAGTCAAAGAGGCCGTGGAAATTGGCAAAGGCAATATAATGATGCACGTGAATGCTATTATTGTGGTAAGCCTGGACATGTGCAGGCAGAATGTTATAAGAAGCAGGCTGACATGCAAAATGGGAAAGTGCAGCAAAACAACTATGCATCCTCAAGTAGAAATAATGAGGATAATGAAAGGTTGTTTGTTATGCAGCATGTCGTGAATGCCATGTCTGAAAATGTTGATGCAGCACAAAAAGATAATGTAATACAGCACCGTTTGTTGCGCTGAGATCGCAGAGGAGAACGCGCTCCCTCACACGAAAAAAAAGAAAGAAAGAGGCGATTCATTTCAACTGGATCGCTGAAAAACGCCATCATCACAGTGAAAGAACGCCTGGATCGCAGCGATCCAGAACTGCGTTTGTTGAAGAAGAAAAAATCTCTCCATACCATTCGTTTTTTTAAAAAATTAAAAGCTTTCCTTTAAAAGAGAAAAAAGTATCATTGAAAAAAAAAGAATGTTTCCCATTCTCATTTGATTAGGGAAAAAGAGTTTAAAAAAAGGGGGGGTTTAAAAAAGAAAAATAATAAAAGCATAACCACATTCATTTCTTTTCATGTGAAGAGAAGAAAAGAAGAATGGAAAAGAAAGAGAAGACATTGGCAACAAATAATCAAAAGCAATTTTCGGTGGAAAGCAAAATCCTAATTTCACATTCACACATTCATATAGCCACATATTAGAAAACCCTCGTAATTGTTTGTATTTTAAAATTTCAAAGCATTGTAAAATTCAACCCCTTGAGGGAGGGTCGTGAGGGAATTGTTCATCGTGGAGACATCATCGGCAAGCATACAAAGGTTTCATCAAGATCAACATCAAGAAGAAGTAGCCAGATAAGATTTCCTCGCTTTCTTTCTTGTCATCATAAAGAGCTTCATAAATTTGTCTTGTAAATCAAACACTTGCATACCTAATCCAATAAACAAAGCGTATTTCACACTACATTTTGCTTCCATTGTTATCGTAGTGTTCTCTCGATATTTTGTCATTTGTCAGAAAAGTTCATAGCACACGTTCATATTTACTAGTGTCTTCTCCATTGAGGTATTGGGAGAGGGTAGTATTATTCATTGTTGGATATCTGGAGGGGTTGTTAGTTTTGTCCCCTTTGCTTCGCTTGTCCAGATATTTCCCAAACAGTGGCACGCCCGGTGGGACCTTGACTTAGTCTTGGTTCCGCGACACGAACCTACTTGAAAAAAGGGGACTTATGCAAAGTGCCAAAGATTGGCAAGAAAGCTTGAGGGAGAGTGACCGAGCTAAGAGATACCATAAAAGGGAGAAAGCCAAGCAACACAGTTCACCTCCTTCACCATTATCGGGATGGAGTTCACCTAGAATAGTAATTTCTATACCAATTCCAATTATGGCTCAACCACCGCTTCCTCCTCCATTCGCCATTCAATCACCTTTGGTTTTACCACCAAATTTGGCCCGTCCTGATGCACCCCTCATCCCATTCCCCACATTCTATGGGACGCCGTTGGAGGATCCCACCGCTCATTTAAACAATTTTAAAATTGCTTGTTTGACCTCACACATCGTCGAGGAAGGGCATGTGATGAATTACTTTAGCACTACACTCAAGGGAGAGGCCTCAAATTGGTTTGCCAAACAACAACCAAACTCCATCCCAAACTTTGCCAATTTTGAGCAAAAATTCTTGGCTGAATTTCGCAAACCTCCAAACTTCTTCGCATTTTTTGAGCAATTACGCTCATTCAAGCAAAATCACCCGCATGAGACCGTGGAACAAGCGGCCACGAGGTTTAGAAACTTTATTGATCACTACACTCCTGTTTTTAACATTGACCCACTCACCATCATGGACTCGTTTCTACGAGGCATACACCCTAGCATCCAAATTTTGGTTAGAGCTCAAGCTCCAAATGACTTGAATACTGCCATCACTTTTGCTATTAATGTGGAGAGTTCTTATCGATGTGTTTATGAGCCACAACAGGCCACGACTCCATCTCCCTCATATTATCCATGGCTAGCACCACATACTCCAGTTTTGCCCTCCCCACAACAACCTTGACCAACCTCATCGTATGTGCCTCAACTTCAACCAACTCAACCATTTCAATTCCCACATACTGTACCACCTCACCTTCAAGTGACCTCACCACCTCTTTTGCCTTAGCACCCCCACCTTCTTCTAGCGTAGTGGCTCCCCTAACCTCTTCACAAAATTATGTCCCTGCCCCTCATGCTCCATCACCGTATGTGATTTACCCTAATTCTACTTCTACCACTCCAACTCCAGCAAATCACAAGGGAGGGGATGGGTATGAAAGCACCGCATCTAGTATTGGAGATTTGAAAAACATGATGACAAATTACATGAACCAACTTAATGAAAATGTGAAGGCAGTGACTCTTGATGTGAATTTTTTAAAGCGCCAACAAAACTTATTGTCTGCACATCGCCCTGAGCCTAACCCCACCAACATGGTGTGTCGGGCTTGTCATGTATCCGGCCATATTTCCAAAGATTTCCCCTCTGTTATTTGCACTTATGAGAAATGTTTGGGTAGGGGGCACACAGAGGATATGTGTTACATGAAGATGCGCCATTTGATGAATAGGAGCACCACTTTGCCACCCCCCGGCCCCATTAATCATCGTATTGGTGCCGAGAAACCCCTGGGCCCTAGTTGGACACTTCTTCAGAGGGGGTCTCCTAGTTCTCCAGCAGTTGCTTCGTCTAGTGCACCACCTAACACTACTGAGAATCCTTCAATTAATATGATTGAGTTAGATTCATCACCCGTGCGAGCTATCACACGAAAGGGGAAAGAAAAGATTGTTGATGAGGAGAGAGATCTCGAACCTGTTGTTGCCACCCACCCACCCACCCATGTCGCTGTTCCTGCTGACTCTTTACCTCGACCTCGCCACACTCGCCCACGCCCTACTCCAAGTAAGTTGTTTTCCCCCATTCTTTCTTTTGACCTTGTTTCTGCTCTTAATCGAGTAGAGCTCACCATGTCCCTTCCACAATACCTTCTCACTTCTCCTTCTAGCTGAGCCCTTTTGAGGAGGTACTGCAGAGCTTTGAGTTCTTCCTAGGGGGTGGGTCCTAATCTTCCTGTTGTTCAGAAAGTGGATTCCCTTCTTGCTGAGCGTGAGTGTCCTAGAGTGGAGTGCATGATCCACCAACTAGTGATTCCACATGCTATTGTTGACGGAGGATCGGGCATGAATGTTTTGAGTTATTCTACCTTTTCCAAGCTAGGGTTATCTTTCAATGGAGTTCCTACTAGTAGTTTGCGTATGGGTGATCATCGACCAGTGAGAGCTGAGGGTTTCATCCAGGGCTTGCTAGTCACTTTCGCTGGCCGTATGGTGGAGATTGATTGTTATGTTTTGCGGCTTAGTCCAGGACCTGGCCAGTACCAGCTTCTTTTAGGGCGACCTTGGATATGGAAGACTGATTGTGTTATTGACATTCCTAGAGGGCGGTTGCTTCTTGGTAGGGGATCTTCCCGAGTGGTTCTTCCGGCATACCCTTCTTCTGTTGTGAGCCCTAGGGTTACTACTCATGTTGAGAGTGATGGGGACGATGACCGAAGTTCTACTTCTTCATGTACACCAAGCTCTTATTGCATTTACCCTGATTCTATTGAGATTACCCTTGATGATGATGAGGAGACTCCACCTTTGGCCAGAGAGGAGGATACCGTGAGAGTTCCTATAAAGGGGGATCAGAAAGTTGTGCTTTTGGGAACTTCTTTAGATCCACCATTGAGAGAGGAGATTATTGCTTTATGTCGGGAGTATCAGGACATCTTTGCATGGGATTACACCGAGTTGAGAGGTTTTCCACCCGAGCTTGTTGTGCACCGCATTCCTCTTAAACCCGACACTACACCTGTACGCCAACGTCAGCGCAGATTGCCTGAGCATTATAGACAGGGGGTTTACATGGAAATTAAAAAGCTTTTAGAAGCTGGTTTGATTTTTCCTGTCGATAACACTGAATGGGTGTCTCCTATTGTTGTAGTCCCTAAAAAGAATCAGCAGCTTTGCATATGCGTTGATTATAAGCAGCTTAACAAAGCTACCATTAAGGACTACTACCCTTTGCCTTTTATTGACCAAATCCTAGACTCTTTGGCGGGGAGGGAGATATATGCTTTCTTAGATTGCTTTTTTGGGTACAATCAAATGGCTATCGCTGATGAGGATAAGCTCAAAACCACTTTCACCACTATATTTGGCACATATGCATATCATGTCATGCCGTTTGGGCTTTGTAACGCGGGTGCTTCATATCAGCGCTATAAGCATGAATCCTTTCGTGATGATTTGACGGATTTCTTAAAGATCTTCATGGATGATTTGGGGATTGGGACCACGCATGATAAACTTGTTGCAGCCCTTAGGTATGTCTTTCACAAGTGCCGTGAAAAATCAATAGCTTTGAATGCAAAAAAGTGTGTGTTTGGGGTCACTTATGGCATTTTGTTGGGTCACCTCATTAGCAGGCATGGCATTTCTATGGATCCCCAAAAAGTTGAGGCTATTCTTGCATTTTTGCCACCCACTACCGTGCGTCAAGTACGGGGTTTTCTTGGAGCCGCTAAGCACTATAGCCGCTTCATTAAAGATATGGCACATCTTATTTTACCGCTAAATACACTTTTGCGAGTTGAGCACAAATTCATTTGGGGGGAACCTCAACAAAATTCTTTCTCTTCTCTTAAAAGTGCATTCACTACCGCCCCTATTCTCAAACCACCTGATGCATCCAAGCCTTTTCATTTATTTTCTTCTTGTTCTCATTTGGTAATATCCGCTTGCATTGCACAACTTTATGATAAAAAGATGCACCCCATTGCATATTATAGCCGCAAGCTTAAAGATGCTGAAATGCGCTACACATGGGTTGAGAGAGCTTGTCTAGCTATTGCTGAGAGTGCTAGGAAGTTTCGCACATATATGGCTACCCAACACACCATCATCTATGTCTCTAAAGATTCATTGCGCCTTTTATTGAATAAGTTAGAGCCCCCTGAGCGTATTATACGCTGGATTGTTGAGTTGCAGGCCTTTGACTATGAGCTTAAATCTAAACCTCCTGCATTGCAAAAGTTAGTGGATTGCTTAGCTGATGTAATCCCATGCAAAGATGAGCCTATTGCACCTGCACCTGAGTTGTTTCGCATTGAGTATGCACGTGAGTGGTATGACCAAATTGCTCATTATTTGTCCACACTTGAGTTTCCTTCTGACATGAGCAAAGCCGCGAAGAAGAGATTAGTTACACATGCTCAAAAATTCACTATCATTGATGGGTCTTTGTACCACAAGGGGTTTGAGGGTATTTATCGTCGATGTGTTGCACGAGAGGAAATTCCGCACATTTTGAAAGAGTGTCATGATAGTGCATGTGGAGGTCATTTCGCTGGGAAACTCACTGCATTGAAAATTTTGAGGGCTGGGTATTGGTGGCCATCTGTTTTTAAATATTCATTTGAGTGGTGTAAAAGATGTGATGTTTGCCAGAGAGCCACCCGCCTTGAGAATCGTTTGCGCCCTAATAATCCTATTTTAGCTGCCCTTCCTTTTGAGAAGTGGGGGATTGACTATGTGGGCCCTATTACACCTACTTCCCGGCATGGGAAATCTTATATCATTGTTGCTACGGATTACTTAACCAAGTGGAGTGAGGCTAGAGCTGTGAGGAAAGATGATGCACGCACTACTGCTACATTTTTGACTGAGCATATCATTTGTCGTTTTGAGGCACCTGCTGAGTTAGTTTCTGATAGGGGGACCCATTTTCTTAACGATGTCATTGAGGAATTCACTGCTTATTTCAATATCCGTCATAATAAAACCACCCCCTACAAACCTTCTACTAACGGGCAAGTTGAGAGCACAAACAAAACTTTAGTCACTATCCTTAGAAAAACTGTGGACACTCATAAAAGAGATTGGGATGAGAAGTTGCCAGCAGCTGTTTGGGCTTATAACACTACTTTCAAGGAAGCCACGGGGTTCACTCCTTTCTCTTTAGTTTATGGACAAGAATGTGTGTTACCTATTGAGCATGAGTTGTCAAGTTTGAGGTTTTTGCATGAGCACACACTACCTTTAGAGAAGAGTTTGCAAGAGAGATTGGGCACTTTGGAGCATCTAGATGAGTGGAGATTGAGAGCCTATCTACATCAAGAGGTTGCTACGAAACGTCAAACCAAGCAACGTGATAAGAAAGCAAAACCTATTCTTTTGAGAAAGGGCAATTGGTTCTTCTCTATGATGCACGTCATGAGCTTTTCCCTAGGAAGTTGAGCCATTTATGGTCGGGTCCTTATCGCATTATTGAGGTTTTTCCTTGCAATAAAGTCCAGCTTGCAGAAATGGATGGGACATGGTTCTCTACCAAAACCAATTTTGATAAAATTAAGCCCTATTGGATGTGATGGCATTGACTTTTCCGTTATGAGTTGCAGATGCTGTTGAATCTTCCACGTCTTTTTGGAGTCTATACTTTGATGGAGCATGTAGGGGCAAGGACAAACTTGGTAGTTGCGGCATTGTCATATATCCACCTGAAGGGAATGCTATTCTTTTGGGAGTTCTTTTGGGAGATCATTTGAGCAACAACATTGCTGAATATCAGGCACTTTTGATTGGTTTGAGAGCACTCCTTCTTTTGGGAGCATCTCATGTTCATATCTATGGAGATTCACAACTCGTGGTACACCAGTTTCATGGCCAAGCTCGCACCCTCCACCCTTTGATGCACTACTATAGCCTTTTAGCCCATGACCTCTTCACACATTTCACCTCTTCTACCTTGACTTTTTTACCTCGTCATGAAAATCGTGTTGCAGATTCCTTAGCTTTGATGGCCCTTTCTGGTTCCTTTACCCAAAATTTTGATCGTGCCTTGGTGGATACCCGTTCCTTTGACATTGATCCTTGGGAAATAGTGCAAGACCTTAAGTGTTTGGGAGTTGAGGAGTTGGGTAGTTTGCTAAGGGTTTTCAAGTCATCCCATCTTTTCACTTTTGCTTCTCTTATTCTATCGATGACCCGTCGACTGATTCACTTGTTAGATGTTATTTTTCTCACTATAGATCCCAGCCATTTGCTCATGATCCTGTAGCCCAATGGAGAAGGCACTAGTCTAACCGAAAATTCTGGGTTCACACTAGCCAGCTAGCTTTCCCCGCAGGACGCCACTGTTGCATTTTTTTTTTGCCCTATCCTTCACCTCGTACCCTCACTTGTGTTTCACGCGCACAACATTTTTTTTGCAAGAAGAAACCTTCGTCGAGGCACCGTAATCAAAGGATGTGTGGGTTGAAGGGGGCTTGGCCCACTTTAAAATATTATAAACTTTGCTTGGCCCATTTTCATTTTTAAAGAGGCAATAAACCTTAATGGGTTTAACCCACTTTAATCTCTAAAGCTTTAAACCTTAATGCAGCATGATACGAAACGCATCGATTCGAAACGTCGTTCCCAGCCACCACCTGCGTGCGTCTGTTGAAAGGAGAAGAGATGCCATCATTATCTTTGCCGGCCTACGTGCTGCGAGCTTTAAAGAACCAATTCCGTCGTGCTGTGAGCATAGTAGCGAAGAAGGATCGTTTGCCGGCCTTGGGTGCTGTGAGCAACGAAGCGAAGCCAGTTACCATACAGCGCCGTTTGTTGCGTTGAGATCGCAGAGGAGAACACGCTCCCTCACACGAAAAAAAAGAAAGAAAGAGGCGATTCATTTCAACTGGATCGTTGAAAAACGCCATCATCACAGTGAAAGAACGCCTGGATCGCAGCGATCCAGAACTGCGTTTGTTGAAGAAGAAAAAATCTCTCCATACCATTCGTTTTTTTTTTAAATTAAAAGCTTTCCTTTAAAAGAGAAAAAATTATCATTGAAAAAAAAAGAATGTTTCCCATTCTCATTTGATTAGGGAAAAAGAGTTTAAAAAAAGGGGGGGTTAAAAAAAGAAAAATAGTAAAAGCATAACCACATTCATTTCTTTTCATGTGAAAAGAAGAACGGAAAAGAAAGAGAAGACATTGGCAACAAAGAATCAAAAGCAATTTTCGGTGGAAAGCAAAATCCTAATTTCACATTCACACATTCATATAGCCACATATTAGAAAACCCTCGTAATTGTTTGTATTTTAAAATTTCAAAGCATTGTAAAATTCAACCCCTTGAGGGTCGTGAGGGAATTGTTCATCGTGGAGACATCATCGACAAGCACACAAAGGTTTCATCAAGATCAACATCAAGAAGAAGTAGCCAGATAAGATTTCCTCGCTTTCTTTCTTCTCATCATAAAGAGCTTCATAAATTTGTCTTGTAAATCAAACACTTGCACACCTAATCCAATAAACAAAGCATATTTCACACTACATTTTGCTTCCATTGTTATCGTAGTGTTCTCTCGATATTTTGTCATTTGTCAGAAAAGTTCATAGCACACGTTCATATTTACTAGTGTCTTCTCCATTGAGGTATTGGGAGAGGGTAGTATTATTCCTTGTTGGATATCTGGAGGGGTTGTTAGTTTTGTCCCCTTTGCTTCGCTTGTCCAGATATTTCCCAAACAGCAAACATAAAACTAGCCACACCACTTACACACCCAATATGAAATTGCCTTTTTCTTAGCATCAGCTAAGAAAACAATCCTTTAATGAAACCATAGTACCACTGATCACAACATAAAACTAGCCACACCACTTACACACCCAATATGAAATTGCCTTTTTCTTAGCATCAGCTAACTTTAAAACAATCCTTTAATGAAACCATAGTACCACTGATCACAATCTTCCAAATTATCTGGTTGATTCTTAATTTCCCATCATTCCTTCATCAGAGTATCTATGGCATCATTGGCAACTAGAACGCTCACCACCTGTCCACTCAGGGGCCTTTTAATTAGTTCCTAGCCCATAATGCTCGGCAATATAATCACTTATAAAAATCAAGATGGACTCTCGTTGAAGATCAGCAAGATCAACCAACAGATCTATAAAAAGAGCCATGGACTCATCCATTGAAGACCAGCAAGGTCAATCAACCAGATCCATGTCCGGTTTCAGAAAACAACTCTTACTCCTTGTTCCAATATCTTCCTCGACGCATGCGTGGGTATCCTAGGCGACCCAGAGCCCGAGTATCGTATGGTCAGCACCCTCTAGGATCCTTCGCAGGTGACCTAGTGCTTCACTCATAGGCCGCTTCCTTGGTCCCTCATCCACCGTACCGGAAGCTCACCATTTTAATCGAGCCGAGGCTGGTCAAGACCTCAGCCGACTTTGCTACGCGAGACGTCCTCCATTGACTCTCCGTCACTCACAGCAGTTGCAACTTTATCAGTTAGGTCTCCCACGACCTTAATCACAAGACGGTCAAAATGCTTCCCCAGCATTCTTGACATAAAACAGCCATTTACAAACAGCATTTACAAACAGTTTACAAATACAGTTTCTATATTAACTCTCATTTTTCCACATTATCCCTCATTAATCCACATTACTTATTCCACATTCCATTTATATGTGTACTCATCCAATCACATCATTTTCCATCTCTTCACTTCAGATTCCTTCACATCACATATCATATATTCACATCCATATCCACATCCATACATCCACATCCACATCCACATTCACATCCATACATCCACATCTACATGCTTATCTCCATTTTCACATCCTCATTTATACATCCACATCCCATATCCACATTCATACATACACATCCATATCCACATCCATACATCCACATCCACATGCATACATCCATTATCACGTCCTCATTCATACATCCACATCCACATACATACATACATCCACATCCACATTCCCATTCACATCTATACATCCACATCTACATCCACATACATACATACATCCATATCCACATTCCACATTCACATCTATACATCCACATCTACATCCACATTCACATACATCCACATCCACATTCCCATTCACGTCTATACATCCACATCTACATCCACATACATACATACATCCACATCCACATTCCACATTCACATCTATACATCCATATCTACATCCACATTCACATACATCTACATCCACATTCCCATTCACATCTATACATCCACATCTACATCCACATACATACATACATCCACATCCACATTCCACAATCACATCTATACATCCACATCTACCTCCACATTCACATACATCTACATCCACATTCCCATTCACATCTATACATCCACATCTACATCCACATTCACATCTATGCATGTACATCTTCATGCATACATCCATTTTCACATTCATACATCCACACTCCCATCTCCACATCCACACATTCACATATATACATCCATTTTCACATTCCCATTCATATAATCCCATATGCTTTCACATCTAATCTTTTACATCACATCCATTCTCGCCTTACCTCATCCCATACACATCTTATCACATCTTAATTCATCTTATCACCTCCTAACTTATTTCATAAGCATCTTATTACCTCTTATCACATCTTATACACCTCATCACATCCTCTCACATCTCATATCTATTTATAGAATACAAGAGAATTCTCATATTTGATATAAGATTTCTTTATACATTTATTTATGCATAAATTCTATTTAAGGAGATACTTTCGAAGTAAAAATCAATCTTTTATGCATCTTCCTATGCATAAATTCATTTTAAATGAAAATGACACTTTTGAATTACGAGTGAATTACATTTCAATCTTTTATGCATTTTCCTATGCATAAATTCAATTTAGATGAGAATGACACTTTTGAATTAAAAATCAATCTTTTATGCGTCTTCTTATGCATAAATTCAATTTGGTAGGAATTACACTTTTAGAATGAAAGAATTTCTCTTATGCATCTAAGTTATGCATAAAATCCATTTATGATGAAAAATCACACTTTTAGTACAAAAAGAATATCTTTTATGCATGTACCTCTATGCATGAAATCCAATATGATAAATGAAATCCAATATGATAAAAGTAACACTTTTACAATAAAATAATTAACTTTTATGCATACCTCTATGCATGAAATTCAATAATGATAAAAGTAACACTTTTATATTAAAATAATAATCTTTTATGCATACCTTTATGCATGAAATCTAATTATGATAAAAGTAACACTTTTATGTTAAAATAATAATATTTTATGCATACCTCTATGCATGAAAATCAATTATGCATAATATAAAAATCAATTTCTCTAGGATTACAATGAATATCTTTCAATTAATCTAGGATGATAATTCCTAGAATATGGTAGGAAGTCCTCTTTTTATGCTTTGAATGAAATTATTTTATGCATAATTTTTATAAAAATTTTACCATAGCTCCGCTGCTATGATGACTGATAAATCTCAAATTTTCTAAGGGATAAAGCTTATCATTAAGAAAATAATTAGAATGATCCCTAATTGGATCATTAATCCATAATGGATTGAATCATCAATATTCATGAAATACATAAACTAAAAGCATACAAAAAAGCCATTAATTTGGTCTCAAGCATAGATTAATCTTGGATTAAGAAAAAGCTTTATGAAAAGCTTCATTTGGATTGAGAATGGGTCATGAGTATGACCATTTCTTGAGTGAGAGAGAGAGAAATTACATAAAAACCATTTGAATTAAGCATAAATGAAAATTTATGTAATTCTTAACTATCATTAATCAATTAACTTCAATAGCATTCATCAATTTATGTAACTCTTCACTACCATTCATCAATTAACTTCAATAGCATTCAAAAACCATTCCAATTAAGCTTCTCAAGCTTGAGAGGGGTTGAGAAGAGAGAAGTATTGAGAAATTATAGAAAAGATCAAAATTCACCATTTACCTTACAAATTGCTTGATTCTTTGTTCACGGTAGAGGCCCCCAACCAATCAATTGGTTAAGTATGTTGATGGAGCCACCAATGGGGATTGAAGAAAGAGGGAAGCTCCAATTTCTTCAATTTGGAGAGAATTTAGAGAATAGTAGAAACTAGCATTATTTCAGCATAACTCTAGTATAGTAAAATTCTTCTATCTTTTTTTTTCAAAGGACTCATATTATATTTATAGGAGAGGGAAGCTCTAACCAAAGCTAACTGAATTCTAGAATTTTCCAAATTCAATTTGGTTGAATTTCGACTAGATTTGGACCTAGTTTGGTTACTTTTTGATTCGGTTTGGTTCAAGAGAGAGGAGAGATAAAAATATCACATTATTTTTGAGTTTAAAACTCATTCAAGCATGTGAAATATGCACCTCCTTTAAAGAACTCCCCTTCCTTACATATGTGTCAAAATGGAATCATTATACCCAAAATATCTCATATTTTTAATATTGCTCATAGTTTTTTACTAATAAACCTTGTACATTTTCAACTCTTCATCTTATGTGAGCATTTACTCATTTTTGGGTATCTTCTTTTACACATTGGATTTATCTCCTCCCTACACATGGATTGATGCTATTGGCCCATAGGAGCCTTAATTGGACCATAATCCAAAAATTTCTGAAAATCTAGACCCTTAGGCTAAGGTCCTTTATACCCATTTCCAATAAATTCCAATTGCACATTGGAAAGTTCTTTTTGAATTTCTGTTTCAGGAGAATTTATTTTAATAATATGAGAAATTTTTCTATCTAAAAATATTTAAAATTTGAATATTCTCTCTCTAGAATATTTTCTCTCTCTATGTCAAAATAGGCAGAGACAAGATCTTTTATATTTCTGAAGAGGGGATTGATTACAGGGGAAGATGCTGGACATCTTGAGAGGCTAGGGAGGAATCTTATAGCTGATGCTATGCTGGCATCACCACATGAGAGAAGACCACTGTCTATTTGGAAACTTGTGAATCCATACAGTCTCATTCTCTGTAGCTCTTGATGTCTTTAAATAACTGATGTTTATCCATTAAAGGTGCAAGTGCTGATGCTATGTTGGCATCACCATGAAAGAAGACCACTCCTCCAAATGAGGTTTTGAGAGACTGATTTAATTTTGTAAGAGATTCATCGAATTCCTCACATGCTTTTTCAACCAAATAATTCATGCAATCTTCCTTTAACGACTCTTCTATAGAGAGTATGTCCTCCATACTCCTATGGTTCTTGTATTTTGTTGCTTTTCTAGGATCGGCATTACAAGGAGTTAATTGTTGATGAATTGGAACACTAGGTAGTCATGACCAAAGGTTTTACAATATATGTAGTACATAAAAATAGACGCCTTGTATGCACAATGGGGATTTGTTTTAAAGGATCTCATCCTCTCTTAGAGATGTCGATTGAAAGCTTTTAAGCAAGGTTACATAAAATTCAGGGAATGACAATTCTGAGATCGATCGTTCTTTAGCTATTACTTCACTTGGTTTAGATGAGGAACATCTCGTATATCATGATTATCTTTCATCATGTTGTCATCTAAACGTATTGCTTCTAATAATAACAACATTGATCAAACGTTTCTGGATTGGATACAATGATCAGGTTGTGTGAGATATTTTTCTTTAAGTCCATCATGAAGCATCTCTTCAATTGAGAATCGTTTAATTTTTTCCATGACTCACATCGTGAGTCTTAGAGTTTTATCCAAAAGATAAAGTCTCTAATGGTTTTATTTGGTTTACGCTCAATTGAATATAGTTCGCTTGCTGCACTCAACCGATCACCTTGTCTTGGAAAACCGTGGTGGATAAAGGTTGTTTTCAAGGTTTTGAAGTTGCTCTTGATCACTGCCATCAATGTGATGAACCATCGGCTACTTTTTCCAATAAGCATAGATTCATCGCATGTACCTTGGTGGGGCAGTTGGGATTTCCAAAGGCCTTGCATCGCCATTCAAACATTTGTATGAATTGAACAAGATCAATCATTCCATCATACTTGCCTATAATTTTGGAGATCTGCACGACCGTATTTTTTTAGGAGTCACTGAGGCTGTATGTGATTGCTCTTGTTGGTAAGGGACTCACTTATTTCTTGGGCAATCCCCCTTCCTAGACTAGTTAATATGTCTAAGGTGTGGGCATCCAGGGGTTTGAAAGGGTTGGTACCTATAGGATTTGTGAAAATATTAGGTAAAGAACCAAAGCCTGGTGGGATTGAAGTGACAGGGGGTGCAAAACCCAATGACACTCTTGTTGTTGGCATGGCAAATTGTATTGGGAGGTGCATTTGCGGCATGGATCTCAATGGCTCGAAGATGTCAGCCATTGGGTTCAATGAGAGTGTCGGCCTACATAGTCCTTCTATTGTCTGACGCTGTCAATTGCTCCTTAATGAGAAAGCACATGTTTTCTTTTTTTTTCTTTTTAGATTTTCTCACAGCCCGTTACAACATCAGGAGACCTAGCATACTCTTTGTTGGGTCAAATGAGTGTCCATTTGCCCTAATTAGCTTAGACACTACACGCAAGTGAACAATCTCTTAGAGATATTTTTTGAAAAGGTGCATGCTAGTAGCTTCCCAGATGGAAGAGGAGGCCCTAAAACCTATTTTCCATCATTGTCTCAAGAAAAAAAAAACTTCTAGAAATGTTTTTCCTATTTCGTAGCCCGTTTCAGAAGGTGTTCCCAAAGGAATTTGAAAAAACTATGTATGACAGAGTTGTAGTATTTTTGGAGTACTACAACTTTGTCTCTCCTTCTCTCATGATTTTCTTGTTTAGACCCTTAAAAAGTAGCCTGAATATGGTTCGCACTCGTTTTTGCGTTGTTTTGGGTAATTTTTAGTGCTTTAGGGATCATTTTTTGCCTCGATTTTTGGGTTGAATTTTGAGGCTACTAGTCGAAGTTTAAAACGATCGATTTTGACCTCGGACGGTGGAGAACAATTTAGAAGTGCTCGATGTCGTCTTTGCGATGAGCATTAAAGCGCCTTCATTGAATTCACGGTTTAGGAGATACTAGGCTACAAACTGGGCTTTTTTCCGGAGTCCTTTCATGCCATGAAATAGGAGGTTTTTTTTCCCCGATGGACCCCGTTTCACGATGTGAACCAGCACGGTACAGTTCATAGTGTGAAACGGACTTCATGGATTTTATCTTCTTCTTTTTTTGTGGGGACTGTTTCTGGACACAAAACAGTAGGGATTCACAAAACAGTAGGGATTTTATCTTCTTCTTTTTTTGTGGGGACTGTTTCTGGACACAAAACAGTAGGGATTCACAAAACAGTAGGGATTTTATCTTCTTCTTTTTTTGTGGGGACTGTTTCTGGACACAAAACAGTAGGGATTCACAGTGTGAAACGCTTGGAACATGAACCGATTTGTTTATTTAAATTTTTTAATTTTTTGCATGGGGACTGTTGTTAGAATTCGTGGTGCTCATGCTAGATCAAGTGTGTGGAGGAGAAGAACTCACAAAATACAAGAAAAATGTCTGGCTTATTAAGTTGTTTATGAATACAACTAGGCCTTGCTCAATACAAAATGCCTCCTAGCTCCACCTTTAAATAGATGAGCTAATGGACCTTAAGTCCCTTCACACTCACACCCTTCTCTTCCCCTTCCACATAACCTTAGTCTTTTAATACCCCCCCTCAATACCAACTATGAAAGAATGGAATAGGTGGTATTGGACATAGGATGCCTTTATAACATTAGGCGTACAAGGTTTTGGAATATAGGTGTGATTACATTGAGATTTAAAACAATTTCTCAGCGGAGGTAGAGGCTGATACAAAGTTTGCCTCTAACTCTTTGTTAGGACATTTAGAAGTGATATGTCCCGTTTGTTTACACTTGTTACATTTCATTTTGTTGGGATATTTGATCCAACAATTATTTGCCAAGTGACCCACCTTTTTGCAATGGGCACATCTTACTTTGACCACTTGATGTGACAAAGCTTGTTCGATAGTCGATGAAGTGGTTGCATTTGAAGATTCAGCTCCTCCCTTTGGCCTCTTTTCTTCATCAAGACAAGATTGAATGACTCCTTTGAGGGTGGGATTAGGTATGTTCTTCAGGAAGGTGGTGACTAAGGTGGGGTACACCTTCTTGACTACTTTTAGCAAAATAGCCTTGCATCATCTTCATCCATTCTCGCATTCATTGATGCAAGTTGAGCCATAAGGCCCTTCAAGTGAGAGATGAAGGCTCCAATGCCATCTCCCTCTTTGAGTTCCAAGCTGAAAATTTCAATTTTAAGTGAGATCTTGGAATTCTTACCATGAGCTCCATAGAGCTTATCAAGCTCATCCCATTTCTCCTTTGCAGTCGGAAGCTGGTCCACATGGTGAATGAGAGCCTCATCAAGGTGAAGCATGATGATGGCTTGGGCCCTCTCATCATCTTCAATATCTTTAGCCTTAGTTCGATCAATAACCTTAGTGCCGGAGATGAATGGCCAAAAACCTTTGGACCTCATCTTGTACTTGACAAGGACTTCCCAAGTGTGGAAGCCCTCTCCCGAGAACTTCTTGATTTGAGTGTTGTCCTTTGACATTGGGTATTGAAGGAGGTTATTAGAGAGTAATGGGATGATTTATGAAGAAGAAAAAAACCAAAAATTTATGATATTTAGGCTTAATTAGAAAGAGAAAGGCTTATGAGAGTGCAACAACCCAAGGATGTTGCATAAATAGGAGATTAAGATGGTTAAGCTTATGGTTTAGCAATTAGGGTTTGTGCCCAACCATGAATACTGATTTAGAGATCTTAATTAGTGTTAAGGAACACTTTATTTGGTGATTAAAATCACCATTAGTGTTTAGCAACACTATTAGTGCTTAAAAGTACATAATAGTATCTAATGATACTTGTGTTGGTGATTAGATTCAACATTAGTGTTTAATAACACTCTTAGTGTTTAAAAACACTTTGGAATAACTTCCCTTTACTGGATTAGAGGCTTCATTAGTGTTAATCAACACTATTAGTGCTCATAAGCACACTTTGAAGAGCTTTGAGAACTTGAAGATGATGAGGAAGCTTGATAACGTGATGAATCAGACTTATGAATGCCTCATGTGGTTGGCCACCGCTTCAAAATCAAGAGAAGGATCAGCAACAAGCTCTCACAATATCACTTGGGTGATTAGAGCAAAGAGGGAAGGATCAGAGCAAGAAAAAAGATAAATTTGAAGCTTTAATGGAGAGCTTCCATGGAAAAAACTGCAGCAGCTGCCTAGTTTTTTTGCTTCCCACGACCGATTCATGCCACCATTTGGAGTGAAAATTGAGCTGTAGAGTCCTCAAAGTGTGGGCTATAAAATCCCTAAGGCAATGTTGCCTCTAATGGCTTGTGGCAAAAACATGTATGGCCAGCTGCGCTGCAGAAAAACGGCACCGGGCTGAACCAGACAGAATGCCACGGCGGAGAGGAGAGGAATCCACAAATTGATGGTACGAAATCGAATGCCCGGATGTCCTCACAACTCCCTAGTTGAAAACTCCTCAAGATATGGTCTCTACGAATGGCTAGAGGTCCTCCACCAGCAGGGGGTTGAGCTCCACATATGAAAAGATAAGAAAAAAGTGAGGATTTTGACATATTCTACACCACAAAGGGCCTAATCAACCAAGGCTCTAGATACCATGTTAGAATTTATGGTGCTCATGCTAGATCAAGTGTGTGGAGGAGAAGAACTCACAAAATACAAGAAAAATATCTTGCTTATTAAGTTGTTTATGAATACAACTAGGCCTTGCTCAATACAAAATGCCTCCTAGCTCCACCTTTAAATAGATGAGCTAGTGGACCTTAAGTCCCTTCACACTCACACCCTTCTCTTCCCCTTCTACATAACCTTAGTCTCTTAATAACTGTTTCATGCCGTGAGACACTTAAGGATTCACGCTATGAAACCTTAAGGCGTGACACGGACTTCAAGGAATTTTAAATTTTTATTTTTTTTACAGGTGGAATGTTTCACGACACATAAAACAATAGGGGTTCAAGGCATGAAACGCATAGGACGTGAACCGGTTTTTATTTTATTTTATTTTTTTGCACGAGGTTTTAAGGCGTGAGCCAATTCTTCTTTTTTTTTTTGCGCATGAGGCCTTAACTCGTGATACCCTTAAGGCGTGAGATGTGAGCCGATTTGTTTTTTTTGGGAGTCTAGAGCAGGGATTTAATATTCATGTGGTCACAAGATTTTTTGTGATAATAACACATGTAAACAAGTTATTCACATGTTCTCATGTTATCGTTCACAAAAAAATAGGTCACTTGCCATTTGGGAACCCCTTAAATGCTTGGCTACACATGGGAATAGGCTATTCACATGTTCTCATGTTACCATCTTCACATAATAGTAGGTCAGTGGCCATCTAAGAAGATTTTTTATGCCTGACAAAGATAATTTTTTTAGGCCCTTGTGAAAGCTTTGTGAATATAACATGTGATCACAAGATTTTTTGTGTTATTAACATATGTTATTAACATGTTCACATGTTCTCGTTTACGTGAGTGAAATCCCTGGTCTAGAGGGACATTCAAATTTACTTGTTTGGGGAAAATATATTTGTTTTTTAAATTAAGGAGATATGGGCATTTTTCCAAAAAGGCAAGTGGGAATGAGAAAAGTAAACCTTTTTATGACACGCCCTTACACCCTTCATAAATGACCCCCAAAATGGACAATTTGACAATTCATGGGCATCTACTCATTCAATGCTCATTAACCTTAATGAGGTATGTAAAAAAGTGATTAGAAATTAATCAAGGATTAATCCTCTCACTAATCTTTCCCTATTTTAGACTAATCAAGGACTCTAATTAACCCCTAATCACTAATTAATTCACACAATTGAGCACATCATTGGATAGAGCAAGGGATTGCTAGGCTATGTGCATCAACTAATGTGTAAATTAATCTAAAATAGAAGATTAATTAAGCTCTTAATTTTGGTCTCTTCTCTTAGGGTAAAATTAAACAAAAGAGTCAAATATCTCCAATTGATGTAATTGGGTGTTTTGATGCATCCCAACAAGAGATTACCTAGTGAACCATAACTATCATGAGGATCTTTCCAATGGGGGGCTCATAACCCTTGAGGTCTCCAAGCTCTAAACTCCTAGGAAAGTAATTCCATTGTGCCTCCCGCGAGCGTTGTCACACCACCACGTTGCAGTATGGGTACTCGCCCTTCCTCTCACCTCACGTACTCACACAAACTCACTAGGATGCATTAGGGAGAGAGATTAGCAAGAGCAAGACTGTATTGCACAATGGGAGAGTATATTGTAATATGAGAGATATTCACTTACATACATGGCCATAAGTGTTTACACTCACTTAAACTGTGGCTGGCGGGGCACTTTAGGCTCATAAGAGGCTTAATGCTATTACAATGACTAATCTCATAATATATCCATGAAGTACATCACTTAGGACTTCATCCTAACTTACTACCACATGCACTTTAAGCAGGAATCGCCACCCATAAGTAAGTTAGGACTTCATCCTAACTTACTACCACATGCATTTAAGTAGGAATCGCCACCCATAAGTATTTCATCAAACCATTACGGGCGCCCGTCCAAGTTATGGATGAAAGCATGATAAGTTGGTACACTTTTCCTCCAATTGCATTGGTTTCTACCACACTTGAAGACAACCAATATTAGTGGATTTAATATCATCATAAGATGCCTTTAGAAATTTTTCTAGTGCCTTTTAGATATAATAAATGTGAGACAAGATTAAACAACCATGTTTTAATTCTCTAACTATGCATAAAAGTGTTTCACAACTAGTTATAAACCTATGTCTAGGACACAGGTTTGCAGTCCACCTTATCATGCTTCACCCTTATAGATTTGGATTCCATTGCTTCATATCTTGAATGTATGATCTCTTGGTATAACTACCTTGACTCCTTGATATAAGATAATGGTAGTAGCTCTTCTTAACCCTAGGAATGGGTTAATAGTTAAGGCAAACCTTAGAGTTATTGTCTTTTTATTTCGCTTGGTTTTGTGAAAATGTTTGGCTAAGATGCCCACTTTATTGTTTGCATGAGAATTTGGTGCTGTAACGCAAGAAGGAACTAGTGTGGGATGCCTTAATGGCCCTTTAACAAGAGAGGTGAGAAGTGGCTACGACAACACGTTCTACATAGTTAGCACCCCCATGAAGCAGTAATGGGGTCACAATATCGTCGACCACCTCATCAAGATATCAAATTACAAAGTTCAGATTTGGAAAGTATTGTAATGTTTAAGGTGTAGGGTTTCTCGTCTAGCTGAGGGTTAAGGTTTTCAAATTTCAGGTGTATGATCTAGGGGGGTCTAGCTCTTATAAGGGTGTAGAGTTTATGATTGCTACAATGTTTCGAGTGTAGGGTTTATGCTTTAGGGTCTATAGGCTCTTATAAGGGTGTAGAGTTTATGATTGCTACAATGTTTTGAGTGTAGGGTTTAAGCTTTAGGGTCTATAGGCTCTTGCATCTAGGGGGTTCGAGCTCTTATAAGGGTGCAGAATTTATGAATGCTACAATGTTTAAAGTGTAGGGTTTAAGATTTAGGGTCTAGGCTCTTATAAGGGTGTAGAGTTTATGAATGCTACAATGTTTAGAGTTTAGGGTTTAAGGTTTAGGGTTGGCTCTTGCATCTAGGGTCTTGGTCTTCAGGTTTAAGGTACAAGTCTAAGGTCTAGGTAATTAGATTTAAGGTGTAGGTTGTAGATCTTAGGGTCTAGATTCTAGCACAATTTAGGGTTCTAGGTTCAAGAGTTTTGTCTAAAATTAATTTAAAGGAGTTATAAAGCGAAGGGAGATAAAATGGATCTTGGTCTAGGCACACATTGGAGTCATCGTCTTTTTATTTGGCTAAAATGAGCCTTCAAATTTTTAAAAAGGTATTCTTTTGTGATTTTTTTTTGGCTATGATTCCCATTCCTATTACATATGGTGATCGAATAAACATAGTTCAATATAGGAGTCCAAGTGGTGGATGATTGCCAAAATATGGGTTTTCAAAGGGAGCATATATATATATATATATATATATATATATATATATATATATATATATATATATATATATATATATATATATATATATATAATCTATGAAATAAAAAATGAGGTTTTAAGAGGATGAGATAGGTATGACGAAAGCGGCTTGAAAAGAGGAGAGGGTCACAACCTTTGGCTACAAATTTTGGAAGGATTTCTTCCAAAATAAAAAACACTACTTGGAGTGGAAAAAACACTCAATAAAGGCACCTACATTGATCCACATTACCAAAGAGTCAAAAGTTATTACATTGTATTACTATTATTTTTTTGTACTAGTACTATTACACTCTATATATGTCTATGTATATAATACTACATGTCTATGTTCTATGTATTAATACTATAATAATATATCTATGTCTATAATACTACATATATACATTATTAATCCAAGGTTAGTTGCTCGGTACCCAACATCAATTACACATACTTGGGCCACATCAACACTAAATAATGGAAGAGGGAAGAGCTATAAGCAAGACAAACAAGCCTAAGCAATCTAGTTCATGCAGGCTATGAAGTAGCTATGCACTTAAGGTGACATTATTTGTGTGTGGATTCTTGCCTAAGAAATATAGGATTAACTCTATTGTGTTATAATCTTGCATAAACTGCACTTTACGTTGTAACTTGAAGGATGTGAAATCCGTATGTAAATCCGGCATCCCATTAACCCACATTCTTGTATTTACATTAGACAAATATTAGACTAAGGTCTACTTGGGTACACAAAAGTAAGTGAAGCATGCATGACTTGTATATAAGTGAACTTATCTAATGAGAAAGGGGAATTCCCTTGGGTTAGATTAATAACTAAGACCTTTGCTCTTGTGTTCTTACTCTCTAGCTCTATGCTATGTTTCTCTTGGTGTTGGTAATGCTATGTTTGACTACAGCCAATGAAGAGCATAATCATGTCAAGAGCCACAAAAATTATAAAAGAATCTATATATGGAAAAAAACATTCATGTGGCTATCAGTGTGGCTATGCACAGCGGATATGAGCATGCAGCTACAGTCATGCAATTAAATATGTATATAACCACGTACGTAGTAGTGTGTATGGCTGTGCACATAACCGCATATATAGCCACACATGGCTATAGCTGCGAACTATCTAAAAAAAGCAAGGATAGAATGGGTGAGATATCTAGGGAGATGTGTCCTCAAATCTCTCCCCCATTTTGTCTCCTTTTTTTTCATCACATTATTTAAACACTACTTAATCACATTTTTCAAATAAAATTAAACACTTCAAACACAGAAAATAATTGTAATACAAAAATGCCATGGATTATATTGCAAATTACATACATAGTTACAAATTACACAATGTGTTCATGTCCAAAAAAGAATAAAGATGAAGACATAAAAAACTATTTAAATTAATGCATCATCTTCATCTTCGCTTGCATCTTCACCACGTGCACCACCACCTTCATCATCACCCTGTCAGTTTCAGCATCATCGTCGTCCTGCATTAAATGGTGATACAATGTAAAAATATTAGCCACAAGTAAAATAAGCTGGGTGATAATTAAAATTCAAGTTCATGATCTCACCAAGATACCCTACCAAGCTCGTTGGATATCCATTTCAACGACCACTCCCTAGAGTTTAAGCCACTCCCAAGTGTTGGCTTCGTTGTGATGCTTGTAGTACCTATTCTCCCAAAATGTTGGGGGGGGACATCATACCCTTTCCTAAAGCAAATTACAACGTGCATGAGATATGAAAATCATGACGACATATGAAGTAAACTTAGTGAAAGATGTCAAAGAGAAAACTTACAAATCGTGCTAGCCAGCATACCTTTCCTTTGGATCTCTACTCTTTTGCACCATGTACTTTAGCAGTTGACTCGCATGTGCCGCCTTTTATTGAGGGTGTTGAGTACCCTCCCTAGCTTCCTTGTTTGCCTTCTTCCAGTCCTTAACGGTGTAATTTGTAGGCAATTTTTCCCCCTCTTAGATGGGGCACGATAATATGGTGTTTGGCCGGTGAGCATCTGCGGAGCTTCTCCGGAATCCCCACTTCCTTTTGCATGGATGAACCATCTTTTTGTTGTATTTGTTTTGCTGATTCACCGCCAGCCATACCATCCTTACAATGAACCTACCCACAAACAATGACGATCATAAGTAGGCAAGAGCCAAGAGAAAGGGGTATATAGAAAAGAAAGCAATAACAGAACATGTACTTGTCTTTCTTTCTTCTTAATGTCTAACAATCTTTCTTCTTAACGTCTAAGAAAGGAGTCTTCTTGCTATATTTCCCTTCCCATGTCTAACCCCCATCATGCTATATATCATCGGAAACAGGGATTTCATTAACGTCTTCACAATTTCGTGATCACGTTAACAAAACCTATTGTTAACATATTAAAACTTGTGATCACATTGTATATTCACATGACCTGAGAAATGACTTGCCGGAACCCACTATTCCAGTAATACCTCCGGGCTTCTATCATTCCCGGTGGGCCCGCCGGGATACAGAGTTTTCCCGACGGGCCCGCCGGGAAAGATAAAAGCCCGGCGGGCCCGCCGGGAAAAACAAAAAACACCGGCGGGGTATTATTCTGTATATAAACACTGCCCGACACCCATCGTACAACTTTTGGGAAGATAGTCCTTGTTTTGGGGGCGTGATATCTCTCCTCAAAGTACTTGTAGAGCTCTCGAGTTGCTAGAAGTGTCCTCTTGGGAAGAACGTCCTTATTTTAGGGGCTGTCATCTTTCCTTGTAGGCACTCCTAAGGCTATTGGGCCACTCGTCCTTAGTTCTTTGAACTGGGGGCAGGGTGTGGTTCGTAGCTAATACTTGCAGAGATTTAGGGACAAATTTGGAGTCATTCAGCTTTGCATTTGAGCCACGTATGTAATCTACCTCATTCTGCTTTATGAATGGTTTGATGGAGCCAAGAGTCCTGCTTAGGGGCTTGTATTGGTTCTTGATACTTGATATAGTTTAGAGTAGACAAGGGTCTATTGTCCTATACTAGAGTATTGGGCAAGCATAGATCTTTGATTTTTTTTGTGAATGTTAGAGAAGGTCTATTGTCCTATACTAGAGTATTGGGCAAGCATAGATCTTTGATTGTGTAAAGTATCCTTAATTGGGTACAAAAGGCATCCTTCATTGGGGGTGCAATGTGCATGATAGTTTCGAAGTAGTTTTGTAGTAAGACCTTGCAAGATAGTTTGAAATAGTTTTGTGTTATGTGATGATTTTTTGTATTTGTCAAGATAGTTTCGAAGTACTTTGTCTGCAGATGTATGTTTTGTTATACGTGAGTGATTTGTTATTTTTTCATTTGTGTATTCATTGTTATATGCTTGGTTGAATAGGTTATTTGTTGAGATGGAGGACAATGTTGGATCCAGTGATACCTCCAATAGAGTCCAAATTTCAAATAGCAGGAAAAAAAAGGCACCTGGGATAGAGTGGCAATATGCAATTAACGTTGGTGATCGATTCATAGATTGGGAGTGTAAGCTATGCCATGCAGTAAAATCAGGTGGGACGCCTCGACTAAGAGAACACTTTTTAGGCGGACCGAAGAAAAAGTCATGTACCCACCCCTCTACACCTATAGTGGCCAAACGCATAAGAGAAGAAATTCAAAAGAAAGATTCAAGAAAACATGACACTCCTACCGTTAATGTATCAAGGCAGCAAGAACACTGTTGTTCTAATCATCAAACTCCCGCTACATCGCCTACTTGTACCCCGAACGGCAATATGCAGCCAAAAAGTAATCTACCCAGTGCATCTTCTTGCAAGCAAAACTTTGACGTAGGAAATATACCCATGCGTCAAACTTCATTGCAAGAAAGCCTACGTCAAGGTCGACTCGATGATGCATAACTCATCCTTGCTGAAGCGATTTACTTTTCTGGGAGTGCTATGATGATGGTGGGCAGTGAGCATTGGAAGAGAGCATGGAAGAAAATTGGTGAGTTTGGACCAGGGTTTTCACCGCCTACGTACCATGCTATGCGAAATGATCTATTAGAGAAATGTTATGCGCAGGTAAAAGAACGTGTACAAAGAATAATTCTTAGCAATATAGAGCTTTCTGGATGTAGTATAGTAAGTGATGGATGGTCTAATGTGCAAAGAAAACCATTAATTAATGTAATGGTTATTTCACCTAGAGGTGAGACTTTCATCCGTGCCATGGATTCAGCTGGTTCAATCAAAACTGGGGCTTACATTGCTCAAGTCATTAGCTCTATGATAGAGGAAGTGGGTGCCAAAAAATGTAGTCCAAGTCGTCATGGACAATGCAAAAAATTGTAAAAATGCATCCAGAATCCTACAGCGACAATATCCACATATTTTTCCGGTAGGCTGTGTTACCATATTATAGTAGTGATGTGTGTGAACACACTTAGGACCGCCGGGGCACTTTTTCCCTCACTAGGAGGTTTTTTCCCCCGTGCATTGTATATACGCCCATTATCTTCTAGGGCTGGTAATCTTTCATTTTTGGCACTCATAATACACTACTGTGTTGTGCTCAAGCTTCCTCATCTTCTTGAAGTTGTGTGTGCATTCCTGCAACCCTAATTCCAACAATTGGTATCAGAGCAGGCTTCCTCCTCCCGGGCAGCATCACCGGCACCTGCCGCTTCATCTCCTCCGATTGCAACGAGGTTTCACGAGCGTCTGCAGGTTAGTATATGCCGTGGGAAAGCCCAAAGGGCTTGGTCGTTTCAGAATTTTGATCTGAAGTCATTTCGCCCTCCGTTTTTGCATTCCAAGTACTGCGCAGGCAAAATCGTCCTACTGTGCAGATTTTCTGTCAAGATTAAAATCTACAGGACAGGTGCCCATTCGTCTGTTTTGGGCTGTGCTGCATAGCACAGGTCGATTTTATACAGGTTTACCTCTTACAGACAGCATTTACATCTAGTAGTACAGTCATTGGCCATGGCTGACAACAATGATGTATTCCGCATGTTGGCTGCTGAGGATAAGTTGGATGGCACCAACTATCCATTGTGGGCATATATGATGCGACATGTATTGGTAGCAAAGGGGTTATGGAACATTGTGCAGGGTATTGATGCACGTCCTATTGTGGCTGGGAATGCTGCAAACACATCAAAAACAGGTACTGTAGATGATGGTGCAGGCACAAGTGCTGTAGCAGCTGTTCGAGAACCACCACTTTCAGCAGAGCAGATTCGTTGGGATGGTAGAGATGCGCAGGCTCATGCCTTGATTGCGCTGTCTGTCAAACGTACCATTATCCCACATATTCGCTCCTGCAGGACTTCTAAGGATGCTTGGGATGTACTTGCCACATTGTATCAGGCAAGAAATGAGGCTCGTGTTGCTTACCTCCGAAAACAGTTGGAGAATGAGCATATGAACGAAGGTGATTCTATGGATAGCTTTTTGACAAAGATCAAGGATTTCAAAGAGCAGCTCGTTTCTGCAGATGAAATCCTGTCAGACAGTTCACTTGTGCAGACTGTTTTGAATGGTCTACCAGATTCTTATCAAGGTTTTGCTTCCACTCTTCGCTTGATGATGAAAGGCAATCCCAATGCCTTATCATTTGAGGAGTTAGTTTCTGTTTTGCTGCAAGAAGACCAGTCAAGGCAAAACAGGAATAATATGCGTGTCGCAGATCAAGCTTTCGTTGCTAGTCAGAGAAGCGGGAAAGGTAAAGCTGGCTTTTCTTCTAGTAAGCAGAAATCTGCAAATGCTGCGCAACCAAAGAAGGAAGACAAAGATGAGAAGAAGGGTGACAAACAGAAGACATTTTGCAAGTACTGTAAGGGAAATGATCATGTCATCAAAGCGTGTCCTAAGCTGGCTGCGAAAGAGGCTAAGAAGAAAGAGGCTGGTATGGCTGTTGCAGATGCCTCTCCTTCTAACAATGAATCTGCTAATGTTGTGCTAGATACAGAATGGGCATTCAATGCGCAGTGCAGTTATGACCCATCTTTGCATGACACATGTATGTCTGCAGTAGATTCAGATGTATGGTACTTTGACAGTGGTGCCACTAAGCATATCACCTCGCAGCGCAGTTTATTCACTTTCCTTGAGTCTGCTCCCACAGGGAATACTGTCACTTGTGCCAATAACTCCTCTTATCCCGTTAAAGGAGTTGGACAGATTGTGCTGAATGTTGCAAATGGCAACACCTTTACACTTTTTGATGCATTGTATGTGCCAGGGATCAAAAAGAATCTGCTGTCAGTCTCCGCATTTGCCAAAACAGGTTTGGTTGTAAAATTTGTGGATGACAGATGTACTGTTCATGATCTCTCTTGTGGTGACATCATTGTAGCATCTGGTTCACTATGTCGAGGGCTGTATAAGCTCAATATGGATGGCAAATGTGTAGAGGATTCAGCATGTGCTATTATGGATACGCAGGCTATTTCAGATGCAAAACTGTGGCATGCACGTTTTGGTCATCTGAATTTTGCAAGTTTGCTGCGCCTGCAGAAATCTGAAATGGTGTCTTCTTTGCCTAAGCTTGAGGCACCTGTCAAGCATGTTTGTGAGGGCTGCATATTGGGTAAAATGCAGCGTGCTTCCTTTCCCAAAGATGGATCAGTGAGAGCTGAACGCAGATTGCAGCTTGTTCACAGTGATGTTTGTGGTCCCATGCAAACTCCATCATTTGGAAACTACCTTTACTTCGTGACTTTCATTGATGATTTTACCAGGCATGCATGGGTATATCCTTTGAAGGCAAAGTCCGAAGTGTTTTTGTGCTTCAAACAGTTTTTGGTTATGGCTGAAAATGTGTCAGAAAGTAAGATGGGCACCCTCCGTTCAGATCGAGGGGGGGAGTATATGTCTTCAGAATTTAATGCATTTCTGGCTGAGCGTGGGATAAAACACCAATGTACAGTGCCGTATACACCACAGCAAAATGGTGTGGCTGAGAGAAAAAACAGGTCTCTCATGGAAATGGCAAGATGTATGGTTAAGAGTCAAAGTCTACCACATGGTTTTTGGCTTGAGGCTGTCATGTGTGCCACTTATGTACTAAACAGGTGTCCCACCAAAGCATTACAGGTTGTCACTCCATATGAGGCTTGGCATGGCCGCAAGCCATCTGTTGGCCATTTACGTGTTTTTGGTTGCCTGGCATATGCATTAGTGCCTGTGCAACATCGCAGAAAATTGGATGACAAAGCTGTCAAATGTATTTTTGTTGGATATAGTGCTGAGAGCAAAGGCTATCGTTTGTATCATCCACAGACAAAGCGCATTTTGGTTAGCCGTGATGTTGTATTTGTGGAAGATGCAGTTCAGCCCTTGGTTTCATGTACTAAGGAGACAGATATCAGCTCACGTGATGTCTATGATACATTGTTGCCTCTTTTCAGTGGTGCACAGTCAAGTGCAATACCTCATGAGGCAGTTTTTCAGCCTATGCAGGTTTTAAATGATGGCACAGATCAGCCTATATCTGATGCAGATGTGCATGATGCACTTGAGGATGAGAGACAAGAGATTGAGGGCTCTAGGAATATGCCTAGATGGCTGGTGCAGACTTTGCGTGACAGCAAGTTGGATGCCCCTTTGTCTAGTCGCACTCGTTCTGGCTCTCATGGTGCCTCTTATGCGTCAGATTGTTATGCATTGGCTGTTTCTAGTATGTGCGATGAAAGTGAGCCTGTTTCATTTGATGAGGCACAAAGTTCAGAAAATTGGATGGCTGCTATGCAAGCAGAATACGATGCTATTATGAAGAATGGTACATGGTCTTTATGTGACTTGCCCCCTGGCAAGAAGGCCATTGGCACTAAGTGGGTATACAAATTGAAGCGTAAGCCTGATGGCACAGTGGATCGCCATAAGGCTAGGCTTGTTGCAAAAGGTTATGCTCAAGAGAAGGGCATTGATTTTGATGAGACTTTTGCTCCCACATGTCGTATGACCACTGTTCGTAGCATCTGTGCATTAGCAGCTCATAATGGTTGGAATGTACATCAGCTGGACATAAAGACTGCGTTCTTAAATGGACATTTGCATGAGGAGGTGTATGTATCGCAGCCTCGTGGTTTTGTTCAAAGAGGGCAGGAAAACAAAGTGTGCAGGTTAAAAAAGGCTTTATATGGTTTAAAGCAAGCTCCACGAGCTTGGTATGAAAAAATACATGCATATTTGACTGCACATGGGTTTCAGAATAGTCCAACAGAAAGCACTTTGTATGTTAAAAGTGTGGATGGTGTACATCTAATCATTGCTCTCTATGTCGATGACATGCTGCTCACAGGACCAAATGAGAGTCATATTGCTGATTTTAAGGCTGATTTGAATGCCTCTTTTGAGATGTCAGATTTGGGGCATTTGCATCATTATTTGGGGATACAATTTAAGCAGTGTGATGGAGGTATTGCTTTGTGTCAGACAAAGTATATTGAAACATTGTTGCGGAGATTTGGCCTTGAAGACTGCAAGCCTATTGCTACTCCAATGGAGACAGGTTTGAAGTTGAGTCTTCATGATGCTGGAGATCACTTTGATGTCACACTCTATCAGACAGCTGTTGGTTGCCTCATTTATGTATGCATTACGAGGCCAGACATTCAGTTTGCAGTCTCACAGGTGAGCAGATTTATGCATAGCCCAGGCATTAAGCATTGGCAGGCAGTGAAGCGTATCTTTCGCTATTTGAGTGGTACTCGGCATCTTGGGTTGTTTTATCCCAGGGGGGGATCATTGCCGCCAGATTTACATGTTTTTTCAGATTCTGACTGGGCTGGTTGTTATGACACACGCGTGTCCACGAGTGGTGTTTGCTTCATGCTTGGAAGCTCATGCATATCATGGTTGAGCAAGAAGCAGCCTACTGTGGCCACTTCTAGTTGTGAAGCTGAGTACAGGGCAGCTTTCACAGCTACGGTTGAGTGTGTGTGGCTCAGACGCCTTATGGCTGATTTGGGTGTTGGGCAGCCATCTGCCACCACCATCTTCACTGACAGTCAGAGCGCATTGGCAGTTGCGCGGAACCCAGTGTTCCATGCTCGTACGAAGCACATTGAGGTGCACTACCATTATGTCAGGGAGAGACTCTCTGCAGGAGAGATCAGTTTGGCTTATGTGCCAACACAGGATAACCTTGCAGACCTTTTCACAAAGGCTCTGCCTCGTGAGAAGTTCGAAGCTTTTCGCAAAGCTTTGGGCTTACTCCCTTTTGTGGATTCGTCCACATAGCTAGACACTTCCCTATACATGAGTGCTAGCTCTTGTTCACCGCATCACTCCAGGGGGGATTTGTTACCATATTATAGTAGTGATGTGTGTGAACACACTTAGGACCGCCGGGGCACTTTTTCCCTCACTAGGAGGTTTTTCCCCCCGTGCATTGTATATACGCCCATTATCTTCTAGGGCTGGTAATCTTTCATTTTTGGCACTCATAATACACTACTGTGTTGTGCTCAAGCTTCCTCATCTTCTTGAAGTTGTGTGTGCATTCCTGCAACCCTAATTCCAACAGGCTGTAATACTCATAGTTTGAATCTTGTATTAAAAGATTGGTATAAATCTGATGATACCAAATGGTTTGCCTCAATCGTCGACACTGCTCGCCAGCTTGTGAAATTCATGCTCAAGAGATAGAGAGTTTTGGATATGTTTCGACCTCGCATGTCAGTTATGTTAAAGCTTCCAGCGGAGACTAGGTTTTGCACTCACTTTTACACTTTTGAGTCTCTTCTTAGAAATAAAGATGCAGTTTGTGAAACATTTACATGCATGGCATTTCATGACTGGGAGAACACTCAACTTGAAAAAGTGAAAGAGAAAATCAAAGTCTTGAAGGGAGCGCTTACGAGAAGAAGTTGGTGGAACAGTGTGATGGATGCATACCATGTAATGATGCCTGTTATGTATATTGTACGAAGCCTTGATCAAAGAGCGCCTAATCTCAGAAAAGCATGGATGCAATGGTGGACTATCCAGCGGAGTTTGGAGTGTCCTGAGAAATTAGAGCATTCAGTGGTGGAAAACCAATGGCGTGTACCATTCTCCAGTAGACAAAGAAAAGTTATGTTGAAGTACTTTCATGCTAGATGGATTGGAGCGCATTCACCACTGCACAGTGCTACTTACATGTTAGATCTTGAATAATATGGATTTGATGTCCAACGTTGAGGTGGTGCAAGATTTTTATAAAGTGGTAAACACTTTCTATAATAATGATGATGATCGTGTACAGTGCATAAAGGAGATGACCTCATTTCGGTTGAAAGAGGGTTTATTTTCCAACTCCCTTGTTCAACAAATGGCTAAAGAGCAACCTGCATGGAAGTGATGGATGATGAATGGTGGTGAGCATTATGCTTTATTGCGCAACCTTGCGATGAAGGTTCTAAGTCAGTGCTCTTCAAACTCAGGCTCAGAAAGAAACTGGAGCATGTATAAATATATTCATAGTACTATTCGCAATCGACTTCTTGCAGATCGAGCAGATAAACTTGTTTACATGTACTGCAATGAAAAGATCTTGCAAGACATCGAAAGCGAAGAGTATGAAGAAGATATGCCCAGATGGATGTACAATTGTGAAGATGTAGACGAGAACTTTGATGTTGGACATACGTTGTGCACCACCCTTGAGATAGAAGACAATTTAGACATTGACTTAGATGAGCTTAATTTAGCAGACGAGAGAGTAAACGGTGAAAGAATTTTGGAGCAAGATACTGACATAGAGGAAGAAGTCACTTCATAAATTTAATAAAAAGTACTTGTACAAATGATCATATTTGGAGAAATTATCAATACAAAAGTAGAATTTGTTTTTCTTAGCTCTCATCTTGAAATAAATTGCGAATTGCACTAGGAGTTGCATCTAAAGGTCCTGGTGGTTTATATTCGCTAGCCATGCCGAACACTGTATAAATACCTTGATTTATTGGGACATTGCACAATGCACATGTGGAAGTATTTTGCATTTGTCTCACTAAACATATTAAGTGGTAGTAGTGTCCACATGGTAGTATGTACTGGCCGCTCCACCCATGGAATACTTTGTAACATACAGGACATTGGGGGGTGGAGGAACTTGTAGCCTCAGCAGAAACTCCCACAAGATCAGGATGTATCAAAAAATGAGAGATGTGGTTTCGTTGGCGCACAGGAGCAATACGTGAAGAGATGCTCTGCACATCTTGGCTGATCTTTGTTAGCTGCTCTTGAATCCCTCTATTGGCCGGGGGAGGAGTTGACGCTTGAGTTAATCGGTCAGCTTCTTTCTCCTTCTCTGCTAGCTGTGCCCCTAAGCTTTCTTTGACCTGGTTTAACTCCAGTCCGGCGCCCTCCACCATGAGAGCAAGTTCTTCTCTTGTGAATGTCACTGTCTCTTCACGTATGTCGTGCGTGTTGACAGTGGCCTCTCTGGAGGCGAAGTCCACTGGAGTTTCCAGGATAAAGTGAGCATATAGCATTTTAGCAAAATAGAGTGGAGCGTCGGCGTTATGGAGAGGACGACCGTACACCTCCAAGAAAATGCGCTCGGCATTAGTTTTGATATCATTGTGAGTGCAACGAGAAATCTTCCATCTTCCCTTCTTAATCTCGCCATCTGGACATGGCCATATTTCCTTTATCATCTCTGTGGTTACGCATTTGTTTATGTCTTTCCATTGGGCATAAGTTGGATTTGTCCATTTCGATAACCTGCACGCTGTTCTTGTAGCTTCGCGGGATGTCAGGCCATGTGCAAGGGCCTTCATTCGCTCGTATGCCTTCTTGGCTAACTCCTGATGCTCGTTCGCTTGCGCCTGCTCCATATCTGTATGAACATAAATGACTTTAGGATTTTAATGAACTGTAAAGATCAACGTAAGATAAATTAACCATTACTCTCAAAATCTTGAAGTCAAACACAACGAGAGGAGATATGTATTGCAAAGACTCGATGAGAAATATCCACTTGACTCCAAAAACACTTCAAACAATGCTCGCACATCAAATTTTGAAGAGAAAACATAAACTTAAACACCACAAGAGGAGAGAGATATTGCAAAGACTCAATGAAGAGAGAAACAAAATTTTGAAACATTGGACACATCAAATTTTGAAGAGAGAAACAAAATTTTGAAACATTGGACACATCAAATTTTCAAATTCCTGAAACTTCATCTCTTGATACTGTATCATTACAAAGTTGGGGTGAATGCCACCGATAGCTCTACAAGAGGACGTTGTGCCCTCGTAGGGTCAGTATTTAGTGATCTAAAAAATTCAACTACTTGCAAAATTGATTTTCGCTCATCGCGATTAGGCAGAAACATCCAATTTTTGACTCTATGAATAATAGTATCCATGGTAACTTTGTCATGGGAACTATTATCCATCCACAACTCTTGCACTTTCTTTCAAAAGTCATATAAAGTTTGTAATAAATATCCCAAGGCAAAAACATCAGATGTAGGAGTATATGCATCTGCCAAAAATGGATCATAAAGCTCTGGGGCTATCCACGGCCGTTTATTTCGCTCTCTGTCTGCGTAGGAGACTGCCTGTGCCACCTTCTCCGGGTTCTTGTCTGCTTCAAATACAAAATTGAGAGACACCCGTTTTTTGGGCGCTCTCAGCAGCAACCCCCAATCGATAATACCTATGCGTGGCTTTAGCTCTTTTGTATAATCCAACACTACATTGAAAGGATGTAGATCGGTATGTACAATACCTGCCATATGTGCTGCCGCTAGACCTTCCACCAGGGCATGCATAATATGTGGCATGCTTATTACTATTTGTTTTATTTTTGAAAGTTCTAGATGACTTAAAGGGATATTATCAGGTGGGGGTTGTCTCCATCCTCGATCTAAACGAAAAATTGCTCTGGTGAACTCACTGAATCTGAAGGGAACCTTCAGAAGAGTATCACCAACAAGAGTGCCGCCATTATAGTACGGGAAAATTGTGATCCAAGGAGCCTCTTTTGTAAAGGCAATGCATCGGACAATCGATGGATGTAGCACTTGCATACCCTGCTCTGCCTGGAAGCTCTCGAACTTCGCGCTGCCTTCTCCTTTGTAGTGCTTTCCACAAAAAGTGATGTGCTCCGGTAAAAATGATATACCTTTAATTGCATACTCTTTTACTGTTCCAAACACACCGGAGCCTATTGTTCGTCCTTCGTGAAGTGCCTCGTGAGGGATGCCAATAAGATGTGTGCACATAGAATTGTAGATGGTACGATTAATGACACCTGTACCACTTGCATCTGCCTGACTGGACGTTGCAGCGACGTCCTGGGCAATGCGCACTCTTTTGGGGAGGGACTCTGCATCCAACGCCTTCATGCGCTTGCTCTTGGCTCTTTGCTCGCTCCATACAACGTCCCATAACTGTAGACGTTGCATATTGGCTTCAGGCGGGGCAGCATCTCTAAGATCACTGCATGCTACACGCATGCTCCCCAAAATGGTTCGTGTTATGTGTTGATGGTTGAAATCTGCTATCTTCTGTCTATCTAGCAGCTCAGCGTTGCCTCAGACTCATTGATCTTTTTGACGACATCATCAGTACATTGTGATACTGTGATGACCGCTTCAATGCGAATTGCTCGCAGAACAATTTTGCGCTCTTCGGGGGAAAGCATGTTGATCGTCTTCGTGAATCTAGCAAATATCACTAAACACAAAAAAACAGAATATCAAACATTACTGAAATAAACATCAAGCAAACGTGAGAGAACAGCAACAAGTATATCAATATCGTCAATGTTCATACAAAAACGGAATATCAAATAATTTTAATGAACTCAACATCATCCAATACATCATCAAACGTGAGAAAACAACAACAAGTGTATCATTACTTATCAATGATCAAACAAAAACAGAATATATCAAACAATATTACTGAACTCAACATCATGCAATACATTATCGAACGTGAGACAACCGCAACATGCGCATAATTACTTACGAAGTGTATACATTATCGAATGAGAGAGAGAGAGAGGGGGAGGAAGAGAGAGAGGTGTGACAGATAGAGAGAGAAAAAATCAAATGACATTTTTTATAGTTTTGTGAGTTCCTAAAGAGAGAAAAATAATGTTTTGTAATCCTAAAGCACTCCTCATCTACATACCTCTCGTGATAGAGAGAGAGATGTGAAGTGTATCATGAGAGAGAGAGAGAGAAAGAGTTGTGAAGTGTATCATTGCGAGAGAGAGAGAGAGAATTGTGAAGTGTATCATGAGAGAGAGAGAGAGAGAGGAGAGGAAGAGAGAGTTGTGACAGATAGAGAGAAGAAACATTAGATGACATTTTTAATGTTTTTGTGAGTTCCTAAAGAGAAAAATAATGTATTGTTTTAATTTTTAAGTCAATAGAGGGAGAAAAAAGAAATTATTAAGAATTATGTATATTTTAAGAGAAATTAAAAAAAATCATTATCTACACATCGTGTTGTGAAGTGAATCATGAGAGAGATAGAGAAAGAGTTGTGAAGTGTATCATGAGAGAGAGAGGGGGGTAAGAAGAGAGAGATTCATATTTTTCGAGTTACGTATCACGATATTATAAAATAAAACGTTTAGATAATATGATGTAAACTTTGATCCATGAAATACTAATGCCGCGTTAGCAACCAAGTATCGCATGGATCAAACACAATAAAAACAATACAAGTCAAATCAAACAAATTTACGACATTTATTCGACCGCGTTAACGATCATATGCCGCCGGGGTATACAAAAGCCCGGCGGGATTTTTCCCGGTTACCAGATCGCTTGCAACCGGCTTTTTTGTGAACATGTTAACATGTGAACATGTTAATAACATGTTCACACATGTTATTAACAAAAATTTTTTTGTGATCACGTGAATATAAAATCAGAGATCGGAAAGCTCTTCTAGAGTAGGTTTTGAAAATGTAAACTCCAATAGATTAGGAGCTGATTTGAAAGTAGGTTCTGAAAATGTAATCTCTAATAAATTTGGAACTGATTGCTGAAAATTTTCCACACCCCCATTTGCAAAGGAATATTCTGATGTGAAATCCCAAAATGAGCTCAAACTTTTCCTCATGCAAGAAGCGCTCACCCTTGGATCCAATGGATGATACTTTAGGAGAGCCGTGGGCCTTAGAAGATCCATCATCATCCAACGATCGATAACATGTCAATGATGGGCCAGGTTTCATTGTACTATTAGTGTGTGACTACAATTGGTATTCTCCCTCTAGATCATGTCTACCCTTAGTCCACGTGGCCGCCTTTAAAAGAAGGGACGATCGCCTAGGTCCCGATGATTGCCCTGACTTTGTAAGTATACCGTGCTGTCTCTCTAGCTCTCGCTCTCAGTCAATTGTTTTCAAATGGTGCACTTTGTCACTATGCTTATAGGGTCTTCAGTGATCTCTAACTACTTACGATTGTCATTATTTTTGGCTCTTTTAATGCAGGTTTGCTACAGCAGCGCCCATGCAGCAGCAAAGGCGCGCTATTTAGCGATTGCCTTCCTGCATGCTGGGACGGCACTTAACTTGCCGGAGGATTCCATCCAAAGCACTCACCTGGTCGATGTGCTCATTGGCGAGTTGTCCACGCGTAGCAAAGTGAAAAGCAGTGCACGAATATATTTGGGAAAAGAAAGGCCGATCGTGCCTATGCTGGGCCATGAGCCACCCAAGGAGGCACATCTACTTCGTGTCGTTTTTTTTTCTTTGTACAGTTTCTCTTGGTTAAATTATCAATGCAGAGCTTATTGTTTTGAAAAGCAAGGTAAAAGTTCAAATTAGGTCTAACTCGCTACCATCCCTCGTGCGCAGTTCCATTGTCTAAAAGCATAATCCCTTCATCTCTCGTGCATTTGATTACCTTAACTCACATCTTAAAGTATGTCACTTCACATGTATATGTAAAGCATAGTCTCCTCACATGAATTTGATTACCTTTAAAGAATGTTCTTTGCGTTTTGTCTCTTTCTTTTGTTGGGGTTGCCGTGTGCAAACTTTTGTTAAAGGAGAGCGTTGAGAAGAGGTAGACTAAGTGGCTCAAAATCAACGGGAGGCACATTTGGCACTCAATACTTCTTGTGGCATTATTGTTTGTATGAGAAGTTGGTGCTATAATGTAAGAAGGAGCTAGTGTGGGATACCTTAAGGGCAATGTGTGAAGTGGCTACAACAACAGGCTCTACACTAGCACCTCCATGAAGCAGTAATGGGGTCACAACATCATTGACCACCTCATCAAGATATAAAATTGCAATGTTTCAATTTGGAAAGTATTGTGATGTTTAAGGTGTTGGGTTTCTTGTCTAGCTTTTAGGGTTAAGGTTTTCAAATGTGATGTTTAAGGTGTTGGGTTTCTTGTCTAGCTTTTAGGGTTAAGGTTTTCAAATTTAGGGTGTACGATCTAGGGGGTTCTAGGTCATATACGGGTGTAGAGTTTATGAATGCTACAATGTTTAGAGTATAGGGTTTAAGGTTTAGGGTCTAGGCTCTTGCATCCACTATCTAGCTCTTAAGGTTTAAGGTCTAGTGTCTAGGTAATGAGATTTAAGGTTTAAGGTCTAGTGTCGAGGTAATGAGATTTAAGGTGTGAGTTATAGGTCTTAGGTTCTAAATTCTAGCACAGGTTAGGGTTCTAGGTTTAAGAGTGTTGTCTAAAACTAATTCAAAGGGGTTGTTAAGTGAAGGGAGGTAAAA